>NC_080379.1:142378647-142694775 GCF_014773155.1 Arachis stenosperma | reverse complement strand
CTTGTAGCTTTTTGCTTCTGAATAGTTTTGGCATCTCACTTTTTCCTTTGAAGTTCTGAATGATTGGCTTCTCTAGGAACTTAGAATTTCGGTTAGTGTTATTGACTTTCCTAGTTAAGCATGTTGATTCTTGAACACAGCTACTTATGAGTCTTGGCCGTGGCCCTAAGCACTTTGTTTTCCAGTATTACCACCGGATACATAAATGCCACAGACACATAACTGGGTGAACCTTTTCAGATTGTGACTCAGCTTTGCTAGAGTCCCCAGTTAGTGGTGTCCAGAGCTCTTAAGCACACTCTTTTTGCTTTGGATCACGACTTTAACCACTCAGTCTCAAGCTTTTCACTTGGACCTGCATGACACAAGCACATGGTTAGGGACAGCTTGGTTTAGCCGCTTAGGCCTGGATTTTATTTCCTTGGGCCCTCCTATCCATTGATGCTCAAAGCCTTGGATCCTTTTTACCCTTGCCTTTTGGTTTTAAGGGCTATTGGCTTTTTCTGCTTGCTTTTTCTTTTTCTTTCTATTTTTTTTTCGCCACTTTTTTTTTAATGAGGAGAGAGAAAAACACAAACATGACCCAAAACATGAAAATTTTGGATCAAATACATGATGCATGCAAGAACACTATGAATGTCAAGATGAACACCAAGAACACTTTGAAGATCATGATGAACACCAAGAACATAATTTTGAAAATTTTTTTATGCAAAGAAAACATGCAAGACACCAAACTTAGAAATCTTTAATGCATGGACTCTAACAAACAAAAAATGCATATGAAAAATAACAAACAACACAAAACAAGAAAACATCAAGATCAAACAAGAGGACTTATCAAGAACAACTTGAAAATCATGAGGAACACTATGAATGCATGGAATTTTCGAAAAATGCAAGAAAAGTTTTTTTTAAAGCATGCAATTGACACCAAACTTAAAAATTGACTCAAGACTCAAACAAGAAACAAAAAATATTTTTGGTTTTTTATGATTTTCTGATTTTTTTGGATTTTCATTAAAAAATTTTTTTTCGAAAATATAGTTTGGAAAAACGAAAAATAAAAGAGAAATTTTGAAAAAGATTTTTGAAAAGAAAATTACCTAATCTGAGCAACAAGATGAACCGTCAGTTGTCCAAACTCGAACAATCCCCGGCAACGGTGCCAAAAACTTGGTGGACGAAATTGTGATCACATGCTCTTTGTACTTGTATGAAATTTAATAATTGGCTTTATTTGAATTCACAACTCCGTTCAACTAACCAGCAAGTGTACTGGGTCGTCCAAGTAATAAACCTTACGCGAGTAAGGGTCGATCCCACAGAGATTGTTGGTATGAAGCAAGCTATGGTCACCTTGTAAATCTCAATTAGGCAGATTAAATTGGTTTATGGATTTCGAAAATTAATAATAAATGGAAAATAAAAAGGGATAGAAATACTTATGTAAATCAAGAGTGGGAATTTCAGATAAGCGTATGGAGATGCTGTGCTCCTCTTGAAACTCTACTTCACTACTCACTCTTCCAATCCTTCTTACTCCTTTCCATGGCAAGCTGTATGTAGGGCATCACCATCATCAATGGCTACTTTCAATCCTCTCGGGAAAATGGTCCTATGCGCTGTCACTGCACGGCTAATCGTCTGGAGGCATCACCCTTGCTCATAGCTACATCCCATCCTCTCAATGAAAATGGTCCAAATGCTCTGTCACAGCACGGCTAATCATCTGTCGGTTCTCAATCAGGTTGGAGTAGAATCCATTGATTCTTTTGCGTTTGTCACTAACGCCCAGCCTTTAGGAGTTTGAAGCTCGTCACAGTCATTCAATCCCGGAATCCTACTCGGAATACCACAGACAAGGTTAGACTTTCCGGATCTCCATGAATGCCACCATCTATCTAGCTTATACCACGAAGATTCTGTTGGGGAATCTAAGAGATATGCGCCCGGCCTAAGGTAGAACGGAAGTGGTTGTCAATCACGCGCGTTCATAGGTGAGAATGATGATAAGTGTCACGGATCATCACATTCAACAAAGTTAAGTGTAGCGTATATCTTGGAATAAGAATAAAAGAGAATTGAATAGAAAGTAATAGTAATTGTATTGAAACTTGAGGTACAGCAGAGCTCCACACCCTTAATCTATGGTGTACAGAAACTCCACCGTTGAAAATACATAAGTGAAAGGTTCAGGCATGGCCGAATGGCCAGCCCCCTAAAACGTGCTCAATGGCCTCCTAAGATGAGGAATAAAACAAAACTGAGACCAAAGATGAAACGTGGTCAAAAAGACGTCTAATACACTAGTTAAATGTTCTATTTATAATAAACTAGCTCCTAGGGTTTACATGAGTAAGTAATTGATGCATAAATCCACTTCCGGGGCCCACTTGGTGTATGCTTGGGCTGAGCTTGATCTATCCAGGAGCTGAGGCTTCTCTTGGAGTTGAACTCCAAGTTATGACGTGTTTTGGGCGTTCAACTCCGGATCATGACGTTTTTCTGGCGTTTAACTCCAGACAGCAGCATGTACTTGGCGTTCAACGCCAATTTCCGGATCATCTTAGGAGGCCATTGAGCACGTTTTAGGGGGCTGGCCATTCGGCCATGCCTGAACCTTTCACTTATGTATTTTCAACGGTGGAGTTTCTGCACACCATAGATTAAGGGTGTGGAGCTCTGCTGTACCTCAAGTTTCGATACAATTACTATTACTTTCTATTCAATTCTCTTTTATTCTTATTCCAAGATATACGCTACACTTAACTTTGTTGAATGTGATGATCCGTGACACTCATCATCATTCTCACCTATGAACGCGCGTGATTGACAACCACTTCCGTTCTACCTTAGGCCGGGCGCATATCTCTTAGATTCCCCAACAGAATTTTCGTGGTATAAGCTAGATAGATGGCGGCATTCATGGGGATCCGGAAAGTCTAACCTTCTCTGTGGTATTCCGAGTAGGATTCCGGGATTGAATGACTGTGACGAGCTTTAAACTCCTGAAGGCTGGGCGTTAGTGACAAACGCAAAAGAATCAATGGATTCTACTCCAACCTGATTGAGAACCGACAGATGATTAGCTGTGCTGTGACAGAGCATTTGGACCATTTTCACTGAGAGGATGGGATGTAGCTATCAGCAAGGGTGATGCCTCCAGACGATTAGCCGTGCAGTGACAGCGCATAGGACCATTTTCCCAAGAGGATTGAAAGTAGCCATTGATGATGGTGATGCCCTACATACAGCTTGCCATGGAAAGGAGTAAGAAGGATTGGAAGAGTGAGTAGTGAAGTAGAGTTTCAAGAAGAGCACAGCATCTCCATACGCCTATCTGAAATTCCCACTCTTGATTTACATAAGTATTTCTATCCCTTTTTATTTTCCATTTATTATTAATTTTCGAAATCCATAAACCAATTTAATCTGCCTAACTGAGATTTACAAGGTGACCATAGCTTGCTTCATACCAACAATCTCTGTGGGATCGACCCTTACTCGCGTAAGGTTTATTACTTGGACGACCCAGTACACTTGCTGGTTAGTTGAACGGAGTTGTGAATTCAAATAAAGCCAATTATTAAATTTCATACAAGTACAAAGAGCATGTGATCACAATTTCGTCCACCACTTCTCTATGCATTTTTTGTTATAGGGTTTATAAAGCATCATTCTTTATAATTTTTTTGTTTGCTAATAGTGAGTTGTTGTCAGTACTTGTTGGTTAATACATAAAAAAATGGCTTGTTTATAATTATTTTTAATTAACTTAAAGATTTTTATTATTATTTGCTACAGATGTCTTATGACATTGTTCCTGTGTTTCATCATGGAGGGTGGTTTGAAAGAGATGAAGATGAATATCTTAACTATGTTGATGGAAAATGGTGCACGAAATTGCAATCACACTTTTGCAATCCCGCACAACTAACCAGCAAGTGCACTGGGTCGTCCAAGTAATACCTTGTGTGAGCAAGGGTCGATCCCACGGAGATTGTCGGCTTGAAGCAAGCTATGGTTATCTTGTAAATCTTAGTCAGGATATCAGAAATTATCAGGATTGATTGTAAAAAGCAAAAGAACATGAAATGGTTACTTGTATTGCAGTAATGGAGAATAGGTTGGGGTTTGGAGATGCTCCATCTTCTGAATCTCTGCTTTCCTACTGTCTCCTTCTCCAAGCACGCAAGGCTCCTTCCATGGCAAGCTGTATGTAGGGTTTCACCGTTGTCAATGGCTACCTCCCATCCTCTCAGTGAAAGCGATTGCATATGCTCTGTCACAGCATAGCGGAATTCAGCTGTCGGTTCTCGGTCAGGCCGGAATAATATCCATCGATACTTTTGCGTCTGTCACTAACGCCCCGCCTGCTAGGAGTTTGAAGCACGTCACAGTCATTCAGTCATTGAATCCTACTCAGAATACCACAGACAAGGTTTAGACCTTCCGGATTCTCTTGAATGCCGCCATCAATTCTAGCTTATACCACGAAGATTCCGATTAAAGAATCCAAGAGATAACTACTCAATCTAAGGTAGAACGGAGGTGGTTGTCAAGCACACGTTCGTAGTTGAGAATGATGATGACTGTCACGGATCATCACATTCATCCGGATTAAGAACAAGTATTATCTTAGAATGGAAGCAAGCATGATTGAATAAGAAACAGTAGTAATTGCATTAATCCATCAAGACACAGCAGAGCTCCTCACCCCCAACCATGGGGCTTAGAGACTCATGCTGTGGAAGGTACACAGAGAAACGTGTAAAATGTCATGAGGTACAGGGACAATGTCAAAAGGTCCTATTAATAGTAAACTAGTATCCTAAGGTTTACAGAATTGAGTAAATGACAGAAAAATCCACTTCCGGGCCCACTTGGTGTGTGCTTGGGCTGAGTAATGAAGCATTTTCGTGTAGAGACCTTTTCTGGAGTTAAACGCCAGCTTTCATGCCAGTTTGGGCGTTTAACTCCAAGTTTTATGCCAGTTCCGGCGTTTAACGCTGGAATTTCTGAGGCCGAATTGCTACGCCGATTTGGGCCATCAAATCTTGGGCAAAGTATGGACTATCATATATTGCTGGAAAGCCCAGGATGTCTACTTTCCAATGCCGTTGAGAGCGCGCCAATTGGGCTTCTGTAGCTCCAGAAAATCCACTTCGAGTGCAGGGAGGTCAGAATCCAACAGCATCTGCAGTCCTTTTTGGTCTCTGGATCAGATTTTTGCTCAGGACCCTCAATTTCAGCCAGAAAATACCTGAAATCACAGAAAAACACACAAACCCATAGTAAAGTCCAGAAAAGTGAATTTTAATTAAAAACTAATAAAAATATACTAAAAACTAACTAAAGGATACCAAAAACATACTAAAAACAATGCCAAAAAGCGTATAAATTATCCGCTCATCACAACACCAAACTTAAATTGTTGCTTGTCCCCAAGCAACTGAAAATCAAAATAGGATAAAAAGAAGAGAATATACTATAGACTCCAAAATATCAAAGAAACATAGTTCCAATTAGATGAGCGGGACTAGTAGCTTTTTGCCTCCGAACAGTTTTGGCATCTCACTCTATCCTTTGAAGTTCAAAATGATTGGCATCTATGAGAACTCAGAACTCAGATAGTGTTATTGATTCTCCTAGTTAAGTATAATGATTCTTGAACATAGCTAGTGTATGAGTCTTGGCTGTGGCCCAAAGCACTCTGTCTTCCAGTATTACCACCGGATACATACATGCCACAGACACATAATTGGGTGAACCTTTTTAGATTGTGACTCAGCTTTGCTAGAGTCCCCAATTAGAGGTGTCCAGGGTTCTTAAGCACACTCTTTTTGCCTTGGTTCACAACTTTATTTCTTTCTTTTTCTTTCTTTTTCTTCTCTTTTTTTTTCTATTTTCGAAAATTTTTTTTTCTTTTTTTGCTTTTTCTCTGCTTTTTCTTGCTTCAAGAATCAAGTTGATGATTTTTCAGATCCTCAATAACAGTTCTCTTTCTCCTCATTCTTTCAAGAGCCAACAATTTTAACATTCTTAAAACAACAAATTCAAAAGACATATGCACTGTTCAAGCATTCATTCAGAAAACAAAAAGTATTGTCACCACATCAAACTAATTCAACTAGTTTCAGAGATAAATTTTGAAATCCTGTACTTCTTGTTCTTTTGTGATTAAAGCATTTTTCATTTAAGAGAGGTGATGGATTCATAGGACATTCATAACTTTAAGGCAGAAATTTTATTAATTATGAACTAAGAACAAGACTCAAATATAGATATAAGATGAAACTAATAAAAATAGGAATAGAAAACAAAAGAGAAACGCAAAAATAGGCTCCTAATGATAGAGGTTTTCATAGAGTTAGGACTCAACAACCTTGATTTTGAGAAGTGGATGCTCCCTCAGCTTGAGAGGAGAGCTTTTGGCGTTTCATCTCTTGGAGTTCACGCCCCTGCTTCTCTTGTTCCTTCAGCAATTTGCAGAGCATGCAGTTCTGATTCTGCTGTTCTTCCTTCAGTTGCTCCATAGTTTCTTGCAACTTGGTGATAGATGCTTCTAGGCTGGTCCAGTAGTCAATTCT
Organism: Arachis stenosperma; assembly: GCF_014773155.1. Taxonomy (NCBI): domain Eukaryota; kingdom Viridiplantae; phylum Streptophyta; class Magnoliopsida; order Fabales; family Fabaceae; genus Arachis; species Arachis stenosperma. The sequence continues at coordinate 142,688,182 of NC_080379.1, read as the reverse complement.
TGGGAATTCAGGGAGGAATTCCTGCGCCCTCCTCTTGATAGAGTTGTCTTGCACTTGTCCTTCCATTGACTTCTTGGTGATTGGGTGTTCAATGGGTATGAACTCATCTACTCCCATCTTCACCCCAGCCTCTTTACAGAGCAAGGAGATCAAGCTTGGGTAAGCCAGTTTGGCTTCAGTGAAATTCTTATTTGCAATTGTGTAGATCTCACAAGCAATCACATGATGAACCTCCACTTCTTTTCCAAGCATAATGCAATGAATCATCACTGCCCTCTTGATGGTGACCTCAGAACGGTTGCTAGTGGGCAATATGGAACGCCCAATAAAGTCTAGCCAACCTCTTGCAATTAGCTTGAGGTCTCCCCTCTTGAGTTGGTTTGGGACACCCTTTGAATTGGTTATCCACTTAGTTCCAGGGAGGCATATGTCCTCTAGAACTTGATCCAACCCTTTATCTACTCTCACCATCCTCCTATTAAAGGAGTCAGGATCATCTTGCAATTGAGGCAACTTGAAGATTTCTCTTATTTTGTCCAGATGAAAATACATAACTTTCACTCTGACCATAGTTCTGTAGGTATGGTAAGCGGTTCCAGTCATTCTCTGTTTATCTGTCAGCCACAGATTTGAGTAGAATTCCTGAACCATGTTCCTTCCAACCTTTGTCTCAGGATTGGTTAGAACTTCCCATCCTCTGTTTCGAATTTGCTCTTGGATCCCCGGATATTCATCTTCTTTCAGATCAAATTTAACTTCCGGGATCACTGACCTCAGACCCATTATTTTGTGATAATGGTCTTCATGTTCTTTAGTTAAGAACTTCTCTTGATTCCAAAGATTCTTTGGATTAGTCTCTTTCTTTCCTCTTAAATTGGTTTGTTTTCCCTTAGGAGCCATGATCTTGATGAATCTTGGCTTAGTGATCACGGAAAAGCACACCAAACTTAGAGGTTTGCTTGTCCTCAAGCAAAAGAAAAGAGAGAAGAGAGGGGGAGGAAGAGGAAATTCGAATGGTGTGAAGGAATGAGGGAACCAAACGTGAATTTATAAGGTGGGGAGGGGAGTTTTTTTTCGAAAAAATTGAAAGGAGATTTGAGAAGATATGGAAAGAAATTGAGAAAAGGGTGAAATTTTTGAACAATGTTTGTAATTGATTTGAAATAACTTTGAAGAATGGTTTTGATTTTTGAAGATTTGAAAGTGAATGATGAATGATTGAAGTGTGATTTTGTAGAAAAGTATGGGTGAGAAAAGGAAAGTTTGAAAAAATTTGATTTGAAAACAAAATTGTGGTCCCCCCACCTTGCTGGCGTTAAACGCCCAGAATGGCACCCATTCTGACGTTTAACGCCCATTTGGTGCCCCTTTTGGGCGTTTAACGCCCAGCCAGGTGCCCTGGCTGGCGTTAAACGCCAGAAATCCTTTATCACTGGGCGTTTTTCCAAAACGCCCAGGATGCTGCACACCTGGCGTTAAACGCCCAGAATGGTGCCCATTCTGGCGTTTAACGCCCAAAATGCCCCTTACTGGCGTTTTTTCGTCAGTAAGCTCATTTTCTCTGCTTTTTGAGCTGAATCCTTCTGTAACTCTGTGAATTCCTTCATTTTTGATACTTGCCTCTGTAAGAACAATTCATACAACCTCCTAATGACTGGGTTGCCTCCCAGCAAGCGCTTCTTTACTGTCTTTAGCTGGACCTTCACTGAGAATCACTCAAGTCTCAGTTTTGAGCATTCCTGCTCAAAATTTCCTTCAAGATAATGCTTGATTCTCTGTCCATTAACAATGAACTTTTTGTCAGAATCAATATCCTGAAGCTCAACATACCCATATGGTGAGACTCCTGTAATCACATACGGACCCCTCCACCGGGATTTGAGTTTTCCTGGAAACACTTTGAGCCTAAAGTTAAAGAGCAGAACCTTTTGTCCTGGCTCAAAGACTCTGGTTGACAACTTCTTGTCATGCCATTTCTTTGCCTTTTCCTTATAAATTTTTGCATTTTCGAAGGCATTGAGTCTGAACTCCTCTAGCTCATTTAACTGGAGCAATCTTTTTTCACCAGCTAACTGTGCATCCATGTTTAGGAATCTGGTTGCCCAGTAGGCTTTATGTTCCAGTTCCACAGGCAAATGACAGGCCTTCCCATACACCAGTTGGTATGGAGAGGTTCCTATAGGAGTCTTGAATGCTGTTCTGTATGCCCACAGAGCATCATCCAAGCTCTTTGCGCAATCCTTTCTCCGGGCTATCACAGTCCGTTCTAGGATTCTTTTTAGCTCCCTATTAGAGACTTCAGCTTGCCCATTTGTCTGTGGATGATACGGAGTTGCCACTTTATGGCTGATTCCATATCTAACCATAGCAGAGTATAGCTGTTTATTGCAGAAATGAGTGCCCCCATCACTGATTAGTACTCTGGGAACACCAAACCTGCTAAAGATGTTTTTCTGGAGGAATTTCAGTACAGTCTTGGTATCATTAGTGGGTGTAGCAATTGCTTCTACCCACTTAGACACGTAGTCCACTGCCACCAGAATGTAAGTGTTTGAGTATGATGGTGGGAATGGCCCCATGAAGTCAATTCCCCATACATCAAACAATTCAATCTCTAATATCCCTTGTTGAGGCATGGCATATCCGTGAGGCAGGTTACCAGCTCTTTGGCAACTGTCACAGTTACGCACAAACTCTCGGGAATCTTTATAGAGAGTAGGCCAGTAGAAGCCACATTGGAGGACTTTAGTGGCTGTTCGCTCACTTCCAAAGTGCCCTCCATACTGTGATCCATGGCAGTGCCATAGGATCCTTTGTGCTTCTTCTCTGGGTACACATCTGTGGATCACTCCGTCAGCACATCTCTTAAAGAGATATGGTTCATCCCAGAGGTAGTACTTGGCATCTGAAATTAATTTCTTTCTCTGCACGTAGCTGTACTCCTTGGGTATGAACCTCACAGCTTTATAGTTTGCAATATCTGCGAACCATGGAGCTTCCTGAATGGCAAAGAGTTGCTCATCTGGGAAAGTCTCAGAGATATCAGTAGAAGGGAGGGACGCCCCAGCTACTGGTTCTATTCGGGACAGATGATCAGCTACTTGGTTCTCTGTCCCTTTTCTGTCTCTTATTTCTATATCAAACTCTTGCAGAAGCAACACCCATCTGATAAGCCTGGGTTTTGAATCCTGCTTTGTGAGTAAGTATTTAAGAGCAGCATGGTCAGTGTACACAACCACCTTGGATCCTACTAGATAAGATCTAAACTTGTCAATGGCATAAACCACTGCAAGTAATTCTTTTTCTATGGTTGTGTAATTCTTCTGTGCATCATTTAGAACACGGCTAGCATAATAAATGACATGCAGAAGTTTGTTATGCCTCTGTCCCAACACTGCACCAATGGCATGGTCACTGGCATCACACATTAATTCAAATGGTAATGCCCAATCTGGTGCAGAGATGATTGGTGCTGTGACCAGTTTAGCTTTCAGGGTCTCAAATGCCTGCAGACACTGTGTGTCAAACACAAATGGTGTGTCAGCAGCTAGCAGATTACTCAGAGGTTTTGCAATTTTCGAAAAATCCTTTATAAACCTTCTGTAGAATCCTGCATGCCCCAAAAAGCTTCTGATTGCCTTAACATTGGCAGGTGGTGGTAATTTTTCAATTACCTCTACCTTTGCCTTATCTACCTCTATTCCCCTGCTTGAAATTTTATGCCCAAGGACAATTCCTTCAGTCACCATAAAGTGACATTTCTCCCAGTTTAAAACCAGGTTAGTCTCTTGGCACCTTTTTAGGACAAGTGATAGGTGGTTAAGACAGGAGCTGAATGAGTCTCCATATACTGAGAAGTCATCCATGAAGACTTCCAGAAATTTCTCTACCATATCTGAGAAGATAGAGAGCATGCACCTCTGAAAGGTTGCAGGTGCATTGCACAGACCAAAAGGCATCCTTCTATAGGCAAACACGCCAGAAGGACAAGTGAATGCTGTCTTCTCTTGGTCCTGAGGATCTACTGCAATTTGGTTGTAGCCTGAATAGCCATCCAAAAAGCAGTAGTAATCATGACCAGTTAGTCTTTCTAGCATTTGGTCTATGAATGGTAAAGGAAAATGATCCTTTCTGGTGGCTGTATTGAGCCTTCTGTAGTCAATACACATGCGCCACCCTGTGACTGTTCTTGTAGGAACCAGTTCATTTTTCTCATTATGAACCACTGTCATGCCTCCCTTTTTGGAAACAACTTGGACAGGGCTCACCCAGGGGCTATCAGAAATAGGATAAATAATCCCAGCCTCTAGTAATTTAGTGACCTCTTTCTGCACCACCTCCTTCATGGCTGGATTTAGCCTCCTCTGTGGTTGAACCACTGGTTTGGCATTATCCTCCAACAGGATCTTGTGCATGCATCTAGCTGGGCTAATGCCCTTAAGATCACTTATGGACCACCCAAGAGCTGTCTTGTGTGTCCTTAGCACTTGAATCAGTGCTTCCTCTTCCTGTGGATTTAAAGCAGAGCTTATAATCACTGGAAAAGTGTCACCCTCTCCCAGAAATGCGTACTTCAGGGATGGTGGTAGAGGTTTGAGTTCAGGTTTGGGAGGTTTATCCTCCTCCTGAGGAATTTTCGAAAATTCCTTTGCTTCCTCTAGTTCTTCTTGATCAGGTTGAGCATCTTTGAAGATGTCCTCAAGCTCTGATTCTAGGCTCTCAGCCATATTGATCTCTTCTACCAGAGAGTCAATAATGTCAGCGCCCATGCAGTCATCTGGTGTGTCTGGATGCTGCATAGCTTTTTACAGCATTCAACTTGAACTCATCCTCATTGACTCTCAAAGTTACTTCCCCTCTGTGTACATCAATGAGAGTTCGTCCAGTTGCTAGGAAAGGTCTTCCTAGAATGAGAGTTGCACTCTTGTGCTCCTCCATTTCCAGCACTACAAAGTCAGTTGGAAAGGCAAATGGCCCAACCTTGACAATCATGTCCTCTATTATGCCTGATGGGTGCTTAATGGAGCCATCAGCAAGTTGGAGGCATATCCTGGTTGGTTTGACTTCTCCAGTCAACCCAAGCTTCCTGATAGTGGATGCAGGTATTAGATTGATGCTTGCTCCAAGATCACATAGGGCTGTCTTGGTGCAAGTGCCTTCTAATGTGCATGGTATCATAAAGCTTCCAGGATCTTGAAGCTTTTCTGGTAAGCTTTTCAGAATGACTGCACTGCATTCTTCAGTGAGAAACACTTTTTTAGTTTTTCTCCAATCCTTCTTATGACTTAAGATCTCTTTCATGAACTTAGCATAAGAAGGTATTTGCTCAAGTGCCTCTGCAAACGGAATCTTTATTTCAAGAGTCCTTAGATAGTCTGCAAAGCGGGCAAATTGCTTATCCTGTTCCGCTTTGCGGAGTTTCTGAGGATAAGGCATCTTGGCTTGATATTCTTCAACCTTAGATGCTGCAGGTTTATTCCTTACAGAAGTGGTTGAAGAAGCCTTTTTAGAGGGATTACTGTCAGCACTCTCAGGTGTCTGATCCTCCCTTGGCGTTTGAACGCCAGGAAAGGGTGAAGTTTGGGCGTTAAACGCCAATTTCTCTTCCTTTTCTGGCGTTTGAACGCCAGAACTGGGCAAGGAATGGGCGTTTAACGCCAACTTTCCTTCCCTTTCTGGCGTTTGAACGCCAATAATATTCCTCTCTGGGCTCTTACTGTCCTCAGAGGGATTTTGAACAGTGGTTTGGTTATCCTCTGTCAATTGTTCCTTGTTTGACTTTTTGCTCTTTTGAACAGTGTTATTCAGTGTCTTCCCACTCCTCAGTTGAACTGCTTGACATTCCTCTGTTATCTGTTTAGATATTTGCTGTTTTGCTTGATTCAATTGCAGTTCTATGCTCTTGTTAGCAACCTTAGTATCATGGAGCATTTCTTTAAATTCTGCTAACTGTTCAGTCATCAGGAGCAATTGTTGATTAAGCTCATTCATCTGTTCTTGAGGATTAGGATCAGTGACTACTGTCATAACTTCCTCTTTTGGAGAGAACTCATTGCTAGAGTACAAATATTGGTTTCTAGCAACAGTGTCTATAAGCTCTTGAGCTTCTTCAATTGTCTTCCTCATATGTATAGATCCACCAGCTGAGTGATCTAAAGACATCTGAGCTTTTTCTGTAAGCCCATAGTAGAAAATGTCTAACTGTACCCATTCTGAAAACATTTCAGAGGGACATTTCCTAAGCATACATCTATACCTCTCCCAGGCATTATAAAGGGATTCATTATCCTCTTGTTTAAAGCCTTGGATGTCCAGCCTTAGCTGTGTCATCCTCTTTGGAGGGTAAAAATGATTCAGGAATTTGTCTGACAACTGTTTCCATATTTTTATGCTTGCTGTAGGTTGGTTATTCAACCACCTTTTAGCTTGATCCTTTACAGCAAATGGAAACAGTAATAGTCTGTAGACATCCTGATGTACCTCTTTATCATGTACTGTGTCAGCAATTTGTAAGAACTGTGCCAGAAACTCAGTAGGTTCTTCCTGTGGAAGACCGGAATACTGGCAATTTTGCTGCACTATGATAATGAGTTGAGGATTTAGCTCAAAGCTGCTTGCTTTGATGGGAGGTGTACAGATGCTACTCCTATATGCAGCTGTAATGGGGTTAGCATATGACCCCAGAGTCCTTTTGGACTGATTAACCCCACTTAAGTCCATAATGGACAAGAGGGAAATGATAATGATTGCAAAGAGATAAATTTTGTTTTTTTTTTTTGAATAAAACAAAAAAAATAAAATAAAACAAAAGAGAATTAAAAGAAAAATTCGAAAATCAAAAAGGAAAATAAGATCAAAGCAAATTGAGAACTGAATCAATCAAGTAATTAAAAAGATTTTGAAAATAGCAATTAAAAAGATATGATTGGAAAATTTTTATGAAAAAGATTTGATTTTTGAAAAGATGAAAGAGAAAAACACAAAAAGACACCAAACTTAAATTTTTCTGAAAATCAAACACTAATTTTTCGAAAATTTTAAGGGAAAAACAAAAAGAGAACACCAAACTTAGAATTTTTATGAATCAAAAGGGATTTAAGAACATGCAAAAACGAAAATTAAGAGAAAAATAAAAGCATGCAAAGGACACCAAACTTAAAATATGCAACTAGACTCAACTAAAAGACTCTAAACCAACAAAACAGTCCTAATCTAAGCAACAAGATAAGCCGTCAGTTGTCCAAACTCGAACAATCCCCGGCAACGGCGCCAAAAACTTGGTGCACGAAATTGCAATCACACTTTTGCAATCCCGCACAACTAACCAGCAAGTGCACTGGGTCGTCCAAGTAATACCTTGTGTGAGCAAGGGTCGATCCCACGGAGATTGTCGGCTTGAAGCAAGCTATGGTTATCTTGTAAATCTTAGTCAGGATATCAGAAATTATCAGGATTGATTGTAAAAAGCAAAAGAACATGAAATGGTTACTTGTATTGCAGTAATGGAGAATAGGTTGGGGTTTGGAGATGCTCCATCTTCTGAATCTCTGCTTTCCTACTGTCTCCTTCTCCAAGCACGCAAGGCTCCTTCCATGGCAAGCTGTATGTAGGGTTTCACCGTTGTCAATGGCTACCTCCCATCCTCTCAGTGAAAGCGATTGCATATGCTCTGTCACAGCATAGCGGAATTCAGCTGTCGGTTCTCGGTCAGGCCGGAATAATATCCATCGATACTTTTGCGTCTGTCACTAACGCCCCGCCTGCTAGGAGTTTGAAGCACGTCACAGTCATTTAGTCATTGAATCCTACTCAGAATACCACAGACAAGGTTTAGACCTTCCGGATTCTCTTGAATGCCGCCATCAATTCTAGCTTATACCACGAAGATTCCGATTAAAGAATCCAAGAGATAACTACTCAATCTAAGGTAGAACGGAGGTGGTTGTCAAGCACACGTTCGTAGTTGAGAATGATGATGACTGTCACGGATCATCACATTCATCCGGATTAAGAACAAGTATTATCTTAGAATGGAAGCAAGCATGATTGAATAAGAAACAGTAGTAATTGCATTAATCCATCAAGACACAGCAGAGCTCCTCACCCCCAACCATGGGGTTTAGAGACTCATGCTGTGGAAGGTACACAGAGAAACGTGTAAAATGTCATGAGGTACAGGGACAATGTCAAAAGGTCCTATTAATAGTAAACTAGTATCCTAAGGTTTACATAATTGAGTAAATGACAGAAAAATCCACTTCCGGGCCCACTTGGTGTGTGCTTAGGCTGAGTAATGAAGCATTTTCGTGTAGAGACCTTTTCTGGAGTTAAACGTCAGCTTTCATGCCAGTTTGGGCGTTTAACTCCAAGTTTTATGCCAGTTCCGGCGTTTAACGCTGGAATTTCTGAGGCCGAATTGCTACGCCGATTTGGGCCATCAAATCTTGGGCAAAGTATGGACTATCATATATTGCTGGAAAGCCCAGGATGTCTACTTTCCAATGCCGTTAAGAGCGCGCCAATTGGGCTTCTGTAGCTCCAGAAAATTCACTTAGAGTGCAGGGAGGTCAGAATCCAACAGCATCTGCAGTCCTTTTTGGTCTCTGGATCAGATTTTTGCTCAGGACCCTCAATTTCAGCCAGAAAATACCTGAAATCACAGAAAAACACACAAACCCATAGTAAAGTCCAGAAAAGTGAATTTTAATTAAAAACTAATAAAAATATACTAAAAACTAACTAAAGGATACCAAAAACATACTAAAAACAATGCCAAAAAGCGTATAAATTATCCGCTCATCAGAAAAGTACATAGGTTTCCTAAGTTAGATATAGATTTGGTAAATCACAAGGACTTGGTTGAGATGTTTAAAGGTTTCAGTTATAAAGAATACAAAGAGATATATTGGTAGGATTCAAATACAGAAGATATAGAGTCTGGGTTGCACACTCTTAAGGGTGACAAGGACATTAATGAAATGTGTGACAAAAGATGGCTAACATAGAATTATTTGTGTTTGAAGGCAAAGAGTAAGAGTACCTAAAAAATAAGCCACAAAGGGTTAGGACAAGGTGTGTTAAGGAGCGTTTTCCATGGTTAATCTTCACTTGATGGAATAGTCAGGAGCTTTGTTTCCAAGTGAAGACTTGCTACAACAAGCATAATTCTGGGAGGAACTTGACAAGTAATATGGCAACCAGATCATGGGTCACTAGCAAGTTGGTGAAAAGGTTGTTGACAAAACCAATGCTGACCCCTAAGAAAGCCATGGAACACATGACAGTTGACTATAATGTGAAAATAAATGGGAGATGATAACTAGAGCTTTGAAGACAGCAAGGGAAGAGGTGATGAGACATGAGAAAGAGCAGTAAGGTAAGACTCGGGACTACTTGCATGAAATATTGAGGAGTAACCCTGGATCCACTGTGATAGATGCAACAATACCTCATCCCGAAGCATTACTAATCTTTGATAAGCTCTACATATCCTTTGATGCATGCAAGAGGGGATTTAAAGCTGGATGTCGCCCTCTAATTGGTCTAGATGGGTGCTTCCTGAAGGGATACTTTGGAGGACAACTTCTAAGTGCTGTTGAACAAGATGCACATAATCACTTCGTCATGATTGCATTTGCTATGGTGGATAGTGAGTGCCCTGAGAACTGGAGATCGTTTCTAAGCATGTTACGAGATGATCTGGGATCATATCCTGAGTTTGGATAGAATTTTATAAGTTTTTAACAAAGATTATAATAATCTTATAGTCTACTCTAATGTTATATTACATTCTATACATTTCTTGTTATTATTTTTTGTTTATGTGCTATTTTGTATAAGATTTGCAACTAGCAATAGAAGAGGAAATGCCTCGGACTCACTATAGAAATTATGTTCTTCACATATGCAAGAATTTTGTAAAACAATGAAAGGATAAGCAATTTAAAGGGCTGGTGTGGCAGTGTGCAAAAAGTACAACTATTCCATAACTCAGAGCTAGTACGGAGAAGCTTAGGTCTATAAATGAGCCTACATGGGAGTACATGGCCAAATTTGATCCTGCTTTACGGACCAAGAGCCACTTTTCACATTATCCCAAGATTGACAACATCACGAACAACATGTGTGAAGTTTGGAATGTGAAGATTGTTGAATACAGAAGCAAGCCAATTCTAACACTTTGTGAGGACCTTAGGTGTTATCTAATGAGGAAGATAGTTGGGCATAAAAAAAGGTTGAGCAAGTATACTGGCAAGTTAGCTCTAGTGCAACAACAAAGGTTAGATGATATTATAAAGCTAGACAGCAACACATGGAATGCTGAATGGAGTGGTAATGAAGATAGAGTGATATTTGAAGTCCAACAAAGAAATACCAAGCTAAGTGTCAACCTCAAGGAAAGAACATGCACTTGCCATGCTTGGCAATTAACAGGTCATACTTTATTATATTGTCGAGTTTGTTGTGCTTTGCTAAATATACTTTTTTATATTGTCGAATTTGTTATGCTTTGCTAAATATACTTAGCACATATTTATGCTAAATATGTATAGGTCAACATTTAATCATTTGTGTTCTGTGTAATTAGGGGGGTCCCAAGCCCACATGCTGTAGCTACCATTTCTCGACTTCGAAGGATGAATCTCAAGCCAGAGGACTTTGTGCATGATTAGTTCACAATGGATGCAATCCAAAAGATATACGAGATCACCATCAAGCCAGTAAACACCGAAGAGTATTGGGAACCAACACCATACTTAAGGCCACAAGCTCCCTCCATTAAGAGACCACTTGGACGACCAAAGCTTAGGAGAAATGTTGATAAAATTGCTGAGACCTAAATGACTGAAAATAGGAACAAGGTCAAGAAAGCCTTCCAGGTTACATGCAGCAAATATGGTGAAAAAGAACTATTATAAGACTTGTAAAGGAGCTCCAAGGGACCTTAGATGGCAACTTAAGAAAAAGAAACCAAGAACTGAGGCTGTCACTACTAACCGAGGCCAGCAGGTAATTTAGGGCTTGAATTGTCATACTTTATGGATTCTGTAGTTTTAAGTGTCTGTCTTTATAATTAGTTAGGGGTTTAAGTTTTGAAATATATTTGTTTATGATTTTAGTTGTCCTAATACAAGCAAAGTATCTGACTAGTTGTACCTATTTTAGGGATCTATAGCAAGTAATAACGATTCTGGACCACATGCAATTTTTTTTGAGCCAACAAAGACACAAAATGAGGCTCCAAAAATGTCACGTGATACTGTGGTAACTAGAGCATGAATGAAAAAGTCCAAAAAACTTAATTATACCGTTTATTTATAAGTTTTGATGTATTTGTAGGCTAAGACCAAGAAGCAAGAAAAAGAAACAACCTAAGCGATCAACTCCCACCTTATTGCAACAAAGAGAAGTCGAGATTTCACTGTCTCAATCTGTACTACCATCTGAGGTTTTGGGACTGTCTTTATTAAATAAAAGCTTATTTTGAATTTGGATTTGATTGGTAAAATTATTTTTCAAGTATAAGAGGCTAATGTTAATCCTCCTGCACCAGCCACACAGCATGTTGACATCCCACCAGGAATCATACCAAAGGCAAGGCCATGGAGAGCAAAACAGCCTATTATGAGGTCATGTTTGCCCAAAGTCTCACCAAATTCAATTGTTACACAAAATATATCCAACACAATAGCTCCTAAGCTAAACAACACTGCAGTTTCTGTGGAGACATTAGCAACCATGAGTTCTGGCATAGTAGTGAGACTTTTCAAAATTTATTCCAACGCCTAGCCACAATCCACTCCTAGGCTTCAAGGCACCATCAGATTCTAGTGACCCAAGTTCTTTCAAGCCTCCAAGAAAAAGTTGAAGACAGTTGTAGCTACTTAGTTGATGTAGTTATTTTGCTAGTAGTGTTGAATGACTATTTTGAAATTGTAATTTAGTGCTTATTAGGTTTCATAACATTATACTAAGCTGTGGTTATTTTGGTTATTAGGATTAATGACTATGACAGTGGTTATTTTGATTAGCTAATGCTTTGTGATAGTTGATGAGCGGATAATTTATACGCATTTTGGCATTATTTTTAGGTAGTTTTTAGTAGGATCTAGCTACTTTTAGGGATGTTTTTATTAGTTTTTATGCAAAATTTATATTCCTGGACTTTACTAGGAGTTTGTGTGTTTTTCTGTGATTTCAGGTATTTTTTAGCTAAAATGGAGGGACCTGAGTAAAAATCTGATTCAGGCTGAAAAAGGACTGCAGATGTTGTTGGATTCTGACCTCCCTGCACTCGAAATGCATTTTTTGGAGCTACAGCACTCCAAATGGCACGCTCTCAATTAAGTTGGAAAGGAGACATTCAGAGCTTTCCAGAAATATATAATAGTTCATACTTTATTCGATTTTAGACTACGCAAACTGCCATTCAACGCCAGTTCCATGCTGCATTCTGGAGTAAAACACCAGAAACACGTCACAAACCAGAGTTAAACGCCAAAAACACGTTACAACTTGGTGTTTAACCCCAAGAGAAGCCTTTGCACGTGTAAAGCTCAAGCTCAGCCCAAGCACACACCAAAGTGGGCCCCGGAAGTGGATTTCTGCACTTAGACTTATTTCTGTAAACCCTAGTAGCTAGTCTAGTATAAATAGGGCTTTTTACTATTGTATTTTCATCTTTGGATGTTTAGTCCTTAGACCAGAGTCTTGTCTTTGGATGGATCTTTAATCAGTGTATGCGATTTTAGACCTTCATGGGGGCTGGCCATTCGGCCATGCCTGGACCTTGTTCTTATGTATTTTCAACGGTGGAGTTTCTACACACCATAGATTAAGGTGTGGAGCTCAGCTGTTCCTCGAGTATTAATGCAATTACTATTATTCTTCTATTCAATTCAACTTATTCTTATTCTAAGATATTCGCTACACTTCAACATGATGAATGTGATGATCCGTGACACTCATCATCATTCTCACCAATGAACACGTGCCTGACAACCACTTCCGTTCTACCTTATATTGAGCGCGTATCTCTTGGATTCCTTGATCAGAATCTTCGTGGTATAAGCTAGAATTATTGGCGGCCATTCCTAAGATCCGAAAAGTCTAAACCTTGTATGTGGTATTCCGAGTAGGATTGAGATGGGATGACTGTGACGAGCTTCAAACTCGCGAGTGTTGGGCGTAGTGACAGACGCAAAAGGATCAATGGATCCTATTCCGACAGATCGAGAACCGACAGATGATTAGCCGTGTGGTGACAGCGCATTTGGACCATTTTTACTGAGAGGACGGGAGGTAGCGATTGACGCCGGTGAAACCCGAACATACAGCTTGGCATGGAAATGAGTATGAAGGATTGGATGAAAGCAGTAGGAAATTCCCACCAATGAATTACATAAGTATCTCTATCTTTATTTTATGCTTTATTTATCTTTATATTCGAAAACCATTATAACCATTTGAATCTGCCTAACTGCGATTTACAAGATGACCATAGCTTGCTTCATACCAACAATCTCCGAGGGATCGATCCTTACTCACGTAAGGTTTATTACTTGGACGACCTAGTGCACTTGCTGGTTAGTTGTGCGAAGTTGTGACAAAGTGTGATTCACGTTTGAGAGCTCCAAGTCTTTGACGCCATTGTTGATGATCACAATTTCGTGCACCAAGTTTTTGGCACCGTTGCCGGGAATTGTTTGAGTTTAGACAACTGACGGTTCATTTTGTTCCTCAGATTAGGTAATTTTCTTTTCAAAAAGTTTTCAAAAATCTTTCAAAATTTTTCTTCTTTTTCGTTTTTCCAAAAAATTATTTTCAAAAAATCCAAAAAAAAATAATAAAATAAAAAAATAAAAAAAATTTTTTGTGTTTCTTGTTTGAGTCTTGAGTCAATTTTTAAGTTTAGTGTCAGTTGCATGTTTTTAAAATTTGTGCATTTTTTTCGAAAAATTCATGCATTGCATTCTTCATGATCTTCAAGTTGTTCTTGATAAGTTTTCTTGTTTGATCTTCATATTTTCTTGTTTTGTATCTTTTGTTATTTTTCATATGCATTTTTGCATTCATAGTGTCTAAACATTGAAAATTTCTAAGTTTGATGTCTTGCATGTTTTTCTTTTCTTGAAAATTTTCAAAAATAAGTTATTGATGTTCATCTTGATCTTCAAAGTGTTCTTGGTGTTCATCTTGACATTCATAGTGTTCTTGCATGCATCATTGGTTTTGATCCAAAATTTTCATGTTTTGGGTCATATTTGTATTTTTCTCTCTCCTCATTAAAAATTCAAAAATAAAAAAATATATTTTCCTTGTTTTACTCATAATTTTCGAAATCTTTGGGTTGACTTAGTCAAAAATTTTTAAAATAAGTTATTTCTTGTTAGTCAAGTCAAGATTTCAATTTTAAAAATCTTATCTTTTCAAAATTTTTTTCAAAAATAAAATCTTTTTCATTTTTCTTTTATATTTTCGAAAATTTTGAAAATTGATTTTCAAAATCTTTTTCTTAATTTTATTTCATAATTTTCGAAAACTTCACTAACAATTAATGTGATTGATTCAAAAATTTGAAGTTTGTTACTTTCTTGTTAAGAAAGGTTCAATCTTTAAATTCTAGAATCATATCTTTTAGTTTCTTGTTAGTCAAGTAATCAATTTTAATTTTAAAAATCAAATCTTTTTCAAAACAAATTTCAATCATATCTTCTTCAAAAATTTGATTTCAAAATCTTTTCTAACTTCTTATCTTTTCAAAATTGATTTTCAAATCTTTTTTTTTTCAACTAACTAATTGACTTTTTGTTTGTTTCTTATCTTTTTCAAAACCACCTAACTACTTTTCTCTCTCTAATTTTTGAAAACTCCTCACCCTTTTTCAAAATTCTTTTAATTAACTAATTGTTTCAAATTTTATTTTTAATTTTATTTCTTCTCTTAATTTTCGAAAATCACTAACCATTTTTTCAAAAATAATTTTTGAAATTCTCTCCCTTCTTATCTTCTTCTATTTATTTATTTAATTACTAACACTTCTCTTCTACTCAAAATTCGAACCCTCTCTTCTCCTCTGTGTTTGAATTTTTCTCTTCTCATTCTTATTCTTCTTTTCTCCTACTAACATAAAGGAATCTCTATACTGTGACATAGAGGATTCCTCTTCTTTTCTGTTCTCTTCTTTTTCATATGAGCAGGAGCAAGGACAAGGACATTCTTGTTGAAGTAGATCCTGAACCTGAAAGGACTCTGAAGAATAAGCTAAGAGAAGCTAAAGCACAACAATCCAGAAAAAACCTTACAGGGAATCTCAAAAAAGAAGTAGACATGGCCGAACCCAACAACAATGCAAGGAGGATGCTTGGTGATTATACTACACCTACTTCCAATTTTTATGGAAGAAGCATCTCAATCTCTACCATTGGAGCAAACAATTTTGAGCTGAAGCCTCAACTAGTTGCTCTGATGTAACAGAACTGCAAGTTCCATGGACTTCCATCAGAAGATCCCTATCAGTTTTTAACTGAATTTTTGCAGATCTGTGATACTGTTAAGACTAATAGAGTAGATCCTGAAGTCTACAGGCTCATGCTTTTCCCCTTTGCTGTAAGAGACAGGGCTAGAACATGGTTGAACTCACAACCTAAAGATAGCATGGACTCTTGGGATAAGCTGGTCACGGCCTTCTTGGCCAAGTTCTTTCCTCCTCAAAAACTGAGCAAGCTTAGAGTAGATGTTCAGACCTTCAAGCAAAAAGATGGTGAATCCCTCTATGAAGCTTGGGAAAGATACAAGCAGTTGACCAAAAAGTGTCCTTTTGGCATGCTTTCAGAGTGGACCATTTTGGATATATTCTATGATGGTCTATCTGAGCTTTCTAAGATGTCACTGGACCATTCTGCAGGTGGATCCATTCACCTAAAGAAAATGCCTGTAGAAGCTCAAGAACTCATTGACATGGTTACAAATAACTAATTCATGTACACCTCTGAGAGAAATCCTGTGAGTAATAGAACGCCTCAGAGGAAAGGAGTTCTTGAAATTAATGCTCTGAATGCCATATTGGCTCAGAACAAAATGTTGACTCAGCAAGTCAACATGATTTCTCAGAGTCTGAATGGATGGCAAAATGCATCCAACGGTACTAAAGAGGCATTTTCTGAAGAAGAAGCTTATGATCCTGAGAACCTTGCAACGGCAGAGGTGAATTACATGGGTGAACATTATGGAAACACCTATAATTCCTCATGGAGAAATCATCCAAATTTCTCATGAAAGGATCAACAAAATCCTTAATAAGGCTTTAATAATGGTGGAAGAAACAGGTTTAGCAATAACAAGCCTTGTCCATCATCTTTTTAGCAACAGACAGAGAATTCTGAGCAGAGCCCCTCTAGGTTAGCAAATATAGTCTTTGATCTACCTAAGGCCATTTTAAGTTTCATGAATGAAACAAGGTCCTCCATTAGAAATTTGGAGGCACAAGTGGGCCAGCTGAGTAAGAAAATCACTGAAACTCCTCCTAGTACTCTCCCAAGCAATACATAAGAGAATCCAAAAAGAGAGTGCAAGGCCATTGATATAATCAAAATGGCCGAATCCAAAGAGGAAGGGGAGGACGTGAATCCCAATGAGGAAGACCTCATGGGACGTCCTCCAGACAGAAAGGAGTTCCCTATTGAGGACCTAAAGGAATCTGAGGCTCATATAGAGACCATAGAGATTCTATTAAACTTCCTTCTGCTATTCATGAGCTCTGAGAACTATTCTTCCTCTGAAGAGGATAAAGATGTAACTGAAGAGCAAGTTGCTCAATATCTAGGAGCCATCATGAAGGTGAATGCCAAGTTGTTTGGTAATGAGACTTGGGAAGGTGAACCTCCCTTCCTCATTAGTGAACTAAATACATGGGTTTAGCAAACTTTACCTCAAAAGAAACAAGATCCTGGTAAATTCTTAATACACTGTACCATAGGCACCATGACCTTTGAGAAGGCTCTGTGTGACCTAGGGTCAAGTATAAATCTTATGCCATTCTCTGTAATGGAGAAACTGGGGATCTTTAAGGTACAAGCTGCAAAAATCTCATTAGAGATGGCAGACAAGTCAATAATACAAGCTTATGGATTGGTAGAGGACGTGTTAGTAAAGGTTAAAGGCCTTTACATCCCTGCTGATTTCATAATCGTAGACATTGGGAAGGATGAGAACGAATCCATCATTCTTGGAAAACCCTTCCTAGCCACAGCAGGAGTTGTGATTGATGTTGACAGAGGAGAGCTAGTCCTTCAATTGAATGGGGACTACCTTGTGTTTAAAGCTCAAGGATCTTCCTCTGCAACCATGGAAAAGAGGCACGATAAGCTTCTTTCAATACAGAGTCAAACAAAGCCCCCACAATCAAATTCTAAGTTTGGTGTTGAGAGATCACAACCAAACTCTAAGTTTAGTGTTGAACCCCTACATTCAAACTCTAAGTTTGGTGTTGGGAGGTCCCTACAATGCTCTGAACATCTGTGAAGCTCCATGAGAGCTCACTGTCAAGCTATTGACATTAAAGAAGCGCTTATTGGGAGGCAACCCAATTTGTATTTATCTATATTTCTATTGTTCTTTTATGTTTTATTAGGTTTATGATCATGTGGAGTCACAAAACAATTGCAAAAATTAAAAAAAGAAAAAAAATAGCAGAAGAAAAAGCACACCCTGGAGGAAGAGCTGTCTGGCATTTAAACGCCAGAAACAAGCATCTGTCTAGCGTTTAACGCTAGAAACAAGCACCAAGCTGGCGTTTAATGCCAGAAACAAGCATCAGGCTGGTGTTAAACGCCAGAAACACGCTACATTTGGGTGTTTGACGCCAAAAACAAGCTGCAGTCTGGCGTTAAATGCCAAGATTGCATACAAAGGGTGTTTTACACGCCTAAAAGGTGCAAGGATGAGAAATCCTTGACACCTCAAGATCTGTGGACCTCACAGGATCACCTCAGGATCTGTGGACCCCACAAGATCCCCACATACCCCACTTCTCTCTTCTTCATTCTCACACAACACTACTCTCTGTTCTCCATATCTTCTTCTTCTTCTTCTATTATTTCTTCTTTTTCTTGAGGGCGAGCAACATTCTAAGTTTGGTGTGATAAAAGCATAACTTTTTGTTTTTCCATAACCATTTATGGCACCTAAGGCCGGAGAAACCTCTAGAAAGAGGAAAGGGAAGACAAAAGCTTCTACCTCCGAGTCATGGGAGATGGAGAGATTCATCTCAAGGGTCCATAGCTCAGTAGTAGATCATTTGACTGCACATCAAGAGAGCTGATGAGCGGATATTTTATACGCTTTTTGGGGCTAATTTCATGTAGATTTTAGTATGTTTTAATTAGTTTTTAATAGAATTTTATTAGTTTTTAAGCAAAAATCATATTTCTGGACTTTACTATGAGTTGTGTGATTTTTCTGTGATTTCAGGTAATTTCTGGCTGAAATTGAGGGAGCTGAGCAAAAATCTGAGTTAGGCTGAAAAAGGACTGCTGATGCTGTTGGATCCTGACCTCCCTGCACTCGGAATAAATTTCTTGGAGCTGTAGGAGTCCAATTGGCGCGCTCTCAACGGCGTTGGAAAGTAGACATCCAGGGCTTTCCAGCAATATATAATAGTCCATACTTTGCGCGAAGATAGACGACGTAACTTGGCGTTGAACGCCAAGTACATGCTGCTGTCTGGAGTTAAACGCCAGAAACACGTCATGATCCGGAGTTGAACGCCCAAAACACGTTATAACTTGGAGTTCAACTCCAAGAAAGGCCTTAATTCGTGGATAGCTCTAGTCCCAGCCCCAGCACACACCAAGTGGGCCCCAGAAGTGGATTTCTACACCAATTATCTTAGTTTACTCATATTTTGCAAACCTAGGTTACTAGTTTACTATTTAAACAACTTTTAGAGAATTATTTTGTATCTCATGACATTTTCAGATCTGAATTACATACTTTTTGACGGCATGAGTCTCTAAACTCCATTGTTGGGGGTGAGGAGCTCTGCAGCGTCTCGATGAATTAATACAATTCCTTTGTTTTCCATTCAAACATGCTTGTTCTTATCTAAGATGTTCATTCGCGCGTAATTATGGAGAAGGTGATGATCTGTGACACTCATCACCTTCCTCAATCCATGAACGTGTGCCTGACAACCACCTCCGTTCTACATCAGATTGAATGAGTATCTCTTAGATTCCTTAATCAGAATCTTCGTGGTATAAGCCGGATTGATGGCGGCATTCATGAGAATCCGGAAAGTCTAAACCTTGTCTGTGGTATTTCGAGTAGGATTCTGGGATTGAATGACTGTGACGAGCTTCAAACTCCTGAAGGCTGGGCGTTAGTGACAGACACAAAAGAATCAATGGATTCTATTCCAACCTGATTGAGAACCGACAGATGATTAGCCGTGCTGTGACAGAGCATAGGAACGTTTTCACTGAGAGGATGGGAAGTAGCCATTGACAACGGTGACACCCTACATAGAGCTTGCCATGGAAGGGACCTTGCGTGTGGAAAAGGATTTCAAGGAAAAGTAGAAATTCAAAGGACAAAGCATCTCCAAAACTCCAACATATTTCTCATTACTGCACAACAAGTAACGCTTTTATTCTCTTTTATTTTTCCAATCTAATAATTCCAACTGATAATTTTAATTAATATCCTGACTAAGAATAATAAGATAAACATAGCTTGCTTCAAACCAATAATCTCCGTGGGATCGACCCTTACTCACGTAAGGTATTACTTGGACGACCCAGTGCACTTGCTGGTTAGTTGTGCGGATCACAAATTCGTGCACCAAGTTTTTGGCGCCGTTGCCGGGGATTATTCGAGTTTGAACAACTAAAGGTTTATTTTGTTGCTTAGATTAGGAAGAATTTATCCTCTATTTTTACTAGAATTGCATCTTTTATTATCCTTTTTTTTAAAAAAAAAATTTTCAAAAATATTATTTTTCTTTATCAATTTTTAAGTATTTCGTGAGTTTAGTGTCTTGTTTTAAGTTTGGTGTCAATTGCATCTTTTATATTTTTCTTTAAAATTTTCGTATTAGTGTTCTTTGTTCTTTCTTGATCTTCAAGTT
This sequence comes from Arachis stenosperma, assembly GCF_014773155.1. Taxonomy (NCBI): domain Eukaryota; kingdom Viridiplantae; phylum Streptophyta; class Magnoliopsida; order Fabales; family Fabaceae; genus Arachis; species Arachis stenosperma. The sequence continues at coordinate 142,668,054 of NC_080379.1, read as the reverse complement.
GTTCTTGTTTATTTTCCTTGTTTGATCTTTATTTTTTCTTGTTCTGTGTCTTTTCTTGTTTCACTTGTGTTCATTTTAAAGCATTAATCTTTCAAAAGGAATATACCTATTTAGAACAAGTGTTACATTTACTCCCAATTGGCTAGAGCATTGGTTTATATTCTTGATGATTGGGCACCAGTTCTTTTGAAAATCTTTTTCAAAAATAAATTTTCTTGATTTAATCTTGTGACAAACTTTAAGTTTGGTGTTTTCTTGTTAATCTTTTCATAATTTTCGAAAATTTTATTAAAGTTTTCTAAAAATTTTAAGTTTGGTGTTCTTTCTTTTGTTCTTGGTGTTCTTGTGAATCTTCAAGGTGTTCTTGAGTTTTTCTTGTGTCTTGATCTTAAAATTTTTAAGTTTGGTGTTCCTTGGTGTTTTCCCTCCAAAATTTTCGAAAATAAGGAGCATTAGATCTAAAAATTTTAAGTCTTGTGTCTTTTATGTGTTTTTCTCTTTCATCATAAAATTCAAAATTCAAAAAAATATCTTTTCTAACTAATTTTGAACTATTTTTTCGAAATTTTTTTTATAAAAATTCAGATTTCAATTTTAAATTTTTCAATTCTTATCTTTTTAAGTTTTAAAAAAAAAATTTATCTTTTTCAAAAATCTTCATAAAATATTTTCAAATTCTTATTACTTTTTTTAATTTTAATTTTCTTATTTTATCTTATTTTTATTTTGGTTTTTATTTTATTTCGAATTTTTTTTATTTATAAACTAAAAATTTAAATCCACATTACCCCTTTACTCCAACATGGACATAAGTGGGAATGAACAGTCCAGGAGGACTCTGGGGTCATATGCTAACCCCACTACTGCTTCATATGGGAGTAGTATCTGTATACCCTCCATTGGAGTTAGTAGCTTTGAGTTGAATCCTCAGCTCATTATCATGGTGCAGCAAAACTGCCAGTATTCCGGTCTTCCACAGGAAGAACCTACAGAGTTTCTGGCACAATTTTTACAAATTGCTGACACAGTACATGATAAGGAAGTAGATCAGGATGTCTACAGATTATTACTATTTCCGTTTGCTGTAAAAGATCAAGCTAAGAGATGGTTAAATAACCAGCCTAAGAACAGCATAAAAACATGGAAACAGCTGTCAGAAAAATTCCTGAATCACTATTTCCCTCCAAAACGAATGACACAGCTAAGGCTAAGCATCCAAGGCTTCAAACAAGGAGATAATGAATCCCTTTATGATGCCTGGGAGAGATACAGAGAGATGCTAAGAAAATGCCCCTCTGAAATGTTTTCAGAGTGGGTGCAATTAGACATCTTCTACTATGGACTTACAGAAAAAGATCAAATTTCTCTAGACCACTCAGCTGGTGGATCTATACATATGAGAAAAACAATTGAAGAAGCTCAAGAGCTTATTGATACAGTTGCCAGAAATCAGCATCTGTACATAAGCAGTGAATCTTCCATGAAAGAAGAAGCTAAAACAGTAACTGCTGAACTCAGTCCTGTAGATCAGGCTAATGAATTCAATCAGCAATTAGACTTTCTAACCAAGCAGCTAGCCAAATTCAAGGAAATACTACAGGAAACAAGAATGGCTAACAGGAACATGGAAGTACAGTTAATGCAAACAGAAAGGCAACTGTCAAAACAAATAGCAGAAGAATGCCAAGCAGTTCAATTAAGAAGTGGGAAAACATTAAATACCTCACTTCAAAGCAGCAGGAAGCCAAAAAATGAACAAATAGCTACTCAAAATCCCTCTGAGGATAATCAGAGCCCAGAGAGGAATAATGCTGGCGCTGAACGCTCAGCCCATGCTCATTCCTGGCGTTCAACGCCAGAAACAAGCATGAATCCGGCGTTGAACGCCCAAAGGGAGCATAGTTCTGGTGTTTAGACGCCAGTAACAAATAAGGAGGTGGCGTCTAACGCCACTCCAGCTTCCAACCCTGGCATTCAAATGCCAGTGGGGGATCAGTCACATACAAGTGCTGATAACAACCCTTCTAAAAAGGCTTCCCAACCCACTTCTGTAGGTAATAAACCTTCAGCAACTAAGGTTGAGGAATACAAAGCCAAAATACCTTATCCTCAAAAACTCCGCCAAGCGGAACAGGATAAGCAATTTGCCCGCTTTGCAGACTATCTCAGGACTCTTGAAATAAAGATTCTGTTTGCAGAAGCACTTGAGCAAATACCCTCTTATGCTAAGTTCATGAAAGAGATCTTAAGTCATAAGAAGGATTGGAGGGAAACTGAAAAAGTTTACCTCACTGAAGAATGCAGTGCAGTCATTCTGAAAAGCTTACCTGAGAAGCTTAAAGATCCTGGGAGCTTTATGATACCATGCACATTAAAGGGTACTTGTACCAAGCAAGCTTTATGTGATCTTGGGGCAAGTATCAACCTAATACCTGCATCTACTATCAGAAAGCTTGGTTTAACTGAAGAAATCAAACCAACCAGGATATGTCTTCAACTTGCTGATGGCTCCATTAAATACCCATCAGGCGTGATTGAGGACATGATTGTCAAGGTTGGGCCATTTGCCTTTCCTACTGACTTTGTGGTGCTGGAAATGGAGGAGCACAAGAGTGCAACTCTCATTCTAGGAAGACCTTTCCTAGCAACTGGCCGAACCCTCATTGACGTCCAAAAAGGGGAAGTAACCTTGAGAGTCAATGAGGAGGAGTTCAAGTTGAATGTTGTCAAAGCCATGCAACATCCAGACACCCAAAATGACTGCATGAGTGTTGATATTATTGACTCTCTGGTAAGAGAGGTCAATATGGCTGAGAGTCTCGAATCAGAGCTAGAGGACATCTTTAAAGATGTTCAGCCTGATCTGGAGGAATCAGAGAGAATAGTAGAACCTCTGAAAATCCCTCAGGAAGAAGAGAAACCTCCCAAACCTGAGCTCAAACCATTACCACCATCCCTGAAATATGCATTTCTAGGAGAAGGTGATACCTTTCCTGTAATCATAAGCTCTACCTTAGAGCCACAGGAAGAGGAAGCACTAATTCAAGTGCTAAGGACACACAAGACAGCTTTTGGGTGGTCCATCAGTGATCTTAAGGGCATTATCCCAGCCAGATGCATGCACAAGATCCTATTGGAGGGTGACGCCAAGCCAGTGGTCCAACCACAAAGACGGCTGAATCCAGCCATGAAGGAAGTTGTGCAGAAGGAGGTCACTAAATTACTAGAGGCTGGGATTATTTATCCTATTTCTGACAGCCCCTGGGTAAGCCTTGTCCAAGTCGTCCCTAAGAAGGGAGGCATGACAGTGGTTCACAATAAAAAAAATGAACTGGTTCCTACAAGAACAGTTACAGGATGGCGTATGTGTATTGATTATAGAAGGCTCAATACAGCCACCAGAAAGGATCATTTTCCTTTACCATTCATAGACCAGATGCTAGAAAGACTAGAAGGTCATGAATACTACTACTTCCTGGATGGATATTCAGGTTATAATCAAATTGCGGTAGATCCCCAGGATCAGGAAAAAATGGCATTCACATGTCCATCTGGAGTATTTGCATACAGAAGGATGCCATTTGGCCTGTGCAATGCACCTGCAACCTTTCAGAGGTGCATGCTCTCAATTTTCTCTGATATGGTGGAAAAATTCCTGGAAGTCTTCATGGATGACTTTTCAGTATTTAGAGACTCATTCAGCTCCTGCCTTAACCATTTAGCACTTGTTCTGAAAAGATGCCAAGAGACTAACCTGGTTTTAAATTGGGAAAAATGTCACTTTATGGTGACTGAAGGAATTGTCCTTGGGCACAAAATCTCGAACAAGGGGATAGAGGTGGATCAAGATAAGGTAGAGGTAATTGAAAAATTACCACCACCTGCCAATGTTAAAGCAATCAGAAGCTTTCTGGGGCATGCAGGATTTTATAGGAGGTTTATAAAGGATTTTTCAAAAATCGCCAAACCTCTGAGCAACCTGCTAGCTGCTGACACGCCATTTATCTTTGATAAAGAGTGTCTGCAGGCATTTGAGACTCTGAAAGCTAAATTGGTTACAGCACCAATCATCTCTGCACCAGACTGGACATTACCATTTGAATTGATGTGTGATGCCAGTGACCATGCCATTGGTGCAGTGTTGGGACAAAGGCATGACAAGCTTCTGCACGTCATTTACTATGCCAGCCGTGTTCTAAATGACGCACAGAATAATTACACAACCACAGAAAAAGAGCTACTTGCAGTGGTTTACGCCATTGACAAATTCAGATCCTATTTAGTAGAATCAAAAGTGATTGTGTACACTGATCATGCTGCTCTTAAATATCTACTCACAAAGCAGGATTCAAAACCCAGACTTATAAGATGGGTGTTGCTTCTGCAAGAGTTTGATATAGAAATAAGAGACAGAAAAGGGACAGAAAACCAAGTAGCAGATCACCTGTCCCGAATAGAACCAGTAGAAGGGGCGTCCCTCCCTCTCACTGAGATCTCTGAAACCTTTCCGGATGAGCAACTCTTTGCCGTCCAGGAAGTGCCATGGTTTGCAGATATTGCAAACTACAAGGCAGTGAGATTCATACCCAAAGAGTACAGTAGACTGCAATCAAAGAAATTGATCACAGATGCAAAGTACTATCTTTGGGATGAACCATATCTCTTCAAGAGATGTGCAGACGGAGTAATCCGTAGATGTGTGCCTAAGGAAGAAGCGCAGAAGATTCTGTGGCACTGCCATGGATCACAGTATGGAGGACATTTTGGAAGTGAGCGAACAGCCACAAGAGTCCTCCAATGTGGCTTCTACTGGCCTACTCTCTATAAAGATTCCCGAGCATTTGTACTTAATTGTGACAGTTGCCAAAGATCTGGCAATTTGCCTCACAGTTATGCCATGCCTCAACAAGGGATTTTGGAGATTGAGTTGTTTGATGTATGGGGTATTGACTTTATGGGACCTTTCCCACCATCATACTCAAACACTTATATTCTGGTGGCAGTGGATTATGTATCCAAATGGGTGGAGGCTATTGCAACACCCACTAATGACACTAAAACAGTGTTAAAATTCCTCCAGAAACACATCTTCAGCAGATTTGGTACCCCTAGAGTACTAATCAGTGATGGGGGCACTCATTTCTGCAATAAACAGCTTTACTCTGCTTTGGTTCGTTATGGAGTTAGCCACAGGGTAGCTACTCCATATCACCCACAGACTAATGAGCAAGCTGAAGTCTCAAATAGAGAACTCAAAAGAATCCTGGAACGGACTGTAATTAACCGTAAAAGGGATTGGGCAAGGAGCTTGGATGATGCTCTGTGGGCATACAGAACAGCATTCAAGACCCCTATAGGGACCTCTCCATACCAGCTTGTGTATGGAAAGGCATGTCACTTGCCAGTGGAATGGAACACAAGGCCTACTGGGCAACCAGATTCCTAAACCTTGATGCCAAATTAGCTGGAGAAAAATGATTGCTCCAACTAAATGAGCTAGAGGAATTTAGACTCAATGCTTTCGAGAATGCAAAAATTTACAAAGAGAAAGCGAAAAGATGGCATGATAAGAAATTGTCATCCAGAGTCTTTGGGCCGGGGCAGAAAGTTCTGCTATTTAATTCTAGGCTCAAATTATTCCCTGGGAAATTAAAATCCCGGTGGAGAGGTCCATATGTAATTACAAGTGTATCACCATATGGATACGTAGAGCTTCAGGATAATGACTCTAACAAAAAGTTCATTGTTAATGGACAGAGAATTAAACATTATCTTGAAAGTAACTTCAAGCAAGAATGCTCAAAACTGAGACTTGATTAGAGCTCAGTGATAGTCCAGCTAAAGACAATAAAGAAGCGCTTGCTGGGAGGCAACCCAGCCATTTACAAAGTTTATTTACTAATTAAATAAATTTCCTTTTTTTACAGGTATGTGTCCAAGTATCTTCAAAAGGTAAAATGACAATTGATTGAATTCACAGAGTTATAGGGAAATTTGGAAAGCTTACTGGCATCAAAAAGCCAGTAAGAAACGATTTGGGCGTTAAACGCCCAAAAAGAGCACCCACTGGGCGTTCAACGCCAGTAAGGGTAGCCATCTGGGCGTTAAACGCCAGAAAGGAGCATCTTCTGGGCATTGAACGCCAGAAAGAAGCACCTTCTGGGCGTTTAACGCCAGAACCACAGCATCCTGGGCGTTTAGAAAAAACGCCCAGTGACAAAGGACTTCCTGGCGTTCAACGCCTGAAAGAAGCAACAGCTGGGCGTTGAACGCCCAAAACATGCAGCGTTTGGGCGTTTAACGCCAGGATGGTGGGGAGGAGGTAAAATTCGTTTTTCTTCACAAATTTTCTAATTTTTATGTTTCAATTCATGATTTCTTGCATAAACATGTTTCCAAATATCATCCTTCAATTTCAAAAATTTTAACTCTAATTTCTAAGAACCCAAATTTCTAAAATCCCTTTTTCAAAGATTTCAAATGTATCTTTATTCATAAACACAAATCTTTTTCCAATCCAAATCTTTTTCAAATCTTTTTCAACTCATCTTATCTTTTTTTCGAAACTGCCTCTCCTTCTATTCCTCTCCTTTCCTTTCTTTTGCTTGAGGACAAGCAAACCTCTAAGTTTGGTGTGATTTGCCATGATCACTGAGCTAAAACTCATTAAGATCATGGCACCTAAGGGAACAGGAAGAGCAAGAATGTGAACTTAAGGGAGCTAAAGCGTCAGAAATTGATTTTTGAAGGCACCCCACAGACTAGAAGAACATCCACTTCCCAAAATACAGGTTGTTAAGTTCTAATTCTAGCTTTAACTCTATGATAGTATTATTATAGGATTGTACCTTAGAAGTTATATAGGAGTAGTAGTAATTAGTATATCTATTTTTAGAATAAAGAGGCAATTTAATTTTTTTTTTTTTTGAGTTCTTAATAAGGAAAATTCTAATTATTTATATGTGGTGGCAATACTTTTTGTCTTCTGAATGAATGCTTGAACAGTGCATATTTTTGATATTGAATTTTATGAATGTTAAAATTGTTGGCTCCTGAAAGAATGATGAACAAGAGAAATGTTATTGATGATCTGAAAAATCATGAAATTGATTCTTGAAGCAAGAAAAAGCAGTGAAAGAAAAAAAAATTTTTGCGAAAAAAAAAAGAGAGAAAGAAAAAGCAAGCAGAAAAAGCCAATAGCCCTTAAAACCAAAAGGCAAGGGTAAAAAGGATCCAAGGCTTTGAGCATCAATGGATAGGAGGGCCCAAGGAAATAAATACAGGCCTAAGCGGCTAAATCAAGCTGTCCCTAACCATGTGCTTGTGGCATGCAGGTCCAAGTGAAAAGCTTGAGACTGAGTGGTTAAAGTCGTGATCTAAAGCAAAAGAGTGTGCTTAAGAACTCTGGACACCTCTAACTGGGGACTCTAGCAAAGCTGAGTCATAATCTGAAAAGGTTCGCCCAATTATGTGTCTGTGGTATTTATGTATCCGGTGGTAATACTGGAAAACAAAGTGCTTAGGGCCACGGCCAAGACTCATAAAGTAGCTGTGTTCAAGAATCAACATACTAAACTAGGAGAATTAATAATACTATCTGAATTCTGAGTTCCTATGGATGCCAACCATTCTGAATTTCAAAGGATAAAGTGAGATGCCAAAACTGTTCAGAAGCAAAAAGCTACCAGTCCCGCTCATCTAATTAGAATCTGAGCTTCACTTGAAACTCTAAGATATTATTGTTTCTTAATTTCTTTTCATCCTATTTTATTTATCTAGTTGCTTGAGGACAAGCAACAGTTTAAGTTTGGTGTTGTGATGAGCGGATATTTTATACGCTTTTTGGGGGTAATTTCATGTAGATTTTAGTATGTTTTAATTAGTTTTTAATAGAATTTTATTAGTTTTTAAGCAAAAATCATATTTCTAGACTTTACTATGAGTTGTGTGATTTTTCTGTGATTTCAGGTAATTTCTGGCTGAAATTGAGGGAGCTGAGCAAAAACCTGAGTTAGGCTGAAAAAGGACTGCTGATGCTGTTGGATCCTGACCTCCCTGCACTCGGAATGGATTTTTTGGAGCTACAGAAGTCCAATTGGCGCGTTCTCAACGGCGTTGGAAAGTAGACATCCAGGGCTTTCCAGCAATATATAATAGTCCATACTTTGCGTGAAGATAGACGACGTAACTTGGCGTTGAACGCCAAGTACATGCTGCTGTCTGGAGTTAAACGCCAGAAACACGTCATGATCCGGAGTTGAACGCCCAAAACACGTTTTAACTTGGAGTTCAACTCCAAGAAAGGCCTTAATTCGTGGATAGCTATAGTCCCAGCCCTAGCACACACCAAGTGGGCCCCAGAAGTGGATTTCTGCACCAATTATCTTAGTTTACTCATATTTTGCAAACCTAGGTTACTAGTTTACTATTTAAACAACTTTTAGAGAATTATTTTGTATCTCATGACATTTTTAGATCTGAATTACATACTTTTTGACGGCATGAGTCTCTAAACTCCATTGTTGGGGGTGAGGAGCTCTGCAGCGTCTCGATGAATTAATACAATTCCTTTGTTTTCCATTCAAACACGCTTGTTCTTATCTAAGATGTTCATTCGCGCGTAATTATGGAGAAGGTGATGATCCGTGACACTCATCACCTTCCTCAATCCATGAACGTGTGCAAGACAACCACCTCCGTTCTACATCAGATTGAATGAGTATCTCTTAGATTCCTTAATCAGAATCTTCGTGGTATAAGCCGAATTGATGGCGGCATTCATGAGAATCTGGAAAGTTTAAACCTTGTCTGTGGTATTCCGAGTAGGATTCTGGAATTGAATGACTGTGACGAGCTTCAAACTCCTGAAGGCTGGGCGTTAGTGACAGACGCAAAAGAATCAATGGATTCTATTCCAACCTGATTGAGAACCGACAGATGATTAGCCGTGCTGTGACAGAGCATAGGAACGTTTTCACTGAAAGGATGGGAAGTAGCCATTGACAACGGTGACACCCTACATAGAGCTTGCCATGGAAGGGACCTTGCGTGTGGAAAAGGATTTCAAGGAAAAGTAGAAATTCAAAGGACAAAGCATCTCCAAAACTCCAACATATTTCTCATTACTGCACAACAAGTAACGCTTTTATTCTCTTTTATTTTTCCAATCTAATAATTCCAACTGATAATTTTAATTAATATCCTGACTAAGAATAATAAGATAAACATAGCTTGCTTCAAACCAATAATCTCTGTGGGATCGACCCTTACTCACGTAAGGTATTACTTGGATGACCTAGTGCACTTGCTGGTTAGTTGTGCGGATCACAAATTCGTGCACCAAGAGCCCACTCATGGACCTCAATAAGAGCATGAGGAATTCCCTCATCAAGAAATCCCTGAGATAACTTAGGGGATACATTTTCCTCCACACAATTATTGGGAGCAACTAAGGAAAGGAGCACTAAAATCACTAGGGATCAAGCAACAGAGGCAAGGAAGAGACATAGAGGAGCTCAAGAGCACCTTTGGTTCTTCAAGAGGAAGATGCTACCCTCACTAAGGTGGACTCATTCCTTAATTTCCTTGCTCTTATTTTTCTGTTTTTTGGTTTTTGAGCTTCATGTTTGTCTATGTTTGTGCCTTTATTACATGATCATTAGTGTCTAGTGTCTATGTCTTAAAGCTGTGAATAATTCCATGAATCCTTCACCTTTCTTAAATGAAAAATGTTGTTAATACAAAAGAACAAGAAGTACATGAGTTTCGAATTCATCCTTGAAATTGGTTTAATTATATTGATGTGGTGACAATACTTTTTGTTTTCTAAATAAAAGCTTGAACAGTGCATATTTTTTATCTTGTTGTTTATGAATGTTAAAATTGTTGGCTCTTGAAAGAATGATGAACAAAGACAAATGTTATTGATAATCTGAAAAATCATGAAATTGATTCTTGAAGCAAGAAAAAGCAGTGAAAAAAAAAGTGGCGAAAAAAATATATAAAAGAAAAAGAAAAAACAAGCATAAAAAGACAATAGCCCTTAAAACCAAAAGGCAAGGGTAAAAATGATCGAAGGCTTTGAGCATCAATGGATAGGAGGGCCCAAGGAAATAAATACAGGCCTAAGCGGCTAAATCAAGCTGTCCCTAACCATGTGCTTGTGGCATGGATGTCCAAGTGAAAAGCTTGAGACTGAGTGGTTAAAGTCGTGATCCAAAGCAAAAAGAGTGTACTTAAGAGCTCTGGACACCTCTAACTGGGGACTTTAGCAAAGCTGAGTCACAATCTGAAAAGGTTCACCCAGTCATGTGTCTGTGGCATTTATATATCCGGTGGTAATACTGGAAAACAAAGTGCTTAGGGCCACGGCCAAGACTCATTAAAGTAGCTGTGTTCAAGAATAAACATATTTAACTAGGAGAATCAATAACACTATCTGAACTCTGAGTTCCTATGGATGTCAATCATTCTAAACTTCAAAGGATCAAGTGAGATGCCAAAACTGTTCAGAAGCAAAAAGCTACAAGTCCCGCTCACCTAGTTAAAACTAATATTCATTGATATTTTGGAATTTATAGTATATTCTCTTTTTTATCCTATTTGGTTTTTAGTTTCTTGGGGACAAGCAATGATTTAAGTTTGGTGTTGTGATGAGCGGATAATTTATACGCTTTTTGGCATTGTTTTTAGGTAGTTTTTAGTAGGATCTAGCTACTTTTAGGGATGTTTTTATTAGTTTTTATACAAAATTCATATTTCTGGACTTTACTATGAGTTTGTATATTATTCTGTGATTTCAGGTATTTTCTGGCTGAAATTGAGGGACCTGAGCAAAAATCTGATACAGGCTGAAAAAGTACTGCTGATGCTGTTGGATTCTGACCTCCCTGCACTCGAAATGGATTTTCTGGAGCTACAAAACTCCAGATGGTGCGCTCTCAACTTCTTTGAAAAGTAGACATCCAGGGCTTTCCAGCAATATATAATAGTTTATACTTTATTCGAGTTTAGACGATGCAAACTGGCATTCAACTCCAGTTTCATGCTACATTCTGAAGTAAAACGCCAGAAACACGTCACAAATCAGAGTTAAACGCCAAAAACACGTTACAACTTGGCGTTTAACCCCAAGAGAAGTCTCTTCACGTGTAAAGCTCAAGCTCAGCTCAAGCACACACCAAAGTGGGCCCCGGAAGTGGATTTCTGCACTTAGACTTATTTCTGTAAACCCTAGTAGCTAGTCTAGTATAAATAGGACTTTTTACTATTGTATTTTCATCTTTGGATGTTTAGTCCTTAGACCAGAGTCTTGTCTTTGGATAGATCTTTAATCAGTGTATGCGATTTTAGACCTTCATGGGGGCTGGCCATTCGGCCATGCTTGGACCTTGTTCTTATGTATTTTCAACGGTGGAGTTTCTTCACACCATATATTAAGGTGTGGAGCTCTGCTGCTCCTCGAATATTAATGCAATTACTATTATTCTTCTATTCAATTCAGCTTATTCTTATTCTAAGATATTTGCTGTACTTCAACATGATGAATGTGATGATCCGTGACACTCATCATCATTCTCACCTATGAACGCGTGCCTGACAACCACTTCCATCTACCTAAGATTGAGCGCGTATCTCTTGGATTCCTTGATCAAAATCTTCGTGGTATAAGCTAGAATTATTGGCGGCCATTCCTAAGATCCGGAAAGTCTAAACCTTGTCTGTGGTATTCCAAGTAGGATCTGAGATGGGATGACTGTGACGAGCTTCAAACTCGCGAGTGTTGGGCGTAGTGACAGACACAAAAGGATCAATGGATCCAATTCCGACATGATCGAGAACTGACAGATGATTAGCCGTGCGGTGACAGTGCATTTGGACCATTTTCACTGAGAGGACAGGAGGTAGCCATTGACGCAGGTGAAACCCGAACATACAACTTGCCATGGAAAGGAGTATGAAGGATTGGATGAAAGCAGTAAGAAAGCAGAGATTCAACAGGAACAAAGCATCTTCATGCGCTTATCTGAAATTTCCACCAATGAATTACATAAGTATCTCTATTTTTATTTTATGCTTTATTTATCTTTATATTCGAAAACCATTATAACAATTTGAATCCGCCTAACTGAGATTTACAAGATTACCATAGCTTGCTTCATACCAACAATCTCCGTGGGATCGACCCTTACTCACGTAAGGTTTATTACTTGGACGACCCAGTGCACTTGCTGGTTAGTTGTGCAAAGTTGTGACAAAGTGTGATTCACGTTTGAGAGCTCCAAGTCTTTGGCGCCATTGTTGATGATCACAATTTTGTGCACCAATAGTGTAGTAGTATAAGTAATACTTTATAAAGAATTGTGTTTTGGCATTTTGTTGGAATCTAGCTTGTTTGATATTTCACAATTGTAGTCTATTGAACAGGTTGAAGTATGATTCACCAACACAATCACCTAAATATTACATAGCCTAACTGAAATTACATAACATTGTTTTTTGAACTCAAGTATATCACCATATAAAAAACACAAACTTTAACCCTAAAATAACACTAAAAGGATATTGATAAACAAAGTATTAAATAGCTCATATCATTAACACTAAATAAGAAAAACAACATCAGCAAATGCAATTATAAATCCTAATATACACCAAAATCTTAACAATGCTAATCTCATTCTGCTGTGCAATTCATTATATACTGGCATCTCTAAATTCTTCATTCTCTCTTTCAAATCTAACAATTTGCCTTTCACTATAGGTTTTTCTCCTCCAATGTCATCATCCTCCAAATTGAAATAAATATTTTGTCCAATCATCTCATTAAGCCAATTGAAGTACTTGCAATGTTGTTGTAGAATCTGTAATACACATTGGCAATTACTCTTCAAGTATGAAATAACAAAAATAATCATATTAATATGAATAGTAATTTACCTTAAAGTAACAGTATTCAAATAACAACCTACTAGGGTTCAGTTTTGTTCCAAATTCGAATGGGATAGCATGACATCCACAATCACAACTTGGATAGCATGACGTCCACAATCACAACTTGAGTCTATATAAAACAACACGAATGGTTTATCTCAAATGCTGGTAAGGAGTTAGTTTGCAAGCTTAAGAGAACAATATATGGTCTTAAATAGGCTTTTTAACAGTGATATTTAAAGTTTTACAATGTAATTTTTTCACTTAGTTTCATTGAGAATATTTCTGATCAATGTATATACTACAAGGTTAGTGAGAGTAAGATCATATTTCTCATCTTATATGTAAATGACATTTTACTTGCAACAAATGACTTGAGAGTTGTTACATGAGGTGAAACAATTCTTCTTTAGAGATTTTGATATGAAAAATATGGGTGACATATCTTATGTCATTAGCATAAATATTCATAGAGATAAACATAAAGAAATTTTAGGTTTATCTCAAAAAACCTATATTAATAAAGTTCTTGAGAGGTCTAAAATGCAAAATTATTCACCAAGTGTTGCACCTATTGTGAAAGGTGACAAGTTCTGTTTAGATCAATGTCCCAAAAATGACATTGAAAAGGAACAAATGCAAAATATTTCTTATGCTTCAGCTGTTGAAAGCCTAATGTATGCTCAGGTCTGTACAAAACTTGACATTGCTTTTGATGTTGGCATGTTAGGAAGATATTAAAGTAATCTAGGTATTATCTATTAGAAAGCTGCAAAGAAGGTCTTAAGATATCTTCAAAGGACCAAGGACTTCATGCTTACATATAGACGAATCGACAATTTAAAAATTATTGGATACTCAGATTTAGACTTGGCAGGATGTGTTGATTTTAGGAAGTCAACGTCAAGATACATCTTTATACTTGCTGAGGGAGTAGTATTTTGGAATAGTACAAAACAATCACTTGTAACCATTTCTACCATGGAAGCCGAATTTATTGCTTGTTTTGAGGCTACATCACAAGGTGTTTGGTTGAAAAATTTCATCTTTGGACTTAAGATTATGAATTATATCTCTAGGCCATTGAGAATATATTGTGACAATTTAGCTGTTGTATTTATGGTTAAGAATAATAGAAGTAGTAGTCAAAGTAAGCACATCGCATTAAATACTTAGCCATTAAAGATCAAGTTAGGTCTAATGAGGTACAAATAGAGCATATTAGTACTAAACAGGTGATAGCCAATCCTTTGACAAAAGACATGCCACTAGCATTGTTTAAGGATCATGTTACTAGTATGTGTTTATATTCTGTAACGTCATCACTTATATGACTTATGTTGTATTATATGATATATTTAGATATGAAATTTTTATTACTATTTGTTTCTCATTTGGTTGGTATATATGCGTATACATGATTGAAATGATAAATAAAATTTAGTGAAGGACCTAGAATAAGTATTGGACTTATTCATACAAAAATATGACAAGGAGTTTATTCAATTAGGAGATGTTATATTGTAATACATGGAAGGTAATACTCGATTAGTGAGGACCTACCGCTATGATTCGTGTAATTTGTCTTAATTATTTAAGCATAGTATGTAATTACAGACTATATGTAATAAATGTTGGACCAAGTGAGAGAGTGTTAAAATTTTTATTCTATTTGTGGTCTAATTTATTAATGTAGAAATTAGTTTGGGTAGTATTATAATTTTTAAGAAATTTTATTAATTAATTATATTAGCAGTTGGTTTGTTCTTTGATGGAAAGAACATGATATGTTCATAAAATTTACAAAGTTTGGATCTCCAATCCTAATCATCACAACAAAAATACTCTGATTCCATCTATGTTGGAGGTTTAAGAATTGAAAGTTCCAAATCAGGATTTAGGATTATTGGCAATGGCTGGAGGTACATAAACAACTGATTTTATGAAATTACTAACAAGTTAGGTATATAAATGATAGCCTTCATAATTCAATAACCTCTTATATTTTTAGTTGTTATTATTATGGTTTTTACATCACCTCAATGTAGGCATCATAAGTTAATGATTAAATAATGTTATTTTTATGACATTTTAGTATTAATAAATAAAATTATATTTTAATATATATTTTGTTACTTTTTGTATTCTTTATTTATTATATATTTTTAATAATATTTTATTCTTTATCAACAAAAATATTATAAGATGATGACTTTTGAAAAAAATTAAAAAGATTCGAAAAGACTATTTTGCACTTTATTATGGTGATTAATTTGTCCAAAATGCACACGTGGACACTTAACGATCACATGTGCGAGTTAACATTCTACGTAAGCTGAAATCTGAGTGACTAATGGAAAGCAAGAGACTGTATTATCTAATAAAAATAAATATTAAAAACTATTTTGTGTATTCTAAAATCTAAGAAACTAAAGTATCTGACTTTAAAAATCTCAGAGACTGATTTGAGTATTATTATAATATTTAGTAGAATCTAATAATAAATATTTTGAGGTCATTTGTCATTAAATAATGGACTTTTTTATCACCGTAAAATTGATTAAACATTATGTAGGTTGCTGCTAATCTCGGGCGGAGCTTATTGTATCGGAAGAGGGGCCAATTATAATTTTTTGAAAAAATATATTTTATAATTATGGCTAATTTTTTACGTGAAAATTAAATGTGTGTTACGCTAGGTTATGAATGTCAAGGGGTTATACACTATTGTGATGGCGGTGTTTTTTGAATTGACGGACAAGAAATCGGACCGTTCGATTTCTTTACTGAAAGAGAGAGAGAGAGAGGAAAACAAATCGGATGGTCCGATTTGTGTGGAGCAAAAAATTATCACTCTTTTGGCGTATGCAAATCGGACCTACCAATTTTAGCTCGTGAATTTTTTTATTTCGATAGAACACTAATCAAACGGTTTAATTTCAGTGCTTTAAAACATTTGAAATGATAAATAGGCATTTGGACCGTCCGAGTTCTTTGTTTATATATACCCCAGATTGGCCGAACTCTCTACTTCTTTCTCGTCTCTCAATTCTCAAATCTTCTAAAACTCCTCTTCTTCCTCTTCTCTCGTCTTCCTCTCCATTGCTTCAAAAGAAATAATACCGAGGTTGAGAGTGTTGAATGTGAGTATATTATCATGGATGATAGAGTTATATTAAAAGTATATTATCATAGACAAATTTTGTTACAAACATCTGAAGGAGTGAAATTTTTATGTGAAAATTCATTAGATATTGTTATTCCATTCACACTATCATTTGAAGAATAAAAAGGTGTGATTTATGAGACGACAGATTATCAAATATCTAAGAGAGTGTTGTGTATTTTATACAGGTATCTTATATCTATGTTTGGTGGGTTCGTTCAATTTCAAAACAAGTATATAACCGATGAAGCGAGCATGCAAGAAATATTTTCAATGTATATTGAAACTTGCTCCCAAATATCGTTCATCGAGCTGTATATTGAGTTCGAGTAATCTGAAGCGGACAAAAATATTAAATTGGAACATTATAATAGTGATAGTGAGGAGGAGTTTGAAAGTAACTATGAAGTCGTTGATCTAGGTGAAGACGAAGATCAAGTTAACGGCACTATGGAGCCAGATGTGGCAAAGGTGGCAAATGCCCTAGCAACCCAGCATCCATTTGAGAAACCTACTTTCATGTACTTGTTGGATTTGGAAGCCATGCATGCACTGGAATTTTCTTAATACATGAATGTAGGTATGTAATTTGGATATTTGTATGATAGATTAATATTGTAGATCAAGTAGATAATATGAGTAACATATGTGATCTGTGGAATATAATTTATTAAATAGTATTTGATTACTTATTTATTTAGTTAAAATATAGGATAATTACCTGTTTAAATATATTTAGCAATTATTTATGTATATTTTTTAATTTAGTAAATACCATTTGATTATTGATGTATATTTATATTTGAATAATGACAAATATTGAATTATAATTTATAATTTATAGTTAGATTTTAACTTTTAAGACATATATTTAATAGTTCTTTATGTAGCCAAAATATAGCATATAATTACTTGTTTATATTTATTTATTAATTGTTTACATATATTTTTTTCATTTATTAAATCACATTTTAGTATGGTTATTAATTTATTGAATAGTATTTGATTACTTATTTATATTGATTTATAATTTGTAATTTAGATTTAGAGATAGATTTTAACTGTTAAAACATATATTTAATAATTATTTATAAAAATATATATTTTGTGGTGTGATTGTAGTAGAGCTTCCTGTTGTGACAGATGGTGAATTCACCATGGAATGGAATTTAGTTCGAGCGAGGCAGTGATTAAGGTGATGAAAGATTATACCATCTGCAGAGGTGTAGACTATCGAGTGTATGAGTTGGAACCAAGGACATTCTATGCTAAATGTACACAATACGACGCAAGTTGTGATTGGCTGATCAGGGTTAGAAAAATGTGCAAGAAATACTGATGGGAGATAAGGAGGTACAACGGTAGTCACAGTTGTACTAGAGCTACCATTTTTCAAGACCATTCGAAACTGAATTCCAAGACATTTGTAGGAGCAATAAAGCCGTTGGTAGAGGTTGACCCATATATAAAGGTGAAATCAATCATTGTGAAAGCACAGTCAAAATTTAACTACACCATAAGTTATCACAAAGCATGGTTAGCAAAGCAGAAGGCAGTGGAGTCAATTTTTGGAGGTTGGGAAGCTTTGTATGAAGCTTTGCACATATGATTTGAGGCCATGTGTCACAAGGGGTCATTAGCAGTCGTTCATTTTGAAACAATGCGTACATACCAGGAGAATGACTTGGTTTCTGATATTCGTATCCTACATTAAGTTTTCTGGAGTTATTTTCCTTGTATTAGAGCATTTAGACATCGCAAGCTCGTAGTGTAGGTAGACGGGACTCATTTGTATAGAAAATACAATGGTTATTTGTTGGTTGCAGTTTCACAGGATGACAATAAAAATATCATGTCTATTGCATTTGTCATAGTAGAGGGAGAGACATCTAAGGCATGACACTTTTTTCTTAGTAACTTGCGACAACATGTGGTGACACGTGATAGTATGGCCCTTATCTTTGATCGACATGAATCCATCCATTTAGCTATTGCTCGTAGTAATGGAGCTTGACCTTCTCCTAGAGCTTTCCACATGTTTTGTATCCAGCATATAGAGTCCAACTTCTTGAGGAAGTTCAAGACACCGTACCTGCAGAAGTTTATCGTCAACATTGGTAAATTTAAATAAAACAAAGTTTTTTATTGTTATAATTACTACTATAATGAATATTGTTTATAGTTGGCCTCTTTTTATCATAGGATATTCGAGGACGTTTCGCGAGTACGAGATGCGTTATCAGTGATTACGTGAACGGGGTGAGACTTACACCAACTGGCTGAACTGGATCCCACGTGAATAGTATGCTTTGGCATTTGATTGTAGATACCAATGGGGTCATATAACCACCAATCTAGTGGAGTGCATCAATTCGGTCTTTAAAGGGGTATGCAATCTCCTAGTCACTACACTTGTTAAGGAAAAATTTTACAAGCTTAGTGAACTATTTACCAAGAAAAGAGCTGAGGCTGAGGCTTGTATTAATGCTGGACATGTGTTCTCTGAGCTTGTGATCTCCAAATTTCATGCAAATCAGCGAGCATCGAGAAGCATCCAGGTTAGTTACTTTGACAGACAGAATGAGGTCTTTGAAGTACGTAAAATTGCCTGGTGGATTAGTGACAGAGGAAAAATATCGGTAAAGATTTTCACAAAAATATTGCATTGCAAGTATAGTTCTAAACCGACAAATAAACCTCAATCAATATTTAAATTGTTTGTCACTTAAGCAAACTCAATAAAATTAACCGAAGTATTTAAACCTCGGGTCGTCTCTCAAGGAATTGCAGGAAAGTGTAGTTATTATTAGTTATGGAAAAGTATATTTTTGGGTTTTGGAATAAGGAATAAGAAAGTAAAATAACAAGGAAATAAAATAACAACTAAGAAAAGTCCTAACAAGGATTGAGAATTGGAATTCCTATCCTCATTATCATCATCAATTATGATGGTAATTGCCTTTTGGTTTCACTTAGTCAACCTCTAACAATGAAGGAAAGTCAAGTGAGCAAAATCAACTTAACAAGTCCTAATCAAAGTCTAGATTTAGTGAATCCTAAGCCAACTAGCAAGTCTCAATCACCAATCAACAAAAGAATTTTGATAACTCAAGAGTCTCTAATTGATCAATCCAAGATAGGAACATCAAAAACTAATTTAAAATCCAACCAAGTATTTTATCAAACACTTGGAAGGCATAACATAAAAACATAGAAAATTAACGAGACATAGCAAAATCTAAAACTAACTAAAGTAACGAAATAACAATAACAAAGCAATTGAACAATAAGAAACGTGAAACATAAATTGCATTAATGAAAATTGAGAGTAGCACATGAACTCATAAATTAAGTTAGCAAAATAAAGGAATCAATGAGAGAAGTAATCAACTAAAGTGCTAGAACAAATAAAAGTAAAAGAAACCTAAATTAAAGCAAGGTAGAATTCTGAAATTGAGAAGAAATAAACCTAAAAATCCTAAAACCTAGAGAGGGGAGAGAGCCTCTCTCTCTAGAATCCTACATCTAAACCTAACTAATGTGAATGAAATGATTCCCCCTTCTAGCTCCACTCTGCAGCCTCTAATCAGTATTTTCGAGCCTGAAATTGGGTCCAAAGTAGCCCAGAAATTGCCCCCAATATTTTCTGTAAGTTGCAGCACGTGACACTCTGTCACGCGTACGCGTCGCCTACGCGTACGCGTCGCTGCACAAATTCCTGGTCACGTGTACGCATCGCCTACACGTACGCGTCACTTGCCTGCTTCCCAAAACCTCAATTTCTTGTGTTCTTTCCACTTTTGCATGCGTTCTTTCCATTCTCTAAGCTATTCCTGCCCTAGAAAATCTGAAATCACTTAACACACACATCATGACATCGAATGGTAATAAGAGAGGATTAAAATTAGCAAATTTAAGGCCAAAGAAGCATGTTTTCAATCATAGCACAAAATTAGGAAGGAAAATGTAAAACATGCGAATTATATGAATAAGTGTGAAAATAGTAGATAAAATTCGCTCAATTCAAAACAAAATTAACCGTAAAATAGCAGTTTATCAATTGGAGTATGCAGCTGACCTACGTCGACAACGTTGTGACTGTGGTGAATTCTAGGTGGACTGGATTCCGTGTCAACATGTATTTGTTTGTTGTGCAAATTAGCGGCTGGATTGGCAAGTGTACGTCCATGATGTTTACAAGATGGACCAAGTTCGAAGAGTATACATAGTTAAATTTAGGCCACTAGGGAATCCTACAATGTGGCCTGTTTATCATGGACCTCAATTTATAGGCAATTAATTCCTCAGACGGGTAGCCAAAGGTCGAGCAAAGATGACCCGCTTTTTTATTGAGATGGACACTCAGATGTTGCGTGGTCCAAGGCGATGTAAGCAATGCGGTGCTGAGGGCAACAGTGTAGTAGATGTCGTCAACGCGGATGGTCTACTAGGTAGTCATCATCCTCATCATCAACTGTCTTATTGCTCTCCTGAATTAGACCCATTGAAATGCGCCGCAGGTTTTCCACTCTGTATAATCCCTGCCATGGCATTATCTCTCTTACTCGAGTCAATAGATAGTCTACCTCGAAAATTTCTAGAGGAAGTGCAATGTCGAGATCTTGAATCCAAGGACCTCCTACCTAAAGTAATACCACTTGGGTGTGCCAGCTGGTCGGTGGGAACGTCACCATAATTACCTGAATGTAAGTGACCTAGTCTAGAGCCATGAATCCAAGCAGCTATCTAGACAAAGCTTGATCCCCTAACTCAAACTGTGGAACACTCCAATATTGTTGATGTAATGGGACTGATGGTGTAAAATAATCCGAGAAATGCGTGTGAGGAATATATGGTGTAAAATACTCAGGCTCTTGTTGTGCTTGTGTGTGTGAATGTGGCGGTGGCGATGTCGGTGGCAGTGGTTGCTGCTATTGATTCTCCTGATTATGCACTGGATTGTCCTCCTGAATCTCTTGAAATACGAGGTCTGATAATTGCAAGTGGGCACCATATGTACCTCGATACTAATGCATGTAAATTTTCAAAGGATGCTGTGAAGGCACCAAGTGCTCAGCAAGAACATGACTATAGATTCGTCCATTGCATCATCCAAAAAGAGTGGGTTACAAACCAATCTTCGTTCTTAGGTCTTGTCAGCAGTTTGCTGTGTGCTTCTCCTAGATCCCACTCTTGATGATGAACACCCTGGGTCAAACCAAATTGTCTCCTCACTCTATCATATGCATGCCACTCAATGCATTCGAAAAATATCAGCAGTACCGTGGCACTCCAAATAACTGAATGCTGATAGATGTCAACAGGAATCACATCTGGCTCAATGCGATTAATTGCATAAGCCTCCCAAACAAACTGGACACATTGAAAGTAAAAGAGGATTACACACCAAATAATAATATGGATAAACAAAAAATAGATACTTATTTATTATAATATACATATCCTTCTTACAAATTATCCAATGACCTCCTAAAGTGAGCAAGAGAATAAAGCATATGAGGCGATCAGCACGCTTCCAGTTACGCCATCTGACATAAGACAACTCGTTAATTAACTTTGATCGTAAAAATTAAAATACAATGTGCTACACGTTTTCAAAGTAGATAGTAATTAATTTTACCTATTTGCAATTGGAAAGAGTTGAGGATTGCCAAAAATTGGTGCAAGAAATGGTAGACAAATCCAAGCCCAGGTAAGCAAAAATGTCAGTAGACCATCGATCTCTTTGTAGTCGACATGAGATGCCTACACAATGCTCTATACAAGTGTGTCAAGCATGCCGATCCCCAACAAATTGTATGATCCTAGGGAAGTTACGGAGCAACGGCAGAAACTTTCAGTGCACCGCTGTTCCAAACTTGTCTCCAAATAGAATGGTCATAAATAATAATACTATATGACACTTTACGTACGTCTAAATGTAAATATCATCAGTTAAGACTAAAATATCTTTCAGTTTCTGAAACCACGTCAATTTTATGAAGC
Source organism: Arachis stenosperma (assembly GCF_014773155.1). Lineage (NCBI taxonomy): Eukaryota > Viridiplantae > Streptophyta > Magnoliopsida > Fabales > Fabaceae > Arachis > Arachis stenosperma. The sequence continues at coordinate 142,645,949 of NC_080379.1, read as the reverse complement.
TTCTTCTACAATCTGTCTTCCTAGGTGCAACACCAAACTGGTGCAAGCATTCAGCCTCTATGGCCTCATAACTACTCAGGGTCGGTCTTGTAACTGGAAAACCATTTGTCGAAAGACCAAGAATTATCGCCACATCTTCCAATGTCACAACACACTCACCAACTAGAAAATAAAATGTGTCCGTCTCAGGGCTTCATCTCTCAATTAGAGCATTAACCAATACCGCCTGACATTGGATTACTCCAATTTAGGAAACGTGATAAAAACCAGTCTCCCATAAATACCCCTCCACAGTTTGATTGTACGAATTCGGCGGCATTAAGTGGTTACATGTCAACATCTACGAACCCTACAAAACGTAGTCATATATCACATTAAACAAAGATAACCATAATTAACTAATAAATTAAATTTAACAATATCTCATTTTCATTATCACATAACTAGTATAATATAATTATATTAACAATTATATTATTAACTACTCGAAATATACTAAATATATTTTACAAAAAATCCACATTTATTTTTAGTAGCTTCTAACAGTAATTAATAAAACTTAAATGAATCTAAAATATAAATCTAATTATTATTAGATACATTAAAACTATATTTTTAATGTCTAAAAACCTATTTATTTTATAATAATAATAATTATTTATTATTTTTTATTTATATAACCAGAATAATTTTAAAAAGTATTAAACACCTCATTATTATTATTATTATTATTATTATTATTATTATTATTATTATTATTATTATTATATATATATATAAAAATCATAAATAATTTATTAAATTCATATTTAAAATTTAGTGTTACTAACATAATTCATTACCTAAATTACACTAAATTTACTCGGTTTCGATTTTTTATGTTACTATAATAATAATAATAATATACCTTAATTACTTCACTAATTAAGAAAGAAGAATGATTAATTATTATATTTAAACAATTTCAAAACTTTCACTTCCAGTACAATACAATAAAAAAACATATTAATCAAATATTTAACTAACAACATACAATAATAAATCGTTAATCTTTAATTAAATATTTAAATAATATATTTATAATAATAATTAATTCCATAATTATTCAAAAGTCTTCTAAAATTTATTTTATTTTACTGATTATTTCTAACAATTAATAATAATAATATTATATATAATCTTAATAATTATTACTACAATATTTTTACTAATCTCTAGCTAATATTATTATTAGTATTTTTATTAAATTAAAATATTTAATAATAAAAACTTACATAATTAGAATGATTAAGATAATTAACAATGTAAAACTCTAGACTATTAACTTCTTTTATTTTTGGTCTCTTTAACATTATTAATATTTTGGTAGTGGCACCTTTATTCTTCCTCATTGGATTTGTGCAACAATGGAAGAAGAGAAGAGGAATGTGGGGTTGGGGTATTTGAAAAGTTAGCCAAGAATGAGAGTGAAAGAAATGGGTAGGAGAGTGCTTCGAAGGTTTCTTTTAAGAAGAGTGGGTCAAGAGGCTCGGACGTCCTGCATGCAAGACACGTGGTATTTGGTACGCAAATTGACCGGTTTGTTTTGTGTACCTCTGATTTATATAATCGAATCGTCTGATTATTATCTTTCCATTTGGACTATCCAATTTTTTCAGCACAGTCATCACAGTCCTGTAAATCTTCCTACACCCAAATAACACCGCAATACACTAATTCTATCCCATATCAAAATAAAAAAGTGTATAAATATAGCCTGCTAAAAATTCTAATATATCACTTATATCTCATATTTTCATATTATGTTATTTAAAGATAATTTACTAATTAATTTTGTCACAAAAAAATTTATTAGTTAATTTTAAAATAAGCCCAAGACATAACAAAGCTCAAATGTCTAATATCAACATATTAATAACATCCCAAAAAAAAGACATTAATTAAAATAATGACCTAACTTATTACAATAAGTAAAACTAACAGATAAAATAAATATTATTTACTCTCATTCTCTCTCATCTTTATCTATCCGAAATCTCGAATAGTCTTTTCTAACAGTAATGTACTTATTTTTTTTCTATCTCCTTAATTAGTGATTTCATATTTTCAACTCTTTTTTATTCTTTGCTCAAATTTAAAAAAGGTTCTACTTCTATTAGTGTTTTTTCTCACTTAAAATTTCTCATTAAAAATAAAAATAAAAATATTTTAGTAAATCGCTAAATGTTTGCTCCTTAAAATTAGTCTAGTTCGGTCTCTGTTGCAAATTCTTTTTGAACGTGGTGATTGGAAATGAATAGTTTTTATAATATGCCTTTTAAGTTAGGTGGCTACTCTAATAAAAATTTTATGATTGTCATCGTGTGAAGATATTTTATTTTGACCATTAAATAATAGATTGTAGGGCTTGATTTTTATTTGAATTAAAAGTGTTACCTTTATTTAAAGTATTGCTAAACAAATAAGTTACACTTTTTAAACAAAGATCATCATGAAAAGATGTTTTTGGCATCTTCATGAAAGTAGTTGCCTTTAAGTTATACACTCCAATTTTGATAGAAGTAACCTCTTTTTTATTTGAATAATATTTTATAGGTAAATATTTATCATGTAATAACTTAAAATATAAATTAAAGAAAGTTAATTCTGCATAACTATAGAAATTATTTCTAATATGAAAATAGAAATGGTGTTTTGGTTTAATATTGATATTTGAAGTGTATTATAATATTATGGAAGTTATTCAACATACTCCCACGTGTTTTAACACTCCCTCCCCCAAGTGTTAATTAAGATGTTACCACATATTCAACACGCTCCCACATATTACAACACGCTTCCTATATGTTGACTTCCTACCTATAAAATTTACCTGTAAATATACTAAATAATTTTATTTTCAATAAAAACACCATATTTTTTTCATATTAAAAAAAATTAGCCGCATAACTATTAAGATGTACAATATTCACTTAACATCATAGTAATTTATTTAAAGCTTATTTGTCCATTTTTATAAATGTTAATTTAGTTAAAACTTTATAACAAACAATGAGATTGTGTTGCCATAATAGTTTTTGTATTCGCACTCATAATAATGACAGACACCCTTATTAAGCGTGTAACGCCAAAAAAAATGGATCAATAATTAATAAACCAAGCATTAAAAAAAACATTTATAAATTTTAGCTAAATTAGGCCGATTTTAGTGTTGAATACTAAGCTTTTTCCTTATTTTTATGGTACACATTTAATAAAGTAATAATAATGATAAATTACATAAATAAATAAAAGAAGAATCAAAATTACCCAAGTGTAACAATTAGAGATTGGCTATATTTGGGTTATGTACTTACTTTATGAAAACCGCAGTAAGGTGTAGAGCTTTCAATATTTAAATAAATAAAATAAAAGCATTAATTATCGAAATAAATAAATTTAAAAATATTTATCGATTTGCGTTTTTTAGTCATATTTTGTTTACATTGTAAATGAGATGGCATTGTATGTATCTCGTTTACAGTGTAAACGAAATATGACACGTCAGCTGCGTCGTGGTTATCTCGTTTACACTATAAACGAGATAGACCCTTATCTCGTTTATAATATAAACGAGATACATGGAGTTGTGTCCTACCGGCTATAAAAGGATGTATAACCCTTGGTATTTTTCACAAACTTTTCGTATTATATTTCTCACAAATATAAGGCATTAATGGCTAGTAGTAGTCCGTACATAATTGTGATTATGTATCCCAATTGCCGTATGAGAAACAGCGACAATGGGATGACATTTGAGTGCGAGGATCCGATATTGTTTCGCACTGAACGTGTGAATACGTTGTCGGATTTGAAGAGTTTGATATTGAGCAGGCTCGGTGGTACAGAAGCGAGGGAAATCGGAAGGATGACGTATAAGTTGCTAGACCCCATGGGTAACGCAGTCTTCTGGTTTTGACTATTCCGACTTCAAGGCGACGAGCATGTGCGAGTGATGTTCGACATCCATGGGAGGATCATGGTGGAGCAAGTGATGGAGCTGTTTGCAGAGGTGGGACACAGTGGCGGTGGTTCTTCCGTACACTCGACCTATGTGTAGAACGACCGACTCCTCGCACCACCGCCTAGTCATGTCGTCGTTCTAGTGGATGAGGCAGAGGAGTGCGAGGAGGAGTCAAACGAGGATTACGTGGCGAACAGTGGTGATAGCTACTTGTCCGATAGTGGGAATTATAATGAGTGTGTTCTGGAGACACCCGTTCCGACTGCAGCCTGCCACGTCTTGCCTCCACCTCTTCCAGTACCAGCACTGTCGGCAATTCCGTCTCACTATCACAGTTTGGATTTGGACGCTGATGAGCGGATATTTTATACGCTTTTTGGGGGTAATTTCATGTAGATTTTAGTATGTTTTAATTAGTTTTTAATAGAATTCTATTAGTTTTTAAGCAAAAATCATATTTCTGGACTTTACTATGAGTGTGTGTATTTTTCTGTAATTTCAGGTATTTTCTGGCTGAAATTGAGGGAGCTGAGCAAAAATCTGACTTAGGCTGAAAAAAGGACTGCTGATGCTGTTGGATCCTGACCTCCCTGCACTCGAAATGGATTTTCTGGAGCTACAGGAGTCCAATTGACGCGCTCTCAACGGCGTTGGAAAGTAGACATCCAGGGCTTTCCACCAATATATAATAGTCCATACTTTGCGTAAGGATAGACGACGTAACTTGGCGTTGAACGCCAAGTTCATGCTGCTGTCTGGAGTTAAACGCCAGAAAAACGTCATGATCCGGAGTTGAACGCCCAAAACACGTCATAACCTGGAGTTTAACGCCAAGAAAGGCCTCTACTCGTGGATAGCTTTGATCTCAGCCCCAGCACACACCAAGTGGGCTCCAGAAGTGGATTTCTGCACCAATTATCTTAGTTTATTCATTTTCTGTAAACCTAGGTTACTAGTTTACTATTTAAACAACTTTTATAGACATTTCTTGGACCTCATGACATTTTCAGATCTGAATTACATACTTTGTGACGGCATGAGTCTCTAAACTCCATTGTTGGGGGTGAGGAGCTCTGCAGCGTCTCGATGATTTAATACAATTCCTTTGTTTTCCATTAAAACACGCATGTTCTTATCTAAGATGTTTATTCGCGCTTAATTGTGAAGAAGGTGATGATCCGTGACACTCATCACCTTCCTCAATCCATGAACGTGTGCCTGACAACCACCTCCGTTCTACATCAGATTGAATGAATATCTCTTAGATTCCTTAATCAGAATCTTCGTGGTATAAGCCGGATTGATGGCGGCATTCATGAGAATCCGGAAAGTCTAAACCTTGTCTGTGGTATTCCGAGTAGGATTCCGGGATTGAATGACTGTGACGTGCTTCAAACTCCTGAGGGCTGGGCGTTAGTGACAGACGCAAAAGAATCAATGGATTCTATTCCAACCTGATTGAGAACCGACAGATGATTAGCCGTGCTGTGACAGAGCATAGGAACGTTTTCACTGAGAGGATGGGAGGTAGCCACTGACAACGGTGACACCCTACATAGAGCTTGCCATGGAAGGAGCCTTGCGTGTGTTGAAGGATTTCAAGGAAGAGTTGAAGTCAAAGGACAAAGCATCTCCAAAACTCCAACATATTCCCCAGTACTGCAAAATAAGTAACTCTATTGTTCTCGTTTATCTTTCCAATCAAATCTAATAATTCCAACTTACAATTTTAAACACTTTGACATCCTAACTAAGATTAATAAAATAAATATTGATTGCTTCAAGCCAATAATCTCCGTGGGATCGACCCTTATTCACGTAAGGTATTACTTGGACGACCCAGTGCACTTGCTGGTTAGTTGTGCGAATCACAAATTCTTGCACCAGACGCCATGCATGAGAGGACTTCGTTTCTTGACACGGGTGAAGAGGATTACAACCTAGACGACGGCGTAGCGTTTTGAGTCGGCCACAAGTTTAGAAGTCGTGAGGCAGTGCTTCAGGGTGTCAAGAACTACAGTATTTGGAGGAGTGCAGAGTATCGAGTGATCGAATCAGACCGGTTAAAGTACCATCTGCAGTGCCGTTAAGCTGATAAAGGGTGTCAATGGAGCCTCCGTGTGGCCCTTCATCAGAACCTCAAATACTGGTAAGCATAAGTTTACCTGTGCCTTTCAGTACTTCTATACGATATACTAAGTAAGTTTATGACATGGCTAAAGCAATCCTGTGTTGTTGTGTTCAGGGAGGTTCGGAGGGTGGGTGGAGTGCATAGTTGTCTAGCACCCACCATGTCTCAAGACTATCGTCAACTTGACAGCAGTCTGATATGCCTGGTCATCTTGCCATTGATTCAGTCCAACCCCTCTGTAAGCATTCCAATTTTGCAATGAGAGGTCCAAGCAAGCTATCACTTCAAACCGTCCTACAGAAAGTTGTGGATGGCGATGAAGAAGGCTATTGCACAAATCGATGGGGATTGGGAAGAATCGTACAACAAGGTTCCCAAGTTGCTTCAGGCACTACAGAGCTATTTTCCTGGTACCATTTGAGACATACGCGTCAAACCATTCTACGATGGACACCTCCTGCTACGTGACTGCAGTATGTTCGACAAGGTATTTTGGTCTTTCCCGTCCTGTGTTGAAGCCTTCAAGCATTGCAAGCCCTTTGTCTCTGTAGATGGTACGCATTTGTATAGCAGGTATGGTGGTGTGATGCATATTGCGATGACGCAAGATGGGAACAGCAACATCCTGCTTATTGCTTTTGTCATCGTGGAGTCCGAGAGCACGGAAAAAGATCCTCTCCAGTTTTTTTAACAATTGATAGAATCCAGTGTGATCTATCACCTTTGATTCTATGAGTGGGACCAGAAATAAATAAGAGAGAGAGCGGAATAAATGGTTAGATTGAACACTGGATACCATCCAGTTTTTTTCTCACTGGAGAGGATCCACTCCCCCGAGAGCACCGAGTCATGGCATTCTTCATAACTAATCTGAGACGCCACATCACCCCACAAGACGGCATGCTGGTTATCTCTGACAGATCTCAGGCTATTAAGGCTGCGCTTAGCTCTGATGATAGTGGTTGGCATCCCCCCAGAGCCTACCATGCTTACTGCATAAGACACATGGCTGCGAACTTCATGACTCGGTTCAAGTCATCCAAGGGGCAAGAGGTACCTCATTAACGCTGCTTATAGTCCAAGCCAGGCCGGTTACGAGTGGTACATGGATGCGTTGAGGAGGCTCTCGCCTACGATGGTTGACTGGGCTGGTCATTTCAGGAAGGAGATTTGGCTACAACATTACGACAGCGGGCGTCGATTTGGTCACATAACGACAAATCTGTCCGAGTGCATCAATGCAGTGTTGAAGGGCACTCGGTACTTGCCGATTTCTGCCATTGTGCGCATCACGTACGATAGATTACAGAAGTTATTCGTGACAAAGGGCAAAGAGGCACAGTCACAGCTCGCTGCTGGATGCCGATTCTCACAGAGACTATTGGCTGCCTTTGAGAAGAACAGAGAAGGGATACCGAAGATACGTGTCACTCACTGCGACAGGTGGGTATCAGTGTTTGTTGTGGAGGAGCTTGAGCCGTTTGAGGGATGGGAGGCGGGTCCTTCCGTGTTCAGCTATCGAATGGCACATGTGACTGCGACTTGTTCCAATCCCTTTACTATCCGTGTCGCCACCCACTAGCTGGATGTGCCGCTGCTAGCATAGAGTGGGCCCCATATGTGCATCCTGTGTACAAATAGGAAGCTGTTTTCAAGGTGTACGAGATGGAGTTTCGCCTATTCCAGATGAGTCGATGTGGGCAGAGTGGCATGGGACGAGGCTGTGTCCTAACCCAGTAATGCATCGAAAGGCAACTGGAAGGCCCGTGTCCACCAGATTCCGAAATGACATGGACGAGACTGAGCAACATGAGAAGCGGTGTGGCCTGTCTAGGCAATACGATCATACTAGAAGGGGATGTCCTAATCAGCCCACGGGAGATGCGTAGGTCGTACTAGGGTTGTATGTTTACGAAAGCTGGCATGTGTTGGTCTTTTTTTATGTAGTGTGTTATCTAACATTGTAGTAACAATAGATGTGAAACGTTGTAACTTCTAATGAAAGGTTTAATGACGAGCCCGTAACTTTATGATGCGTTATTTTTTCTTTTTCCTTGAAAGGAACAGTAACATAAACGTAATGCTCATAAGAACACGAATATAAATAACAATATACACAAACCAAGTACCACAACTGTAATTTTCCAATTAAAATCCAAATGTACATGCCATACTACTAAATAATAAAAAATACATAGATAAGCTTAATGCAACTATAGTACATACAATACTACAATCACTATTTCTGGTGTTGATCTTGGTAGTGGCGCCTGTGCCCAATGCCACATGGGGAAGGCTGAACCTGTCACTGAGGTTGAGCCGGTTGAGAATCTTGCTGCATCTGAGGACGATACGGCTGCCTCTCTCCTGACGATGGACTTGTGGCAAACTGGTGTAACAGAAGCTGAGTCTACATGTGTGGAGCTACCGGTGGGGTCACCTGAGGCTGGGACTGGGTCAGGTACATGCCGTAGTCGTGGGATGGGAGTGTCGCGTACTGGCTGCCTGGCCGAAGGCACGTCCCATATGAGGAGCCAGATGCCGGTGATATCTGTGGCATCCAGCTGGAAGTCTGGGCAGGGACTGATGGGCGATGGTCCTCCGCGATGCCAACCTCCCTGCCTGTGCGAAAAGACTCAGCTAACGTATCCATCATGGGGGGCTGCACCAGGTGTAGGAAAGCGTCGTCAATCAGAATCTTGTCAAGGAGGACGTCTTCCTCCTACTATATCCCAAATGGACCTCCCTCATACCAACCTAGTGGTGATGCATCCCAAGCCGGGCGAGACTGCTGCCCACCGAAACCGGATGAATGCCACGCTCCGTGTCCCGAGGGAGGGGAGGAAATGGAGGAGTTGGTGCAGAAGGTGAAGCGACACCGGGAACTGGTATGTCTCCTTCATCCTCGTGACGGTCGAACTCCGCCTCCTCCTCCGACTCTGCATCACTCCTAGCCCATCGAAGCCTGGCCCTCTCCCTCCTGACGGGCTCACCTGCCCGATGCTCTCTCTGTCCCCGCTCCCTCCAAGCAGGTCGGTGAGTGTCCTCTCTGACCTCCCACGCACGTCTCCTCCGATACGGCATGCCCCTCGAAAGGGTAAGATCGTCCCTCGACTGACTGGCTGTGGGCTGGACGTCGGGGGAGAACTCTACCAGTCTGGGGTCCTCTAAGACCTCCTGCCCAGACAGGTGCCTCACACGGAAAGCCCCACGCCACCAATCATATTACTCACCGGTTGGCCTAATGTCGAACGTATAGTGCACGGTAATCCTGCGACCAGACTCGAACCTCTGCCTCCAATCGTCGTACCACTGCTGAAGTCGCTCCGGCCACCAGACATCCTCACCATGACCAGTAGTGGTCAGATACCTATTGTTAAACACATTAAGTAAATAAAATAGTACCACTTTCAGAACAACAAACAACAAGTAACGTATAACTTTGAAGAAATTAACCACGTTCATACCTGTCAAGATTCACTGGAATCCCTGGCACTGGCTGCTCCCCATTGAACTGCTGTTTCGCCCGATCGACGTGGTGAAACTTGACAATGTTGAAGCAGACTATTGGAACGGCCGACAACCATGTACCCCACTCCTCCTTTTCACGGAACTAAGGCGGGCATAGGGCCTGAAATGTAGGGTCATCGTACACCCTTCATGCAAACTAAATAAAAAAAATGTGTAACAAAATTACAAGTATTATAACACAGCAAGTAAAAGGAAATAACAAAATATTTATTTTCATGACTAACCCCATCGAACCGTAACTAGTCGATCGAAACCATATAGTACAGCACCTTGGCCTAGTGTTGATCCCTACACTGCTGCTGCAATCCAACCAACCTGAAAGTAACAAAGATATATATAATTCATTAAGTAACAAACCATGCAAATTAACTACAATGTTTAAAGCGAAATGAAAAAGTAATATTTGGTTACCTCGCTGCTAGCGGGTACTGGTAGACTCCTCAATTTGGTGGACACCACAGAGGAAATCTCTGGTAAATCCAACTCATCAGCAGCGGAGTGCAACTGGCAATGTGATGAGCGGATATTTTATACGCTTTTTGGGGGTAATTTCATGTAGATTTTAGTATGTTTTAATTAGTTTTTAGTAGAATATTATTAGTTTTTAGGCAAAAATCATATTTCTGGACTCTACTATGAGTTTGTGTGTTTTTCTGTGATTTCAGAAATTTTCTGGCTGAAATTGAGGGAGCTGAGCAAAAATCTGAGTTAGGCTGAAAAAGGACTACTGATGCTGTTGGATCCTGACCTCCCTGCACTCGAAATAAATTTTCTAGAGCTACAAGAGTTCAATTGGCGCGCTCTCAACGGCGTTGGAAATTAGACATCCAGGGCTTTCCAGCAATATATAATAGTCCATACTTTGCACGAAGATAGATGACGTAAACTGGCGTTCAACGCCAGTATCATGCTGATGTCTGGCGTCCAGCGCCAGAAACAGGTTACAAGTTGGAGTTCAACGCCAGAAACAGGTTACAACCTGGCGTTGAACGCCCAAAACAGCCCCAGGCACGTGAGAAGCTTAAGTCTCAGCCCCAGCACACACCAAGTGGGCCCCAGAAGTGAATTTCTGCACTAGCTATCATAGTTTACTCATTTTCTGTAAACCTAGGTTACTAGTTTACTATTTAAACAACTTTTAGAGAACTACTTTGGACCTCATGATATTTTCAGATCTGAATTTTATACACTTTGACGGCATGAGTCTCTAAACTCCATTGTTGGGGGTGAGGAGCTCTGCAGCGTCTCGATGAATTAATGCAATTGTTTCTGTTTCTCCTTTCAAACATGCGTGTTCCTATCTAAGATATTCATTTGCGCTTAATTATGGAGAAGGTGATGATCCGTGACACTCATCACCTTCCTCAATCCATGAACGTGTGTTTGACAAACACCTCCGTTCTACATCAGATTGAATGAGTATCTCTTAGCTTCCTTAATCAGAATCTTCGTGGTATAAGCTAGAACTGATGGCGGCCACTCTTGAGGATCCGGAAAGGCTAAACCTTGTCTGTGGTATTCCAAGTAGGATTCAAGGATTGAATGGCTGTGACGAGTTTCAAACTCGCGATTGCTGGGCGTGATGACAAACGCAAAAGGATCAATGGATCCTATTCCAACATGATCGAGAACCAACAGCTGATTAGCCGTGCTGTGACAGAGCATCTGGACTGTTTTCACTGAGAGGATGGGAGGTAGCCACTAACAATGGTGATTCCCTACATACAGCTTGCCATGGAAGGAGCCTTGCATTTATGAAAGTGAGTAAGCATTATGTTGCAGGGATTCAGAGGACAAAACATCTCCAAAAACCCCAACATATTCTCCATTACTGCACAACAAGTAACTATTTCACACTCTTTTATTTTTCTATTAATTCCAACTGATAATTTTAATTAATATCCTGACTAAGACTAATAAAATAAACATAGCTTGCTTCAAACCAATAATCTCCGTGGGATCGACCCTTACTCACGTAAGGTATTACTTGGACGACCCACTGCACTTGCTAGTTAGTAGTACGAGATCATAAGAAATTTTGATTTTGATATTAGGATTAAGATTTCGTGCACCAAGTTTTTGGCGCCGTTGCCGGGGATTGTTCGAGTTTGAACAACTAAAGGTTTATTTTGTTGCTTAGATTAGGAAGAATTTATCCTTTTTTTCACTAGAATTGCATCTTTTATTATCCCTTTATAAAAATTTTTCAAAAATATTATTTTTCTTTATCAATTTTAATCTTTTTCATGAGTTTAGTGTCTTGTTCTAAGTTTGGTGTCAATTGCATATTTTATATTTTTCCTTTAAATTTTCGAATCTGTGTTTTTTATTCTTCATTGATCTTTAAGTTGTTCTTGTTTATTTTTCTTGTTTGATCTTGAGTTTTTCTTGTTCTGTGTCTTTTCTTTTTCTTGTGCTAATCCAAAGCATTAGTCTTCCAAAAGAAATATACCTACTCAGAACAATTGTTACCTTTTCTGCCCAATTGGCTAGAGCGTTGGTCTATGTTCTTGGTAATTGGGTATCTTTATTTCAAAACTTCTTTTAAAAATAATTTTTCTTGATTTAATCTTGTACCAAACTTTAAGTTTGGTGTCTTATTGTTAATTTTTCTTCAATTTTCGAAAATTTAGTGAAGTTTTCTAAAAATTTTAAGTTTGGTGTTCTTTCTTTTGTTCTTGGTGTTCTTGTGAATCTTCAAGGTGTTCTTGAGTCTTTCTTGTGTTTTGATCTTAAAATTTTTAAGTTTGGTGTTCCTTGGAGTTTTCCCTCCAAAATTTTCGAAAACAAGGAGCATTAGATCTAAAAATTTTAAGTCTTGTGTCTTTTGTGTGTTTTTCTCTTTCATCATAAAATTCAAAATTCAAAAAAAAAAGTTATATTTTCTAACTAATTTTAAACTACATTTTCGAAAATTTTATATAAAAATTCAGATTTCAATTTCAAAATTTTTCAATTCTTATCTTTTTAATATATATTTTATTATCTTTTTCAAAAATTTTATCCTAACCACTTTCTCCTTTTCCTCAAATTTTTCGAAAATCTTCAAAAAAATATTTTCATTTTTTATTTTATTTCGTTTTTACTTGTTCTATTTTTACTTTATTTTATAAAATAAAATTTTATAAAATAAATAATATCAACATCCATACCATCTCTTTTATTCCATCATGGAACTAAGTAGAGAACAGTCTAGGAGGACTCTGGGGTCATATGCTAACCCCACTACTGCTTCATATGGGAGTAGTATCTGTATACCCTCCATTGGAGTTAGTAGCTTTGAGTTGAATCCTCAGCTCATTATCATGGTGCAGCAAAGCTGCCAGTATTCCGGTCTTCCACAGGAAGAACCTACAGAGTTTCTGGCACAATTTTTGCAAATTGCTGACACAGTACATGATAAGAAAGTAGATCAGGATGTCTACAGATTATTACTGTTTCCATTTGCTGTAAAAGATCAAGCTAAGAGGTGGTTAAATAACTAACCTAGGAACAGCATAAAGACATGGAAACAGCTGTCAGAAAAATTCCTGAATCACTATTTCCCTCCAAAACGGATGACACAGCTAAGGCTAAGCATCCAAGGCTTCAAACAAGGAGATAATGAATCCCTTTATGACGCCTGGGAGAGATACAGAGAGATGCTAAGAAAATGCCCCTCTGAAATGTTTTCAGAGTGGGTACAATTAGACATCTTCTACTATGGGCTTACAGAAAAAGCTCAGATTTCTCTAGACCACTCAGCTGGTGGATCTATACATATGAGAAAAATAATTGAAGAAGCTCAAGAGCTTATTGATACAGTTGCCAGAAATTAGCATCTGTACCTAAGTAGTGAATCTTCTATGAAAGAAGAAGCTAAAATAGTAACTGCTGAGCTCAGTCCTGTAGATCAGGCTAATGAATTCAATCAGCAATTAGACTTTCTAACTCAGCAGCTAGCTGAATTCAAAGAAATACTACAGGAAACAAGAATGGCCAACAGGAATATGGAAGTACAGTTAAAGCAAACAGAAAAGCAACTGTCAAAACAAATAGCAGAAGAATGCCAAGCAGTTCAATTAAGAAGTGGGAAAACATTAAATACCTCACTTCAAAGCAGCAGGAAGCCAAGAAATGAACAAATGGCTACTCAAAATCCCTCTGAGGACAATCAGAGCCCAGAGAGGAATAATGCTGGCGCTGAACGCCCAGACCATGCTCATTCCTAGCGTTCAACGCCAGAAACAAGCATGAATCCGGCGTTGAACGCCCAAAGGAAGCACAGTTCTGGCGTTCAGACGCCAGTAACAGATAAGGAGTTGGCGTCTAACGCCACTCCAGCTTCCACCCCTGGCATTCAAATGCCAGTGGGGGATCAGTCACATACAAGTACTGATAACAACCCTTCTAAAAAGGCTTCCCAACCCACTTCTATAAGTAATAAACCTGCAGTAACTAAGGTTGAGGAATATAAAGCCAAAATGCATTATCCTCAAAAACTCCGCCAAGCGGAACAGGATAAGCAATTTGCTCGCTTTGCAGACTATCTCAGGACTCTTGAAATAAAGATTCCGTTTGCAGAAGCACTTGAGCAAATACCCTCTTATGCTAAGTTCATGAAAGAGATCTTAAGTCATAAGAAGGATTGGAGGGAAACTGAAAAAGTTTACCTCACTGAAGAATGCAGTGCAGTCATTCTGAAAAGCTTACCTGAGAAGCTTAAAGATCCCGGGAGCTTTATGATACCATGCACATTAGAGGGTAATTGTACCAAGCAAGCTCTATGTGACCTTGGGGCAAGTATCAACCTAATACCTACATCTATTATCACAAAGCTTGGTTTGACTGAAGAAGTCAAACCAACCCGGATATGTCTTTAACTTGCTGATGGCTCCATTAAATACCCATCAGGCGTGATTGAAGACATGATTGTCAAGGTTGGGCCTTTTGCCTTTCCTACTGACTTTGTGGTGCTGGAAATGGAGGAGCACAAGAGTGCAACTCTCATTCTAGGAAGACCTTTCCTAGCAACTGGCCAAACCCTCATTGACGTCCAAAAAGGGGAAGTAACCCTGAGAGTCAATGAGGAGGAGTTCAAGTTGAATGTTGTCAAAGCCATGCAACATTCAGACACCCCAAATGACTGCATGAGTGTTGATATCATTGACTCTCTGGTAAGAGAGGTCAATATGGCTGAGAGTCTCGAATCAGAGCTAGAGGATATCTTTAAAGATGTTCAGCCTGATCTGGAGGAATCAGAGAGAATAGTAGAACCTCTGAAAATCCCTCAGGAAGAGGAGAAACCTCCTAAACCCGAGCTCAAACCATTACCACCATCTCTAAAATATGCATTCCTGGGAGAAGGTGATACCTTTCCTGTAATCATAAGCTCTACCTTAGAGCCACAGGAAGAGGAAGCACTAATTCAAGTGCTAAGGACACACAAGACAGCTCTTGGGTGGTCCATCAGTGATCTCAAGGGCATTAGCCCAGCCAGATGCATGCACAAGATCTTACTGGAGGGTGACGCCAAGCCAGTGGTTCAACCACAAAGGCGGCTGAATCCAGCCATGAAGGAGGTGGTGCAGAAAGAGGTCACTAAGTTACTAGAGGCTGGGATTATTTATCCTATTTCTGATAGCCCCTGGGTAAGCCCTGTCCAAGTCGTCCCTAAGAAAGGTGGCATGACAGTGGTTCATAATGAAAAAAATGAACTGGTTCCTACAAGAACAGTTACTGGGTGGCGTATGTGTATTGATTATAGAAGGCTCAATATAGCTACCAGAAAGGATCATTTTCCTTTACCATTCATAGACCAGATGCTAGAAAGACTGGCAGGTCATGAATACTACTGCTTCCTGGATGGATATTCAGGTTATAATCAAATTGCAGTAGATCCAAAAGATCAAAAGAAAAGAGCATTCACATGTCCATCTGGAGTATTTGCATACAGAAAGATGCCATTTGGCCTGTGCAATGCACCTGCAACCTTTCAGAGGTGCATCCTCTCAATTTTCTCTGATATGGTGGAAAATTTTCTGGAAGTCTTCATGGATGACTTTTCAGTATTTGGAGACTCATTCAGCTCCTGTCTTGACCATCTAGCACTTGTTCTAAAGAGATGCCAAGAGACTAACCTGGTTTTAAACTGGGAAAAATGCCACTTTATGGTGACTGAAGGAATTGTCCTTGGGCACAAAATCTCAAACAAGGGAATAGAGGTGGATCAAGCTAAGGTAGAGGTAATTGAAAAATTACCACCACCTGCCAATGTTAAGGCAATCAGAAGTTTTCTGGGGCATGCAGGATTTTATAGGAGGTTTATAAAGGATTTTTCAAAAATCGCCAAACCTCTGAGCAACCTGTTAGCTGCTGACATGCCATTTGTCTTTGATAAAGAGTGTCTGCAGGCATTTGAGACTCTGAAAGCTAAATTGGTCACTGCACCAATAATCTCTGCACCAAACTGGACATTGCCATTTGAATTAATGTGTGATGCCAGTGACCATGCCATTGGTGCAGTGTTGGGACAAAGGCATGACAAGCTTCTGCACGTCATTTACTATGCCAGCCGTGTTCTAAATGAAGCATAGAAGAACTATACAACCACAGAAAAAGAGCTACTTGCAGTGGTTTACGCCATTGACAAATTCAGATCCTATTTAGTAGGATCAAAAGTGATTGTGTACACTGATCATGCTGCTCTTAAATATCTACTCACAAAGCAGGATTCAAAACCCAGACTTATAAGATGGGTGTTGCTTCTGGAAGAGTTTGATATAGAAATAAGAGACAGAAAAGGGACAGAGAATCAGGTAGCAGATCACCTGTCCCGAATAGAACCAGTAGAAGGGGCGTCCCTCCCTCTTACTGAGATCTCTGAAACCTTTCCGGATGAGCAACTCTTTGCCATCCAAGAAGTGCCATGGTTTGCAGATATTGCAAACTACAAGGCAGTGAGGTTCATACCCAAAGAGTACAGTAGGCAGCAATCAAAGAAATTGATCACAGCTGCAAAGTACTATCTTTGGGATGAACCATATCTCTTCAAGAGATGTGCAGACGGAGTAATCCGTAGATGTGTGCCTAAGGAAGAAGCGCAGAAGATCCTATGGCACTGCCATGGATCACAGTATGGAGGACATTTTGGAAGTGAGCGAACAGCCACAAGAGTCCTCCAATGTGGTTTCTACTGGCCTACTCTCTATAAAAATTCCCGAGTGTTTGTACTTAATTGTGACAGTTGCCAAAGATCTGGCAATCTGCCTCACAGTTATGCCATGCCTCAACAAGGGATCTTGGAGATTGAGTTGTTTGATGTATGAGGTATTGACTTCATGGGACCTTTCCCACCATCATACTCAAACACTTATATTCTAGTGGCAGTGGATTATGTATCCAAATGGGTGGAGGCTATTGCAACACCCACTAATGACACTAAAACAGTGTTAAAATTCCTCCAGAAACACATCTTCAGCAAATTTGGTACCCCTAGAGTATTAATCAGTGATGGGGGCACTCATTTCTGCAATAAACAGCTTTACTCTGCTTTGGTTCGTTATGGAGTTAGCCACAGGGTAGCTACTCCATATCACCCACAGACTA
The DNA here is from genome assembly GCF_014773155.1 of Arachis stenosperma. Lineage (NCBI taxonomy): Eukaryota > Viridiplantae > Streptophyta > Magnoliopsida > Fabales > Fabaceae > Arachis > Arachis stenosperma. Next base: position 142,628,697 of record NC_080379.1, on the reverse strand, counting down.
ATGGGCAAGCTGAAGTCTCAAATAGAGAACTCAAAAGAATCCTGGAACGAACTGTAATTAACCGTAAAAGGGATTGGGCAAGAAGCTTGGATGATGCTCTGTGGGCATACAGAACAGCATTCAAGACCCCTATAGGGACCTCTCCATACCAGCTTGTGTATGGAAAGGCATGTCACTTGCCAGTGGAACTGGAACACAAGGCCTACTGGGCAACCAGATTCCTAAACCTTGATGCCAAGTTAGCTGGAGAAAAACGATTGCTCCAGTTAAATGAGCTAGAGGAATTTAGAGTCAATGCTTTCGAGAATGCAAAAATTTACAAAGAGAAAGCGAAAAGATGGCATGATAAGAAATTGTCATCCAGAGTCTTTGAGCCGGGGCAGAAAGTTCTGCTATTTAATTTTAGGCTCAAATTATTCTCCGGGAAATTAAAATCCCGGTGGAGAGGCCCATATGTGATTACAAGTGTATCACCATATGGATACGTAGAGCTTCAGGATAATAAATCTAACAAAAAGTTCATTGTTAATGGACAGAGAGTTAAACATTATCTTGAAAGCAATTTTGAGCAAGAATGCTCAAAACTGAGACTTGATTAAAAACTCAGTAATAGTCCAGCTAACGACATTAAAGAAGCGCTTGCTGGGAGGCAACCCAGCCATTCACAAAATTTAATTTTATTTGTTTCTGCTAATTAATTGATTTTTACAGATATATGTCAGAGTATCTTCAAAAGGTAAAATAGCAATTGATTGAATTCACAGAGTTACAGGGAAATTTGGAAGCTCACTGGCATGAAAAAGCCAGTAAGAAACGTTTTGGGTGTTGAACGCCCAAAAGAAGCACCCACTGGGCGTTCAACGCCAGTAAGGGTAGCCATCTGGGCGTTAAACGCCAGAAAGGAGCATCTTCTGGGCGTTGAACTCCAGAAAGAAGCACCTTCTGGGCGTTTAACGCCAGAATTACAGCATCCTGGGCATTTAGAAAAATGCCCAGTGATAAAGGACTTCCTGGCGTTCAACGCCAGAAAGAGGCAACAGCTGGGCGTTGAACGCCCAGGAGAAGCATCAATTGGGCGTTAAACGCCCAAAACATGCAGCAGTTGGGCGTTTAACGCCAGGATGGTGGGGAGGAGGTAAAATTCGTTTTTCTTCACAAATTTTCTAATTTTTATGTTTCAATTCATAATTTCTTGCATAAACATGTTTTAAAATATCATCCTTCAATTCCAAAAATTTTAATCCTAATTTCTAAAAACCCTAATTTCTAAAATCCCTTTTTCAAAAATATCAAATGTATCTTAATTCATAAACACAAATCTTTTTCTAATCCAAATCTTTTTCAAATCTCTTTCAACTCATCATATCTTTTGGATTTCGAAATTGCCTCTCCCTCTATTCCTATCCTTTCCTTTCTTTTGCTTGAGGACAAGCAAACCTCTAAGTTTGGTGTGATTTGCCATGATCACTGAGCTAAAACTCATCAAGATCATGGCATCTAAGGGAACAGGAAGAGCAAGGATGTGAACTGAAGGAACTAAAGTGTCAGAAGCTATTCCTTGAAAGACCAAGCACCCCACAGACTAGAGGAACATCCACTTCCCAAAATACAGGTTGTTAAGTTCTAATTTTAAGCTTTAACTCTGTGATAGCATTATTATAGAAATTTACCTTAGAAGTTATATAGGAGTAGTAGTAATTAGCATGTCTATTTTGGTTTTATTTCCAATTAAGTTATAATTTATTTTTCTCATCATCATCAGACATCAATAAAATAGTAGATAATTAGAATAAAGAAGTAATTTATTTTTTTGGGTTCTTAATAATAAAAATTATAATTAACTATATGTGGTGGCAATACTTTTTGTTCTCTGAATGAATGCTTGAACAGTGCATAATTTTTATCTTGAATTTTATGAATATTGGCTCCTGAAAGAATGAGGAACACGAAAAATATTATTGATGATCTGAAAAATCATGAATTTGATTCTTGAAGCAAGAAAAAGCAGTGAAAAAAAATTACACGGAATCATTGGATCAAGAAAAGGAATAAGAGCCAACAGCCCTTAAAACCAGAAGGCAAGGATGAAAAGGACCCAAGGCTTTGAGTATCAGTGGATAGGAGGGCCCAAGGAAATAGTTCCAGGCCTAAGAGGCTAAATCAAGCTGTCCCTAACCATATGCTTGTGGCATGCAGGTCCAAGTGAATAACTTGAGACTGAGTGGTTAAAGTCGTGATCCAAAGCAAAAAGAGTGTGCTTAAGAGCTCTGGACACCTCTAACTGGGGACTTTAGCAAAGCTGAGTCACAATCTGAAAAGGTTCACCCAGTCATGTGTCTGTGGCATTTATGTATCTGGTGGTAATACTGGAAAACAAAGTGCTTAGGGCCACGGCCAAGACTCATAAAATAACTGTGTTCAAGAATCAACATACTACACTAGGAGAATCAATAATACTATCTGGTGCGCGAAATTGTGAACAATACTTTTCACAACTCTCATAATCCCCGGTCATGAATCCCAAAAACTTGGTAGTTCAATCCCATGGCATTACACAACTTCGCACAACTAACCAGCAAGTGCACTGGGTCGTCCAAGTAATACCTTACGTGAGTAAGGGTCGATCCCACGGAGATTGTTAGTATGAAGCAAGCTATGGTCATCTTGCAAATCTTAGTCAGGCAAACTCAAATGTATATGGTGATGAATGAAAATAACATAAAAGATAAAGATAGTGATACTTATGTAATTCATTGGTAGGAACTTCAGATAAGCGCATGAAGATGCCTTCCCTTCCGTCTCTCTGCTTTCCTACTGTCTTCATCCAATCCTTCTTACTCCTTTCCATGGCAAGCTCGTGTAGGGTTTCACCGTTGTCAATGGCTACCTCCTATCCTCTCAGTGAAAGCGATTGCATATGCTCTGTCACAGCATAGCGGAATTCAGCTGTCGGTTCTCGGTCAGGCCGGAATAATATCCATTGATACTTTTGCGTCTGTCACTAACGCCCCGCCTGCTAGGAGTTTGAAGCACGTCACAGTCATTCAGTCATTGAATCCTACTCAGAATACCACAGACAAGGTTAGACCTTCCGGATTCTCTTGAATGCTGCCATCAGTTCTCGCCTATACCACGAAGACTCCGATTAAAGAATCCAAGAGATATTCACTAGAGCCTTGATTGCTTGTAGAACAAGAGTGTTGTCAGTCACCTTGTTCATGAGTGAGAATGATGATGAGTGTCACGGATCATCACATTCATCAAGTTGAAGAACAAGTGATATCTTGGAACAAGAACAAGCGGAATTGAATGGAAGAACAATAGTAATTGCATTAATACTCGAGGTACAGCAGAGCTCCACACCTTAATCTATGGTGTGTAGAAACTCCACCGTTGAAAATACATAAGCATAAAGTCTAGGCATGGCCGAATGGCCAGCCTCCCAATGATCTAAGATAGCATAAAACACGAAGATAGCTACCCAGATATCTCAATACAATAGCAAAAGGTCCTACTTATAGAAAACTAGTAGCCTAGGGTGTACAGAGATGAGTAAATGACATAAAAATCCACTTCCGGGCCCACTTGGTGTGTGCTTGGGCTGAGCAATGAAGCATTTTCGTGTAGAGACTCTTCTTGGAGTTAAACGCCAGCTTTTATGCCAGTTTGGGCGTTTAACTCCCATTTGGGTGCCAGTTCCAGCGTTTAACGCTGGGATTTCTTGAGGTGACTTTGAACGCCGGTTTGGGCCATCAAATCTTGGGCAAAGTATGGACTATCATATATTGCTGGAAAGCCCAGGATGTCTACTTTCCAACGCCGTTGAGAGCGCGCCAATTGGGCTTCTGTAGCTCCAAAAAATCCACTTCGAGTGCAGGGAGGTCAGAATCCAACAGCATCTGCAGTCCTTTTCAGTCTCTGAATCAGATTTTTGCTCAGGTCCATCAATTTCAGCCAGAAAATACCTGAAATCACAGAAAAATACACAAACTCATAGTAAAGTCCAGAAAAGTGAATTTTAACTAAAAACTAATAAAAATATACTAAAAACTAACTAGATCATACCAAAAACATACTAAAAACAATGCCAAAAAGTATATAAATTATCCGCTCATCACAACACCAAACTTAAATTGTTGCTTGTCCTCAAGCAACTGAAAATCAAATAAGATAAAAAGAAGAGAATATGCAATGAATCCCAAAAACATCTATGAAGATCAGTATTAATTAGATGAGCGGGGCTTTTAGCTTTTTGCCTCTGAACAGTTTTGGCATCTCACTCTATCCTTTGAAATTCAGAATGGTTGGCTTCTTTAGGAACTCAGAATCCAGATAGTGTTATTGATTCTCCTAGTTAAGTATGATGATTCTTGAACACAGCTACTTTATGAGTCTTGGCCGTGGCCCAAAGCACTCTGTCTTCCAGTATTACCACCGGATACATACATGCCACAGACACATAATTGGGTGAACCTTTTCAGATTGTGACTCAGCTTTGCTAAAGTCCCCAATTAGAGGTGTCCAGGGTTCTTAAGCACACTCTTTTTGCCTTGGATCACAACTTTATTCTTTCTTTTTCCCCTTTTTTTTTCTTTTTCTCTTTTTTTTCGGTTTTTTTTTTTTTGTATTCACTGCTTTTTCTTGCTTCAAGAATCATTTTTAATGATTTTTCAGATCCTCAATAACATGTCTCCTTTTTCATCATTCTTTCAAGAGCCAACCTTCATGAACCACAAATTCAAGATACATATGCACTGTTTAAGCATACATTCAGAGAACAAGAGTATTGCCACCACATCAAAATAATTAAACTATTATAAAATTCAAAATTCATGCAATTCTTTCCTTTTTTCTCAATTAAGCACGTTTTTTATTCAAGAAAGGTGATGGATTCATAGGACATTCATAACTTTAAGGCATAGACACTAAGACTCTAATGATCACAAGACACAAACATGGATAAACATAAGCATAAAATTCGAAAAACAGAAGAATAAAGAACAAGGAAATTAAAGAACGGGTCCACCTTAGTGATGGCGGCTTTTTCTTCCTCTTGAAGATCCTATGGAGTGCTTGAGCTCCTCAATGTCTCTTCCTTGTCTTTGTTGCTCCTCCCTCATGATTCTTTGGTCTTCTCTAATTTCATGAAGGATGATGGAGTGTTCTTGATGCTCCACCCTTAGTTGTCCCATGTTGGAACTCAATTCTCCTAGGGAGGTGTTCAGTTGCTCCCAATAGTTTTGTGGAGGAAAGTGCATCCCTTGAGGTATCTCAGGGATCTCATGATGAGAGGGGTCTCTTGTGTGCTCCATCCTTTTCTTGGTGATGGGCTTGTCCTCATCAATGGGGGTGTCTCCTTCTATGTCAACTCCAACTGAATAACAGAGGTGACAAATGAGATGAGAAAAGGCTAGCCTTGCCAAGGTGGAAGACTTGTCCGCCACCTTATAAAGCTCTTGGGCTATAACCTCATGAACTTCCACTTCTTCTCCAATCATGATGCTATGAATCATGATGGCCCGGTCTAGAGTAACTTCGGACGGTTGCTAGTGGGAATGATTGAGCGTTGAATGAACTCCAACCATCCTCTAGCCATGGGTTTGAGGTCATGCCTTCTCAATTGAACCGGCTTGCCTCTTGAATCTCTCTTCCATTGTGCGCCCTCTTCACATATGACTGTGAGGACTTGGTCCAACCTTTGATCAAAGTTGACCCTTCTTGTGTAAGGATGTTCATCTCCTTGCATCATAGGCAAGTTGAACGCTACCCTCACACTTTCCGGACTGAAATCCAAGTATTTCCCCCGAACCATAGTAAGATAATTCTTTGGATTCGGTTCACACTTTGATCATGGTTCTTGGTGATCCATGCATTGGCATAGAATTCTTGAACCATCAAGATTCCGACTTGTTGAATGGGGTTGGTAAGCACTTCCCAACCTCTTCTTCGGATCTCATGGCGGATCTCCGGATATTCACCCCTTTTGAGTGAAAAGGGGACCTCGGGGATCACCTTCTTCAAGGCCACAACTTCATAGAAGTGGTCTTGATGCACCCTTGAGATGAATCTATCCATCTCCCATGACTCGGAGGTGGAAGCTTTTGCCTTCCCTTTCCTCTTTCTAGAGGTTTCTCCGGCCTTGGATGCCATAAATGGTTATGGAAAAACAAAAAGCAATGCTTTTACCACACCAAACTTAAAATGTTTGCTCGTCCTCGAGCAAAAGAAGAAAGAAGAGAGTAGAAGAAGAAGAAATGAGGAGAAAGGGAATGGCTTAGTATTCGGCCAAGGGGGAGAGAGATGGTGTTTAAGGTGTGTGAAAATGAAGGAGTGAAGGAGGGTTTATATAGGAGAGAGGGGAGATGGAGTTCGGCCATTATGGGTGGGTTTGGGAGGGAAAGTGGTTTGAATTTGAAGGGTGAGGTTGGTGGGGTTTTGTGAAGGATGGATGTGAGTGGTGAAGAGAAAGATGGGATATGATAGGTGAGGGGTTTTTGGGGAAGAGGTATTGAGGTGATTGGTGAAAGGGGGAAGAAGAGAGAGAGTGGTGGTGGGGTAGGTGGGGGTCCTGTGGGGTCCACAGATCCTGTGGTGTCAAGGAACAGTCATCCCTGCACCAAATGGCATCAAAATCCACGTTTTGAGCCATTTCTGGCGTTAAACGCCGGGCTGATGCCTATTCCTGGCGTTTAACGCCAGGTTCTTGCCCTTTTCTGGCGTTTAACGCCAGTCTGGTGCCTCTTTCTGGCGTTAAACGCCCAGAATGGTGCCAGACTGGGCGTTAAACGCCCAACTGCTAGGCTTACTGGCGTTTGAACGCCAGCAACATCTTCCTCCAGGGTGTGCTATTTTTTTTCCTGTTTTTCATTTTGTTTTTGCTTTTTTCATTGATTTTGTGACTTTTCATGATCATCAACCTACAAAAAAGATAAAATAACGAAAGGAAATAGTTAATTATAAAACATTGGGTTGCCTCCCAACAAGTGCTTCTTTACTGTCATTAGCTTGACAGAGGACTCTCATGGAGCCTCACAGATATTCAGAGCAATATGGGAACCTCCCAACACCAAACTTAGAGTTTGAATGTGGGGGTTCAACACCAAACTTAGAGTTTGGTTGTGGCCTCCCAACACCAAACTTAGAGTTTGACTGTGGGGGCTCTGTTTGGCTCTGTTTTGAGAGAAGCTCTTCATGCTTCTTTTCCATGGTGACAGAGGGATATCCTTGAGCCTTAAACACCAAGGATTTTTCATCCACTTGAATGATCAGTTCACCTCTATCAACATCAATCACAGCCTTTGCTGTGGCTAGGAAGGGTCTACCAAGGATGATGGATTCATCCATGCACTTCCCAGTCTCTAGGACTATGAAATCAGTAGGGATGTAGTGGTATTCAATCTTCACCACAACATCCTCTACAAGTCCATGAGCTTGTTTTCTTGAGTTGTCTGCCATCTCTAATGAGATTTTTGCAGCTTGCACCTCAAAGATCCCTAGCTTCTCCATTACAGAGAGGGGCATGAGGTTTACACTTGACCCTAAGTCACACAAGGCCTTCTTGAAGGTCATGGTGCCTATAGTACAAGGTATTGAAAACTTCCCAGGATCTTGTCTCTTTTGAGGTAATTTCTGCCTAGACAAGTCATCCAGTTCTTTGGTGAGCAAAGGAGGTTCATCCTCCCAAGTCTCATTTCCAAATAACTTGTCATTTAGCTTCATGATTGCTCCAAGTTATTTAGCAACTTGCTCTTCAGTGACATATTCATCCTCTTCAGAGGATGAATACTCATCAGAGCTCATGAAAGGCAGAAGTAAGTCCAATGGAATCTCTATGGTCTCATTTTGAGCCTCAGATTTCCATGGTTCCTCATTGGGGAACTCAGAGGAGGTTGGTGCACGCCCATTGAGGTCTTCCTCAGTGGCGTCCACCTCCTCTCTTTCCTCACCATATTCGGCCATGGTTATGGCTTTGCACTCTCCTTTTGGATTTTCTTCTGTATTACTTGGGAGAGTACTAGGAGGGAGTTCAGTAACTTTCTTGCTCAGCTGTCCCTTGTGCCTCCAAATTCCTAATGGAGGACCTTGTTTCAGTCATGAAACTTGAGTGGTTTTGATTAGATCAGAGACCATGGTTGCTAAGTCAGAGGGATTCTGCTTAGAACTCTCTGTCTGTTGCTGAGAAGATGATGGAAAAGGCTTGCCATTGCTAAACCTGTTTCTTCCACCATTATTGTTATTGAAACCTTGTTGAGGTCTCTCTTGATTCTTCCATGAGAAATTTGGGTGATTTCTCCATGAAGAATTATAGGTGTTTCCATAGGGTTCTCCTAGGTAATTCACCTCTTCCATTGAAGGGTTCTCAGGATCATAAGCTTCTTCCTTAGATGAAGCATCTTTAGTACTGCTTGGTGCATTTTGCATTCCAGACAGACTCTGAGAAATTAGATTGACTTGTTGAGTCAATATCTTATTCTGAGCCAGAATGGCATTCAGAGCATCAATCTCAAGAACTCCTTTCTTCTGACTAGTCCCATTGTTCACAGGATTCCTTTCAGAAGTGTACATGAATTGGTTATTTGCAACCATTTCAATGAGCTCTTGAGCCTCTGTAGGCGTCTTCTTCAGATGAAGAGATCCTCTAGCAGAGCTATCCAAAGACATCTTGGATAGTTCCGAGAGACCATCATAGAAAATACCTATGATGCTCCATTCAGAAAGCATGTCTGAGGGACATTTTCTGATTAATTGTTTGTATCTTTCCCAAGCTTCATAGAGGGATTCTCCATCCTTCTGTCTGAAGGTTTGGACTTCCACTCTAAGCTTACTCCATTTTTGAGGTGGAAAGAACTTTGCCAAGAAGGCATTGACTAGCTTTTCCCAAGAGTCCAGGCTATCTTTAGGTTGTGAGTCCAACCATATTCTAGCTCTGTCTCTTACAGCAAAAGGGAATAGCATCAGCCTGTAGACCTCAGGGTCAACCCCATTAGTCTTGACTGTGTCACAGATTTGCAAGAATTCAGCTAAAAACTGATGAGGATCTTCCAATGGAAGTCCATGGAACTTGCAATTCTGTTGCATTAGAGAAACTAATTGAGGCTTAAGCTCAAAGTTGTTTGCTCCAATGGCAGGGATAGAGATGCTTCTCCCATAGAAGTTGGGAGTAGGTGCAGTAAAGTCACCCAGCACCTTCCTTGCATTGTTTGCATTGTTGTTGTTTTTGGCTGCCATGTGTTCTTCTTCTTTGAAGAATTCGGTCAGGTCCTCTAAAGAGAGTTGTGCTTTGGCTTCTCTTAGCTTTCTCTTCAAGGTTCTTTCAGGTTCAGGGTCCGCTTCAACAAGAATGCCTTTGTCTTTGCTCCTGCTCATATGAAAGAGAAGAGAACAAGAAGATGTGGAATCTTCTATGTCACAGTATAGAGATTCCTTGAGGTGTCAGAGGAAAAGAAAAAATAGAAGAAAGAAGGTAGAAGAATTCAAACTTGATTAGATAGAGTTCGAATTGTGCATTAAGAGGGAGTAGTACTCCATAAATAGAAGGATGTGAGAAGGAGGGAAGAGAATTTTCGAAAATTAATTAGAAAGATGTCAAAAACATTGATTGATAATTTTCGAAAATTGAAAGTGGAGAAGAAATCAAGTGATTTTTGAAAAAAAATTTGAAATTAGAAGTTAAAAAGATTTGATTGAAAACTTGTTTTGAAAAAGATATGATTAAAGAGATATGATTGAAAAGATTTGATTTGAAAACAATTTTAAAAGATATGTTCTGAAAACAATTTTTTAAAAGATTTGATTTTGAAAATCAATGACTTGTCTAACAAGAAAAGATATGATTCAAACATTAAACCTTTCTTCAACAGAAAAGGCAACATACTTGAGATGTTCAATCAAATCATTAATTGTTAGTAAGTATCTTTGAAAAAGGAAAGGAATTGATTTTGAAAACATTTGATTGAAAAGATATGATTTGAAAAAGATTTGGTTTTGAAAAACTTTGAAAACTTGAAAAAAAAATGATTTGAAAAACAAAATCTTCCCCCTTTGCCATCCTGGCGTTAAACGCCCAGAATGGTATCCATTCTGGCGTTTAACGCCCAAAATGCACCCTTTTTGGGCGTTAAACGCCCAACCAGGTACCCTGGCTGGCGTTTAAACGCCAGTCTGTCCTTCTTCACTGGGCGTTTTGAACGCCCAGCTTTTTCTGTATAATTCCTCTGCAGCATGTTCTGAATCTTCAATTCTTTGTATTATTGACTTGAAAAGACACAAATTAAAAATTTTTAGATTTTTAATAATCAAAATGCAACAAGAATGAAATAACAATGCATGCAAGACACCAAACTTAGCAGTTTGTATACTACTGACACTATATGAGACACATAAACACTCAAGCCAAAAGAATTCAAAGATCAGAGTAAGAAATCATCAAGAATTATTTGAAGATCCTTAAGATACATGAATGAATGTATGCAATTGACACCAAACTTAAGATGAGACTAGTGTCTTAACAAGGAACATAACATATTTTTGGTTTTTATGAAATTTTTTTTTGATTTTTTTGTGTTTTTCGAAAATTAAGTGGAAAAAGATATCAAAATTCTTAATGAGAATTCCAGGAATCAGTGCAATGTTAGTCTAAGACTCCGGTCCAGGAATTAGACATGGCTTCACAGCCAGCCAAGCTTTCAAAGAAAGCTTCGGTCCAAAACACTAGACATGGCCAAAGGCCAACCAAGCCTTAGCAGATCACTGCTCCAAAAGCAAGATTGATAAAAATCAACAAGCTCTTGTGATGATAAGTTGAAACCTCGGTCCAATGAAATTAGACATGGCTTCTCAGCCAGCCAGATGTCAACAAATCATCATGAAACTCTAGAATTCATCTTCAAGAATTTCAAAAAAAAAAATACCTAATCTAAGCAACAAGATGAACCGTCAGTTGTCCAAATTGAACAATCCCCGGCAACGGCGCCAAAAACTTGGTGCGCGAAATTGTGAACAATACTTTTCACAACTCTCATAATCCCCGGTCATGAACCCCAAAAACTTGGTAGTTCAATCCCATGGCATTACACAACTTCGCACAACTAACCAGCAAGTGCACTGGGTCGTCCAAGTAATACCTTACGTGAGTAAGGGTCGATCCCACGGAGATTGTTAGTATGAAGCAAGCTATGGTCATCTTGCAAATCTTAGTCAGGCAAACTCAAATGTATATGGTGATGAACGAAAATAACATAAAAGATAAAGATAGTGATACTTATGTAATTCATTGGTAGGAACTTCAGATAAGCGCATGAAGATGCCTTCCCTTCCGTCTCTCTGCTTTCCTACTGTCTTCATCCAATCCTTCTTACTCCTTTCCATGGCAAGCTCGTGTAGGGTTTCACCGTTGTCAATGGCTACCTCCCATCCTCTCAGTGAAAGCGATTGCATATGCTCTGTCACAGCATAGCGGAATTCAGCTGTCGGTTCTCGGTCAGGCCGGAATAATATCCATTGATACTTTTGCGTCTGTCACTAACGCCCCGCCTGCTAGGAGTTTGAAGCACGTCATAGTCATTCAGTCATTGAATCCTACTCAGAATACCACAGACAAGGTTAGACCTTCCGGATTCTCTTGAATGCTGCCATCAGTTCTCGCCTATACCACGAAGACTCCGATTAAAGAATCCAAGAGATATTCACTAGAGCCTTGATTGCTTGTAGAACAAGAGTGGTTGTCAGTCACCTTGTTCATGAGTGAGAATGATGATGAGTGTCACGGATCATCACATTCATCAAGTTGAAGAACAAGTGATATCTTGGAACAAGAACAAGCGGAATTGAATGGAAGAACAATAGTAATTGCATTAATACTCGAGGTACAGCAGAGCTCCACACCTTAATCTATGGTGTGTAGAAACTCCACCGTTGAAAATACATAAGCATAAAGTCTAGGCATGGCCGAATGGCCAGCCTCCCAATGATCTAAGATAGCATAAAACACGAAGATAGCTACCCAGATATCTCAATACAATAGCAAAAGGTCCTACTTATAGAAAACTAGTAGCCTAGGGTGTACAGAGATGAGTAAATGACATAAAAATCCACTTCCGGGCCCACTTGGTGTGTGCTTGGGCTGAGCAATGAAGCATTTTCGTGTAGAGACTCTTTTTGGAGTTAAACGCCAGCTTTTATGCCAGTTTGGGCGTTTAACTCCCATTTGGGTGCCAGTTCCAGCGTTTAACGCTGGGATTTCTTGAGGTGACTTTGAACGCCGGTTTGGGCCATCAAATCTTGGGCAAAGTATGAACTATCATATATTGCTGGAAAGCCCAGGATGTCTACTTTCCAACGCCGTTGAGAGCGCGCCAATTGAGCTTCTGTAGCTCCAGAAAATCCACTTCGAGTGCAGGGAGGTCAGAATCCAACAGCATCTGCAGTCCTTTTCAGTCTCTGAATCAGATTTTTGCTCAGGTCCATCAATTTCAGCCAGAAAATACCTGAAATCACAGAAAAACACACAAACTCATAGTAAAGTCCAGAAAAGTGAATTTTAACTAAAAACTAATAAAAATATACTAAAAACTAACTAGATCATACCAAAAACATACTAAAAACAATGCCAAAAAGTATATAAATTATCCGCTCATCACTATCTGAATTCTGAGTTCCTATGGATGCCAATCATTCTGAATTTCAAAGGATAAAGGGAGATGCCAAAACTGTTCAGAAACAAAAAGCTACAAGCCCCGCTCATCTAATAAGAATCTGAGCTCCACTCAAAAACTCTGAAATATTATTACTTCTTAATTTCTTTTCATCCTATTTTATTTATCTAGTTGCTTGAGGACAAGCAACAGTTTAAGTTTGGTGTTGTGATGAGCGGATATTTTATACGCTTTTTGGGGGTAATTTCATGTAGATTTTAGTATGTTTTAATTAGTTTTTAGTAGAATATTATTAGTTTTTAGGCAAAAATCATATTTCTGGACTCTACTATGAGTTTGTGTGTTTTTCTGTGATTTCAGGAATTTTCTGGCTGAAATTGAGGGAGCTGAGCAAAAATCTGAGTTAGGCTGAAAAAGGACTGCTGATGTTGTTGGATCCTGACCTCCCTACACTCGAAATGGATTTTCTGGAGCTACAGGAGTCCAATTGGTGCGCTCTCAATGGCGTTGAAAAGTAGACATCCAGGGCTTTCCAGGAATATATAATAGTTCATACTTTGCGTGAAGATAGATGACGTAAACTGGCGTTCAACGCCAGTATCATGCTGCTGTTTGGCGTCCAGCGCCAGAAACAGGTTACAAGCTGGAGTTCAACGCCAGAAACAGGTTACAACCTGGCGTTGAACGCCCAAAACAGCCCCAGGCACGTGAGAAGCTTAAGTCTCAGCCCCAGCACACACCAAGTGGGCCCCAGAAGTGAATTTCTGCACTAGCTATCATAGTTTACTCATTTTCTGTAAACCTAGGTTACTAGTTTACTATTTAAACAACTTTTAGAGAACTACTTTGGACCTCATGATATTTTCAGATCTGAATTTTATACACTTTGACGGCATGAGTCTCTAAACTCCATTGTTGGGGGTGAGGAGCTCTGCAGCGTCTCGATGAATTAATGCAATTGTTTCTGTTTCTCCTTTCAAACATGCGTGTTCCTATCTAAGATATTCATTTGCGCTTAATTATGGAGAAGGTGATGATCCGTGACACTCATCACCTTCCTCAATCCATGAACGTGTGTTTGACAAACACCTCCGTTCTACATCAGATTGAATGAGTATCTCTTAGCTTCCTTAATCAGAATCTTCGTGGTATAAGCTAGAACTGATGGCGGCCACTCTTGAGGATCCAGAAAGTCTAAACCTTGTCTGTGGTATTCCGAGTAGGATTCAAGGATTGAATGGCTGTGACGAGCTTCAAACTCGCGATTGCTGGGCGTGATGACAAACGCAAAAGGATCAATGGATCCTATTCCAACATGATCAAGAACCAACAACTGATTAGCCGTGCTGTGACAGAGCATCTGGACCGTTTTCACTGAGAGGATGGGAGGTAGCCACTGACAATGGTGATTCCCTACATACAGCTTGCCATGGAAGGAGCCTTGCATTTATGAAAGTGAGTAAGCATTATGTTGCAGGGATTCAGAGGACAAAGCATCTCCAAAAACCCCAACATATTCTCCATTACTGCACAACAAGTAACTATTTCACACTCTTTTATTTTTCTAATAATTCCAACTGATAATTTTAATTAATATCCTGACTAAGACTAATAAAATAAACATAGCTTGCTTCAAACCAATAATCTCCATGGGATCGACCCTTACTCACGTAAGGTATTACTTGGACGACCCAGTGCACTTGCTGGTTAGTAGTACGAGATCATAAGAAATTTTGATTTTGATATTGGGATTAAGATTTCGTGCACCACAATGTCCATGACGCCATGCTGTACCACCAAACAGAGTGACTGGTAAGTCCAAGCGAGCACAGCAGAGCCCCATGATAATGCCCTGCACTCCGCGAAGTCCCGGAGAAGCGGTAGCCACCGTACGTGCACCAGGTTGTTAGACTTGTCTATCAACGGATACCCTCTGATCAGTAACATAATATAGCATCGGGCATACTATCGGAGGGTCTCAGGATCGTCGGTCGGGGGCATCTGGCGAACACGATCACGCAACCAAACCATCAATATCGTGAACGACTCCTTCCTCTGCGCCGCCTGTTGTGTCGCCACCAGAGGCCTGGCACCAAGGAGCTACTCCACTATGGCCCATGTCTTCAGATTGTACCACCTACCAAAGTCACGCAGGCACCCCCAATAGGGTTCCCGTGTGCACGTAGGCCCAGGTGGTACGCCACGTCTTGCAGGGTGATAGTCACCTCACCCCACAGGAGATGAAACGTGTACGTCTCCGAACGCCATCGCTCCACGAGTGCCGAAACCAGGAAATTGTCAAATGTGAAGTCCCTGAAACACATCGTGTTGCCGAATCTGGCCTCAGCCAGATACGGGACGATGGCATCCGGTGGAGGAAGGGTATGGCTGACTCACCGGGGAAATAGAAGGCAAGGCCTCTGCGGAATGCAAAAATAAATTTTTAACCTATAAAGAGGTAATAATACAATTTTCTACTCTACTTAAGAACAAAGTACTACTACTACTTAGGAACATACTACCATGTGTCTACTCTACAGCTGTCGCTAAATTACTTATGTTGATAAGCAAATCCTAATTAAGTCAAACAAATCTTACACAAGCAAATATTGTTCTAAATTCATCATACAATCCAACCCCTAAAGCATTTTACTCAGTGCTTGTCACTACAAGTCTACCCTAACAATGTCCACATACTTAGATTAACCAAACATAACGTGACTAACCTCAAAGTCGGCTGCCCCGGGGTGCCATCACCGAATCAGACTCAAATATGGTTGGAAACAGTTAAAAAAGGGGAGAAAAAGTTTGACTAGGTCAGAGTGGGGTCTAGGAACAGGCTGTAAATGACTTATACTTATAGGCGCCGTTCAATTTTATCTCGTTTACAGTGTAAACGAGATAAGGTCTATCTCGTTTACACTGTAAATGAG
This sequence comes from Arachis stenosperma, assembly GCF_014773155.1. NCBI lineage: Eukaryota > Viridiplantae > Streptophyta > Magnoliopsida > Fabales > Fabaceae > Arachis > Arachis stenosperma. The sequence continues at coordinate 142,613,111 of NC_080379.1, read as the reverse complement.
ATAGCCACGACGCAACTGACATGTCATATCTCGTTTACACTGTAAACGAGATATGACTAAGGAACGCAAATCGGTAAATATTTTTAAATTTATTTATTTCAGTAATTAATGCTTTATTTTATTTATTTAAATAAAAAATCCTTGTCACGGTTTAGGTGCAAAATTCAATGGGCTAAATCCACAATGAGGAGTCATGGTTTATAAGAAAAACCAGCTACAAAAACCGTTATCAACCGTCAAGGTTTATGAAGGTGATAAACCATTAGGAGCCATTGCAGTTTATATGTAATGACTATAAAAACTGTGATACAAGCCACAGATTATTTATTTGAGTCATTTTTGAAATTCATATTGGAGAGTTTTCAAAGAAAAGCACGTGGGGATCACGCACGGATGGAACCATGGAAGAAGAAGATCGTGTCTACCGACTAAACGATGTTACCTAGGTTGCTAAAAATATCATTGCAGAGATTATATTAGTGCAAAAATTTGTGCTTAGCTTTGTTAGATTTAAAAAAGTAATACTATTATTGATTAGAAGTAGATTTTGAATGCTAGTTTTATTGTCTATTAATTTTGATTCATACAATTTGAAGTAATATATTGAGTTATTTGATCATGTATTTGGATATTTTATTTAAAATTAGATGAGATTAAGCAACTTTAATTTATAAAAATCAATTTAATTGATTTTTTGCTGTAAAAATTTTAGTTAAAATTTTATTACAATCAATTTTTTCTTTTGTGATGTAGCTGTTAGGTGTATTCACAGTTTAGAAGACAATAAAATATGTCTCTATATGACCCGATTATACCATATTTGGAGACCGCTAGGTTGTACCACCTAACTAGGCATAACAACTATTGGCTCAGGCTGGAAGAGCTTTTGGTTAGCGCATTCATTGAGATGTGACATCCTAAAACACACACATTCTCGATGTTGTTTGAAGAGTGCACTATCACATTAGAGGATGTAGCATATCAGTTGGAGTTTTTTATCGATGGCGAGGAAGTTAGCAAGTGACTGACATATTTTTCACAGTTCATTCCTCACAGGAAGCCAACGTAGGCATAATTTGAGGAGCTATCGGGTGAGTTTTTGTCAGTAAATAAGGTCAAGTAGATGACAATCCACTTCATGTGGTTTCATGATAAGTTTAGGGTGCTCCCTACCGATGCCAGTGAGAACACAGTGCATAAATATGCTCGGACCTACTTATAATATGCTCTCCACTAACTTTTTCGGGGACAATAATGAGAATCGAGTTCAACTTTGGTGGTTGCTGTTTGTAGCAAAACTAGAGGAGCTGAGTAAGTATAGCTGGGGTTCAACCGCTTTTGGATGATTGTACAGATGCATATATTGGGTAGCCAATAAAAATGTGACCAACCCGGCCAACCCGTTGTAGCTACTACAGTTGTAGATATTCTAGCAGCTTCCCACATTGAAGCAATATAACACATTTTCTTTTCCATTAGCATCCTACAATTGAATGATTTTATATTGGTGATATTTATATAATTGTGCTAGTGTATCTATATGTTGAAATAATGATGGAATTGCAGGTGGGCAAAATATCTACGTACCTCGGACGAGAAAAAGCCGAGGGTTTATTCAAATGGGACTTGCGTTGGACAGATTGCAATATCATCCATGTTGTTTCGACTTCTAATGGTTCTTAGACACCCTTCCCTTGCATGTCTCACGTTGGGATTAGGAATGACAGTGGAACCATTGTATAGGAGCCAAAACCTTCTGGAATAGGTAGTGTGAAACCGATTCTATACACATTAAACACCTTCATCATGCGGTATACATCATGAACATAGGTCACTCAGTTGAGCCGCAAGTGAGCACAACATGCGATGACATGACAACATGGGTAATTCAGGGATTGGAAATAGCCACAGTCGCACATATGGCCCCTCAATGATACTCTTTATGTGCCAAGTGAGAAGTTACTCATGGGACTCGTCTCGGCCAGAGTGTACTCGACTGATGCCTATCAAAAAGTGTCACAGTAAAGCATCCCAAATCCCTTAAGTTGCATTCTATAGCCTTTATCAGAGCTTGCCAGAACTGATGACTAGTCCTAGCTAAGCCTTTTCCACTTGTCCTCAAAGAACAAATGGCTTTGCAAGCCTTCTATATATTGACTTCACCAATAAAGTGATCGGAAGATTCCTTGCGTCTTTCATAACAGAGTTAATACACTTGGAGATCTTCGTGGCCATGCATCTGAATCGTCTTCCATTGTCATGATGTTGGGTCCACTTATTGTATTGCATTTTGTTTTTCTAATCACACATAGCCGGGTCCTCTGTCTTTAGAATGTCAAACCAGTAGTCAAACTCTAGCCTTGTTTTCGCATACGGATCCTTACCTTTGAAACTCAAAGCAAAATTTACTGCAATATGGCAAATACAGAATGCATGATAAGCACTTGGAAGGAGCCAACCACCATTAAGAGCCACCAAACATCCTTGATCCCATTGTGTCTATAAGATATAACAAGAATGCCTTACTGCGGAGATACATGCTGGCAAAGATTGGACAGGAAAATGTATTAGGATTTCGCATTTTCTCCCTCAACAAATGCAAATGCTACTAGATGATGTTTGAGTTCTGACGATCGGATTTTCTATCGGTAAAGAAATTTAAAAATATAATCGCGTTGTAAGTATAGCTTCTAAACCAACAGAGAATCCTTTCGTACAAAAGTTTTGTTTGTCACTTAAGCAAACCCAATAAAAATAAATAACCGAAGTATTCAAACCTCAGGTCGTCTTCTCAAGGAATTGCAGGGAGGTGTATTTTATTATTGGTTATGGAAAACAGTATTTTTGGGTTTTTGAAATAAGGAACAAGTAATTTAAATGACAAGAAAAATAAATTAATAATTAAGAAAACTCTTGGCAAGGTATGAGAACTGGAATTCCTATCCTAGTTATCCTTATCAGGTGTGATGAGAATTAGGTTTTAACCCCACTTGGTCAGCCTTTACTAAACAAAGGATGGTCAAGTGGACTAATTAGCTTGATCCTCAAGTCCTAGTCAATCCTTATGGAAGGACTAGTTTTAGAGTGATCCAGATCAATCAGTAATTCCAATTTCAATCAACAGCTGAGTTTGATAACTCAAGTGTCTCCAATTAATCAACCAAAGCTAAGAATGTAAAAAGCTAAATAAAATCATAGATCTGAAATACCTCAAATTGTATTAATAGAAGAAAATCAATCCAAACATAAAGAGTTCATAAACCAAATTGAGAAAATAAGTAAAAGAAACATTAAACCTGTGATTGAAGAAGATAAAATCTTAAACCTAATCCTAAGAGAGAGGAGAGAACCTCTCTCTCTAAAAGCTACATCTAATCCTAAAATTGTGAATTTGAAAGTTGCATGAATTGTTCCCGATGAATGGATGGATTCTCCATTTTATAGCCTCTAATATGTGCTTCTGGACTTGGATCTGGGCCAAAAGATGGTTCAGAAATCGCTAGGAGCATTTTCTGCAATTTCTGCATATGGCGTCTGTCACGCGTACGCGTGGGTCACGCATTCGCGTCATCTGGAGTTTTGCTCTTCCGCGTGTCCGCGTCAGTCACGCGTCCGTGTCAATTGCGTTCTGCGCTAGGCACGTGTCCGCGTTGTCCATGCGTTCGCGTCGTCTGTGTTTTGCACTCAGCACGCGTACGCGTCGTCCACGCGTTCGCGTCGCTGCTTTTTCTTCAAAACTCCATTTTTGTGCTTTTCTTCCAGTTTTGTATGTATCCTTTTTGTTCTCTAAGTCATTCATGCCCTATGAAACCTGAAAATATTGAACACACAAATCACGACATCGAATGGTAATAAAGGATAATTAAATTTAATATTTTTAAAGCATAAGAAACATGTTTTCACATAAATCATAAAATGAGGAAGGAATAGTAAAACCATGCAATTTACATGAATAAGTGGGTGAAGATTTGATAAAAACACACAATTTAAGCACAAGATGACTCATAAAATAGGGGGTTTATCAAGTTCCCATCATGCGCAATTTCCAAAAGCATTGTACCCCCATATTTGCCATATAAATTATTACCATTAATGCTGACAAGTGGATTACAATGCCAGAAAGCCTCAATACACAGAGAAAATGTCCAAGATAAACGTTGGAAATACACCATAGAATCATCGGTCTAATCCCAACTCTAACAGGAGAAGTCATTAGCACTGCAATGCTTCTAGTCATGATTGACTTCACATCAAGAATCTATCGTGGCACTTGCTGTAAGACTCTTCCCAATCTCCAAATATCCGTGCTACTACATTTTTCTTTGCCAACCAAACCTTCTTGTAACTAGGTCTAAAACCATAACTTGCCTCTATTGCTTGTTGCAAGATCTTTATTGTAACAGTAACATCAACCCTAACTAACAAAAAAATGAAAGCACATATCACATGATAATCAAGTTGTCTGTGATCACCAAATATCGATGTGGGTAAACAAGTGTGAAGGCCATTACACCTCTTGACCTTCCAATTACCCTTCTTTGCTGAACTAATATCCGAATCAACCAATTGTATCATGGTACTTGAGGTGGTTTGATTCCAACACTCTATACTCAACTTCATGACGGATGCTATAACTCTTCACACTAAGCATGACTTTCTCTTTATTCTAGAATAATTAGTCAATTGAAATTCCATTAGAGTGTTCATATTGTGCAATCTTTAACCCCCCAACAGCATACTCAAAGTCCAGTTGTTGCAGTTGCAGCATCACCTCCAAGATTAAGGTGAAAAAGTGTGGCGAGTATTACTGCATGATGGAACTAGATAGATCCTGTTGTGTAGATGGGTTGTTCCTTGTATTCTCATCACTGTCTCCATCTATCTCTGCAGGCTCCTCATCTAAATCATCTTCTCGCATTGTGTTTTCAACCCAATCTAATCCTCTATCCTGTGCACCATCAGAAATTATATGAGGAAAACCAGCCATTGCAACCGCAAGCTTGCCAAACAAATGATTATCTTCCATAACAGATGTATTTCCATTGTTGCGATTTAAATCAATCGCAAAAGATGGAGATGCCACCAACGCTGGCACTGATGCAACTACAGGCATCGAACTCGAAGCTTCCCCAAGCTAGCTGATCCCTTAGAACTGACGATAACATCCTCCAGCTTCGCATACAGCTAGGGATGACAATGATCTCCATGGGGACAGGGATTTGCCCTCCCCCCCCCCCCACCCCACCGCGTCCCCATTTTAGTAAAATGCACCCCATCCCCTCCTCATTTCCGTCACGGGTCCTCGTAGTTTATTTCTTTTCGGGGGAGGCAGATACTTGCATGTATCTATGGATATTAAGTTTTAAATTAAAAAAATAAAACAGAACTATAATAAAATCTTATACAATTCAGCCAAATATATCAAATTAAACACAATTTAAATACAAATTTAACATAATAACATATACATAAGATTTCTAACATATAAATTAAAATAACATGAATTAGAGTTACTTACACAACTTTTATATATATATATATATATATATATATATATATATATAAAAGGATATTTAAGTAAATTTCTTTTCGCGGAATTTTGCGGGTCCCGTTAGTCTCCTCATCATGCGTGCAGATTTTTTTTGCGATCCCTACATAGAACTCATGGCTTCACACTAGATGACACCATGACAACATAGATATTATAGAATAATTTCTCCACCCGCTTAGTTCTATATACCCCAAATTTTTGTAATATATTGGTTTGAACATCCACAAAAATATTTGATGAATGGATAAAAACACTCAAAAAAATTTTGTCGATAAACTTTATACTCTATCTTTGCTTTTTTAAATCTTCCCTTTGTAATGTACAAAAATTAAAAAATAATCTTCACTAGACATTGTATTTAACAACTCTACATCAAAATCACGTTCAGTCAGTATTTATAAATCAATTATCAACCATAAATCACTACACTCTCTCAAGGATTACCAAATTCATGTAACTTGCTATTGTATTTTGCATTTTATGTATTTGTGTTTCCCTTCGTAAATCGCTACCGCTTGTGGCATTTCTGTTGCTTTTTCGTTCAACATAAATCACGACATGCCTGAGCGGTTTATTTGTAGATTCTTAAAACCTTACACTATGTAACGATTTATATAGATTTAATACAGAATATAAATGTAGTTAATCTCCTTTATTTATTTATTTATTGATTTATCCTAATAATAACGATGATGATATTGATATCTATTGTTGGCACCTGGCAGTGCGTAAGTTTCGCATGCTGTTTGTATTAGCTGCACAAGAGTGAATGCTATTTTAACCATTACATCGTTGTCAGAGTAGATAAAGAAAAGGAAAACAAAATGGAGGATGATTAGTTAAAGTGCATCATGGCTAGGAAAGATTGAACAACACTGTTAGTTACATATACCCATCATTGTCATCACATTGATTCATTCATTCATTCATTACATTCACAAAGCTGAAACAAATAGATGCCAACCTACTATTGGGTATTACCGTAAATGTACCTTATAGAGTAAAGATTATTATATTTTCCTTCTAACAACTAGTACTATACTACTATACACTCCTTTTATTTTCTTTACTCCTTTTAAAGGCCTGTAATATGAATCTATTACAAGAGGTTCTCTAATCAGACAAAGGTAGATATAAAGTAAGGGAAAAAGATGTTAGAATGGGGGGAAATGTATACGAAAAATTGAACCACACTGCTGCTTTTAGATGTCATGTAATAACTCTTCTATCAATGGTCTTCAACAGAGTGCAGCCCAAGCCTCTGTCTCATTGAGACATTGACCGAATATTCCTTCATGTTGTTTCGTTCCCATTGGTCATTGTCACCATTGATTGTAATTGACAAAAGAAACTATTCATGTTAATTGTAACTTTATAATCGTATAGATTTCTTCAATAAACAAAGAGGAATAATTTATAAGCATAATAAATTTAATATTATAAAGGAAAAAAAAAAGAGCCAAGCACGTTGGTATCAGTTCTCTCTCCTACGTGTTTCAGTATCACTCAAGTGACAAGGTCTGTGATAATATTTGATTATTCCTTCGCTAATAATGTAAGGTATTGTTTGGACAGCCCAAAGAAAAAAAGAAATGTGTTGCTCAATGCTCAATTCGGAAAATAAAAAAAATAAACAGAAAAATGGAAGGGCTATGTCACTTCGGAATCCTAATGCATAATGTATATGTATACTGCTTTCACAAGATTGAAAGGTCTGATGTTATGGAATTGTGCTATTGATAATAATAATTTGAATGGGTGCGGATGTTATTAGAACTTCATTTGCTGGCAAATGAATTGTGGAGTTAACATAATATCTCATGTCAAATAACTACAAATACGTTGGACTCAAACTACTGCCACATAATTTTTGTTTTAACACAAGCAAGTGGCTGTAGTCTTGTAGATCATAACTACAGACTTTTACCTTAAATATGCATATTTTAGGTGCTTACAACCTTGCAAACTCTAGGTGCTTGCAAGTTGCAACGTTGCCTCCTATATTTTTATATTTCCATCAAAGAAGGCATAGCAAATATAGTTACTTGGACAAAAACTAATACCACCAAACAAAATGAATGTTCTTTCTGGGAATCATCATTCTATAAAGATTCAGAAACAGATTCTAAAACCAATGCCTATAGAAACTATAGTAAGTACATAACAGATATTGCTTTGGCGCATTACTTAAGCAGTAAGAACTAAGAACAACATCCAAATTGAACATGAGAAATTCTATAAAAAGGGGAAGAAAAAGAAAAGAGTTGAATGTAATGAGATTAAGGACTTCAAAAGATTTTCCACTATTTCATTAATAAATTACTAATACCTATGCATAATTGCATACACAATTACATTACAGAGGAAGGACAACAACGAGAGCTATTGTAACTCTGCTCCAAAATTCCAACTGATCCCAACACAAGGTAACCTGAACCCTATTTTGATCCTACTAAAAGTATAATAAGAAAGAAAAAAGGCAATGCATCCAAGTAGAAAGGGTCAAAATCACAAAGCAAAGTTTCCGGCAAAGCATCAAAAGCAGCAAGAACAATCAAATGGACAGAGCGGAGTACCTCCAGCATCTGCCTTATTGAGGCCCAACTCATCTTCAGTGTAGATTGTGAGCCCATCACTGGTTTTCTTTCTTGATCGGGAAGGTTTGTCTAGAAAGCCACCATCATCATTATCATCTTGCTCTTTGGTCTTCTTCTTCTTTTTCTTCATCTTCTTCTTGTTATTATTTGTTTTCTCATCATCAGATTTCTTTCTCTTTTTCCCAGCGAATATTTCATCAATTTCACTACCTGCCTTCTTCTGAGATGGCTTCTCCTCTTCTTCTTGCTCGTGCACAACATTATCATCCTCTTTCAGCTCCTGATTACAGGTCACTTTACAACCGTTCTTCTTCTTCTTCATCATTGGAGTGAAAACAGTGTTACAATATTTGTCAGAACCTAGTGACAAAACATGTATTTTGTTTAGGGTTTCATCAAACACCAAATGCAAATTCGATAATAAAGAAGAGACTCTGCATTTATACGACTGGATTCAAAATAAGGAAAAACAAATCCCGAATAAAAAAAATACGTCAACAACAGTGAGCGGTAATGGAACAATTTCAAACAAACAGAGATACAAATTCAGAAGATTAACAAACAAACAAAAATATAAAAAACACAGATTAATTTCAAATCAAAGTATCAAACAGAAAAAAAAAAAAAAAAAAAAAAACTGCAGATGGAGGAGGAGGAGTCGGTTACGTGGCAGAAGCTGTTGGCGACGAGGCAGGTCCAGTCAGTGGCGAGAAACAGAAAGCCGCGAGGGGCAGACGGCGGATCAGTGTTCTAGATCAGTGGCGACGAGGTAATTGAGGAGGCTGGCAGCGGCGACGACAGGGGAACTCGAGGAGGCCGAACAAACTGCTGAAGGCTGAAGGAAGCGGGACTGCGGGAACCCGGGAGGGGGGGGGAGGTAAGGGTTTTGCAATCTTTTTCTTTTGTCATCTTTTTGGGCCTTAAGATATGGGCCTTACAGAAAAGAATGCGCCGATGATCCATTGCATTGGGCTTCATTGAACTATTAATAGGCAAAGGAGCAGCATGTGTTGGTCTATTATTGGGCCGACCATTGAATCTTTTGAAGAAGAATGTGAATGTGCGTGGTGTGTGGTGTGTGGTCCATTTTGCCATATGTAGTATACCTGCGTTTTGTTCTTTGGTTTTCTTGTCCTCTTGTTTGTTTGTTTCTCATTAACCAAGACCAAAAATTTAAGAACATCCATGTATTCTTGTTTCTTGCTATCTAGAGATAATAAATTAATAATTACTCCATAATTTCACATTGTCCTGTAAGAACCTGTTTGTTTGTTTTAGAGTTGGAAGGTTCCCAAATACATTTTTCACTCGTCGCATATATAAACAAGAAGTCAAGTTATTTGGCTAACCAAGTGTGGGAGGGCAAAATTTACCTTTTTTGGGTCATTTAGTAAAAGAACAATGAAAGTATAATGGGGCATCTAGGGTACAGATGCATTTGTAAAGATGTTTGTCTTTTATGGTTATTTGTTGTTTTTAAAAAGCGTATCACTAAAAGTGTTGTTTAAAGAGAAAGTGTTACCCTTAATCGTTAACTTGGCTCTGATACCAATTTTTAAAATGTAATTTCTATTAACTCTTCGTAAATTTTTAAAATGTAATTTCTTTTTCAAAATTTCTATTAACCCTTCGTATTTTACTTTTATAATTTGTATAGATTTGGTTGGTGGTACTTTATAATTTGCAGTTTCATAATCAAAAGTATTGACCATTTCTACTATTATTAATTCTGATTTTTATAGTTTTTCAATCTTGTTTTAATTTATAATATTCTTTTTTGCATGGATTATTGTATATAAGATCTTTTATCTGTTTGTCCTTTTCTTTAATATAATTTTTCAAATCCTCAAAAACTTCTTTTATTTCTACACTTTCTGTTGTTTCTAAATATCTTTTTAATTTTTCAACTTCATTTTCCATTTTTTCTTTCAACAACTTTAATTCTTTTAAGTCATAATATGGTTTTTCGGGCATTTATAAATTTTTTAAGTTTAGCTCTAACTTGTTTATATTTGTTCTTATTTCTATCCTTTTTATTATAAGGTCATTAATTTCGAATTGAAGATTATTTAATTCCTTTTTATACTCCTTTATTTTACTTTTTAATTTTTTCGCCCTTTTTCTTTTTATTTTGTTTTCTGGTTTTTCAATCTTTGTAAACTTCATTATTTATCTTAGAATTTCTGCAAATTCTATCATCGATTCATCACTATTTTCTAGAGATTCTATTATTTTTTCTAACTCTTCAACTTCTCCTTTTAATTTGTCATAGATTATTTTTAGAGCTTTAAATGCTCCTTGATTTATTTCAGAAAACTGTAAATAATTCAACCGATTTTCTCTTTCAAAGAGCTCTTGTTTCTTGTCTTGATAGGTTACATATATTTTTTCTTTATTTATTGTCATAACTTAGTGTTTAGGATTTCATTTAATTTTTCGACCTTTTTTGTTAATTCTTTTATTTCAGAATTTTCTTCTTTAGACTTTAACTTAGATAAACTTAAAGGGCTATTAATTTTGGATTCTCTTATTTGAAAATTCGATGAAACTAATTTTTCTGATGGTTCTTTTAGTAAAAGAACTGGGTTTTCAATAGCTTTATATTTTGGTATTTCTGTCTTTACAATTTTCTGAAATAATTCATCAACATAAATTCTTTCTCTGTTTTTAAATATTATACTATGATGGCTATTTGTTAAAGCATAATTTATTGCATATGTAATTGAAAATGGTTCATCATCTTGTTCCATTAGATTCTTTCTGTGAAATTTATAAGCCAAACTTATAAATCTTCCAAGATTTTCAGTTGACAAAGGTATAGCATATCCAAGATGGGCATTGAATTTAACATTTACGTTTGCCAAGTTTCCATGAACAATTCCAATTATTTGATCTATTGGGTCATCAGTAATCCTTTTGTCACAGATTGCTAAGCTTATTGGTGAATTAATTCCTTTCATATATGTAGATTTGATTAAGACTTGTATAGTACTAATATGGATCCATCCAATTTTAGATCTTTTTTGTTGATCCTTAATTTTCTCAATCTGTTTACTCAATTCTTCATCATTTATCAAAGCTATTTCAAGTTCTCCATTGGCAGATTTTATCTTTATAGGGGCTTCAAGTTGAATTTTTCCATAGTATATTATATTTTTCCTATTAAAAACTTCTTTTAAAAGATTTTGTTTATTAAAATTTTCATTTGATTTGAGATTTAATTCTGTTTTTAGAACAGCCTGTTTTTCATTATCTAATAATGCAGATAATCTATAATAGTCAGATTCTTCCGTTAATTCTAAACTTTCTAAATAATTCATAACTAAGAGATTAGGATAAAGGCGTACCTTTCTGGAGAAAAACTTCTTTTATTTAGAATATTTTACATAAGATGTTTTTTATCTCCAGAGGGGAGATTGTAGATACTAACTCCAGAGGGGAGTTTAGAATTGGTTTTTCCTAAGGGAATTCTTCTTCAAACTATAGAATCGCCTCGGCAGCTTCCTCCTTGCTCTCCTAGCATATGAGTACTCTTAGCCTCCTGCTTTCTATGGTTTGATGATCTCTACAATTGCCTAAGCAACCTATTTATAATGGTTGGGTCTGATGGACAATTCCCATCCTTACCCTTCTTATGACGTCATTGCTTACGTCATTGTTTATTATCTTGCACCAGCTACATTGTTGGTGCTCTATGACCTAAGCGCTTACGTCATTATGCAATAATGTTGAGAGATGCTTCAGATGTGCTGTCCTCCTCTTTCATTATGTGGCCTTCAGATGCGTTGTCTCCTTCCTTTATCATGTGGGTTGATTCCGTTTCATTATTGCTTTCTTCAGATAACTCTGAGACACATAGCTGGCATTTGTGGTCTTCTCTGTCTTTTATCAAATAGCAGAGATTCCTTTTTATCCCTTCGGGGAGCTTTTCTAAGAGCCCAGATAAGTTGTAGAATGCTGATTCAAATTCCACTAAGAGTCTCATCTCTCTTTCTTCAATTTCATTCCTTTTACTGGATACAAGCAAAGTATTTTTGCTTTTATAATTGATTCTTGTGTGAGATTTCCTTGTTATCCTTTGAGTTTTTTCGAAGACCCTTGCTAGTGTGCTGGCTAGTCTTCCTTCATGACTGTAGATTGTTAAATCTTGAACTTGATCAATTGGTTGAAAATTTCCTAGGAAGACGAACATGAAGATTACCTGATGTGCTGGAACCAAGCATTCTTCTTCTTCATTAAAAATAGGTTGACTATTCGTAAATTTTAGGGATATATCCCTTGGATTTACGTTGTCAATCATATTTTTAAATCTCTTTACTGCATCAACGAATCCTGCAGGAAACTCACTAATAATTTTTAAATCATTAAAAATTAAAATTGTATCAATTAATCCATACTGAAAAAACTGATAGGTGTCAGATGGGGAAGCATCTGGAAATATAACCAGCTTTGTTAGCTGTTCTTTGGCAATAGGATAATATCTCAAGATTGCCCTTTTTTCTTCAGTCCAATTTAGGACTATGTTAAGGGTTTCTCTGAGATTTGATCTACAGACCCTTTTCTTTTCCTTGATTTCAACCCTTGTAGGAATGTTTCTTATTATCCCTGTTCTCTGGGTTTGAATTGGAGCTTTATCTGCTCTTTTTAGGGTTTGCTCTGGATGAAGAGCTTCATATTCCCTGAAGGATTCTTTTGCTTCTTCCAGTGTTAAAAACCCTCCTTTATGAATTATCCTTGATTGATGTGTAAATGGTGCTGCTTTTTCCCAGGCATCATATACTCCTTTCATGGGGCCATTATAAATTACATAATATTTTTTATCTTGGGTGGATTTTTTGATAATTTCAGCAATTGTTTTGTTTTCTGGAATTTTTTGTTCACCTGATTTGTCCACCACGCTTAGCTGGCTGAACTCTGATGGTTTTGGTTGTTGTGTTGATTTCATTGCTTCGATGGCCTTCTTGAGGGATTGGATCTATATCCTTATTTGTTGACAATGCTTGCATTTTTCGAGTTCTTGTTCGTATTTTTGAATTTCTTGATCTAATGCGTTGTAGACGAACTCCATTCTCTTGTTAATGTATCTGCAATAACATTTTTGTCACCCTTAATATATTCAATTTTTATTGGATATTGTAACAAAAATAATTACCATCTTACCAATCGTCCATGATTATAATCAACTTTTAAATTATATCGTATAAAACCTGTTAGGTAACTTGAATCTGTCCTTAATGTAAATTCTTTGGGTAGTAAATCGATTTTCCATTTCTTAAGAGATTTAATTGCTGCCAGAGTTTCCTTTTCATGAGTGGTATATCTCTGTTCTGTTGGAGTAAAAGTTCCTGAAATATACCTGCAAAGTAATTCCTTTGGGGGATATTTAGAATCTAGTGATTCTTTTTCTTGTTCTAAGCTTTTTATAGCTTTCTTAGCTTTTAGACATCCTGACCAGGTTATGTCTGAGGCATCTGTTTCTACTATTAAGTAGTCATTTTCTTCTGGAATATAAAGTTCTGAAAGTTTTTCACATAATTCTTTAATTCTTTGAATTTGCATACTATCTTTTTCATCCCATTTCCATTCTTTTTTAGTACTTATTTTGGAAATAAGCTTTTAGTGTATTCTGTTATATTCTTTAAAAATCCTTGATCAGAAATATAATTTATACACCCTAAAAATCTTTGTAATTGTTTTCTATCTTCTATTTTATTAGGAAATAAATTTACTTTTTCTAGAACATTTGGTTGTAGTTTTAGCTTTCCTTCAGTGGATAGAATTAATCCAAGAAACTCTATTTCTTGTTTTGCTATTCTTGCTTTCTTTTTGCTAAGAACTAATCCTTTTTCTTTACATCTTTCTAAAACTATTAATAATTTTTGAAGATGATCTTCTTTATCCTGTTTTGTAAAAATTAGTATATCATCAATGTACACTAAAATAAATTCATTTAACTCCTTTAGATTTTCTTCCATAAATCTTTGATAAATACCTGGGGCTTGTTTTAATCCGAATGGTAATACATTCCATTCATAGAGCAACACACTTGTTGATTCTTTTGTTGGGCAAGTAAAAGCAGTTAATTTCTTTGTTTCTTCGTCTAAACGAAGTTGCCAATATCCTGATTTTGCATCAAGAGATGAAAACCAAGTTGCTCCTTTGATTTTTTCTAAAATAGAATCTTTTCTTGGAAGTTTATGAGCATCACCAATAGTTGCTTCATTCATTTTCTTATAGTTTATTACCATTCTTCGTTTTCCCCTTTTAATTTCATTATTGTTTTCAACGTAAAAAGCTGGAGCCGCATGAGGACTTTTACTTAATCTTATAATTCCTTTTTCCAAAAGATCTTTACATTCTAGTGAGAACTCTTCTCTATCTCTTGCGGAATAAGGAATTTTATTTGGAACATTTATCTCTTTTGTGGGATCTTTTTAATTTAATGCTTACTAATTCGTTATTTGTATTTTTAATATCTAAAGGATTTTCAGCACAAATTTCATTCAAAAGTTCTTCTATCTTTATTTCAAGATTATTTTTTGGAATATTTATCTGAAAGTATAGATTTAAATAACATGTTTCTAATATAGAAAATATTTTAAATTTTAAGATCTTATCTATAGTAGTAGTTGGTATTTTTATACGTTTTGATTTTTGATTTATTGAAGAATCGTGTGGAGCTTTTAAAACTATATATGTTAATTCTTGAATGAATGGATGATATAGCTTTAAAAAGTTATTTCCTATGATAAAATCCATTCCAGAATCTAACATATATATAGATGGAACAATGAATCTATAATTTTGAATAAAAATTTCAACCATCTCTGCTTTTGGTCAATTTTATGTATTGATTTGTCAGCTATTCTAACTCTTAATGGTTTCTTTAATTTTTTCCAATCAAGTTTTATATTTGAACTAGCAAAGCATTGTGTTGCTCCAGAATCTATGAAAGCATTTATAAATTTTTCTGTTATTTTTATAGTAATAAATGTAGCATTATTACTCAGTCTCTGAGTCTGTTTCTGAGACATATTCAAAAATATAGTCTAAGTTATCATCAGATTCTTCTAATGGTTCCATGAAACAAGACTTAGCAATTTCTATTTGTTTAGTAAGATCCTTTTTATCCTTCTTTTTTGGGCATTCATTTGCGTAGTGTCCTTCTTCTTGGCAATACCAACATTTACAATTTTCTTTTTTATTCGGGCAATAGTTATTTCTTTGTCTTTTGTTTTTATTGTTATTTTCTTTCCTAAAATATCTCTTTTTTCTCCAATTTGGATAGTATTTTCTTCTTCTAAATTGATATTTTCTTTTTCTTTGAAAATTTTTATTAAGACCATATTTTTGAGGTATCTCTTCATTATCCTGACAGCAAATTCTAATTATATTTGCAAATCTTTTTTGAGTTGCTTCTTGCATACAATGTTCTTTTATTTCCTCTCTTATTGCAGAGGTTGCTCCACCAAAATTATTTTCAATTGTTCCTCTATTTATTTCTCTTATAAATCTTCTCATTATAAATTCATTAGCAGGATATGGAAGTTTTGTTATATACATACTGAGATAATGATTTTTATCTTCTTCTTTTAATTTGTAATAATATATTCTATATTCACATATATAAGACTCCACATTACATAAATCATATATCTGAATATTAGCTAAATGGTTTTTTGCTTCTTGATATTCCTTATTATAGACTTCTTGTCTATGATCTATAATATTTTTTCCAAAAAATTCTTTATATAGAATCATCATTATATATAATATCTTATCATAAGCTGTTGTTTTTGTTTCTAGTTCTTCTATTATTTGGTTTTCTATTGATGTCATATAATCTCTTATAGTTCCTTTAGTATGAAATCCTATGTAATTCCAAATGTCTCTTCCAGACAATTCACTAAGTTTTGGATTAGTAAAGGTTTCTAATAAGAAGGAATTCAACCAGTTTTCGAAAATTTCTTTTTCGTTCTTTTTGCAGTCTAAATCGAGCATTCTTTCTCCTTCCATTTCCTGGATTTTAGGAACGTATTTTGATGGTATTTTTGTATATTTTGAATCTTTATTTATAAATCCTTTTTTAAAAGCATAATTATCAAAACCTGTTTCCCATTTAAATTGAGATTGGTTATCCTTAGATGTTCCAGCTTCATTTTTTACTTGTATTGGAATTGCTGGTTCTTCGTCACTTGAATAGTCTAGAATATGTTATTCATTTTCTATATTTTCATCATTTACTAATTCTTCTTCTATTTGAAAACCATGTTCCATAATATTATTTTCTTGAGCCATTTTTAATTGTTTAAAAAGCATTGTAACTTCTTCTAATTTTTCTTCAATATTCATAATTTCAATGGTGGTTTTACTTTTAAGTCTGTTATGTTGATTATATTTTGAAATTTTTCTTCTTTGGGATTCTCTTTTTCCTTATTTCTTTGAAATTTTATAGATACTAATATTTCTTCAAGCATATCTACTATAGAATTTAATTGTGGGTTAAAAGTATGATGAAGATGTGGGGAATCATTTCCATGGTAGCATTTTTTAGAAATTCCATGTGAAAAATAAGTTTTTTCAGGTTTTTGAAGTCCCTCAATAAAATTTATAGTAAAATAAAGATTTTGAGAAAAATCATTTTGTATTAATTTTAAGAATTCAGTGTCATTACAATTAATATTGGTTAAAATCATTAATTTTTGATCTATTAGTTTTGATAATTTAATTATTTCTTCTCTTAAATCTTCTAATTTACTTTTTTCCATTAGGTGACGCTTTTCTTTATGAAGGGTTACGGTTTTAAGTTAAAAGTGTGGTTTTAGAATGTGTGGTTTAGATTTTGCCACATAAGCACATCTTTAAAACAACATCTTTATCATATATTTCACCTGAAAGTATTATGTTATTATTATTATTATTCTTACTAACAGGTCATTTTTTAATTCAAAAGTAATTTAAATTTATGTCATCCCAAAAAAGAAAAGGAAAAAGAGATCCAATGCAATGAAAATGCATGCTGTGCTAATGTGGGCCAAATCGAAAACACTTTAACGGCCTGGATGCAATGGAAGGTACAGCTAGATAGTTGCAAGGGACAACAAAGCAAAAACATGCAAAGGGCTGAACTGCATAAAGTAAAGTACCTACTCGACCTCATAAGCTCCTAACGTTATTCCTTACCCTCTTTTTAATGTTGGTGTATTTCTGTTTTCTATTTAGTTCTTCTTCAATTCATTATTATTATGGGCCGGTATAGTTATCATTACAGGACCGTTTTCCAAATAAATGCTATATATTATATATTATATGGAATTAAAATTGATACACGAACATGAATGTCGGGTTGGAAAATGGAAATCAATTTGAGATGAGAGTGGTGTGGGTGTGAACAACGGTATGTAGGTCCATCCTATTGGATAATAATTTGATGAGCAGAAATGATGTGTATGTAACTTGAGTTTGAATATATTTTATAAAGTGGTGACACAGATACAGATTTGTTATTTCATTTCATGACTTTAAAAAATAATCGGAATATTTGTTTTAAGAAATAAGTTAGAAGAAAAAGCATGATGAGAAGTGGGTAAGCGGCAATGGCGCCGTTGATTTATGAGATAAGTAACATTGCATTAGAAAGAGAAATATAGAACGTGGGGTGTGCTGCGAAGACGAAGAGGTCCCACGTTTGTGAATGTGGGTCCCATATCATGTTCCAAGCTGGCACGTTCTCCTCTACATAAACCCTCGTTCTCTAACCCCTTTCCATCAAATTACTCACCATCTTAAACATCTTCATTGATGATGGCCGAGGAAGCTCCAAAGAACCAAGAGGCGGTGGTGGTTACACATGTTCCGCCGCCTGAGGCCGAGGAAGAGAAGAAGCAGCCCGTGACTTTGGGCACTCACCTCTCCAAGCTTCCGGAATCCGGAACCTTCAAGGAAGAAAGCACCAAGCTTTCTGATCTCCCTGACACCCACAACAAGGCGCTACAAGAACTCAAGAGCCTCGTTCAGGAAGCTCTTAATAACCACCAATTCTCTGTCCCTAACCAACCCAAGCAACAACACAAGCCTGAAGAAGCTGTAACTGCTGAGAAAGAAAGTGAAACGAAAGAGGAAGAAAAAGCTTCTGAACCTGCCACGAAAACAGACAACGAGGAGGAGGTGGGAGAAGAAGTGAAAGAAACCGCAGTGGTTGAGGTTGAAGAAAAGGTGGTGGCTGCTCCATCCATTGATGATGATGGTGCAAAAACTGTTGAGGCTATTGAAGAGACCGTTGTTGCTGTCTCTGTTTCAACAACAGAGAGTCCACATCCACCGGCACAGAAAGTTTGCCAAGAAGCCAAGGAGGACGTGCCATTGCCACCGGAAGAGGTATCCATTTGGGGGATACCACTTCTTGCAGACGAAAGAAGCGACGTCATCCTCTTGAAGTTCCTTCGCGCCAGAGACTTCAAAGTGAAAGACGCTTTCGCCATGATGAAGAATACAATCCGGTGGAGGAAAGAGTTCGGAATTGATGAGCTAATGGAGGAGAATTTAGGTTGTGATGAACTGGAGAAGGTGGTGTTCATGCATGGATTCGACAAAGAAGGACACCCTGTTTGTTACAACATATTCGGCGAGTTCGAGAACAAGGAGCTGTATAAGAAGACATTCTCTGATGAGGAGAAGAGGCAGAGATTCCTGAGATGGAGGATTCAGTTCTTGGAGAAGAGTATTAGGAAACTGGACTTCAATCCTGGCGCCATTTCCACCATTGTTCAGGTCAATGATCTCAAGAACTCGCCTGGTCTTGCCAAGTGGGAGCTTAGACAAGCTACCAAAGAAGCCCTTCAGCTACTTCAGGACAATTACCCTGAATTTGTGGCCAAACAGGTTCATCTTTTTTGTTATTCTCAAATTGCATGCAAATCACTAGTCATATAAACTATCCTCTTTGCCTTTGGTTCAGGTGTTCATCAATGTGCCATGGTGGTACCTTGCTGTGAATAGAATGATAAGCCCTTTCCTTACCCAGAGAACCAAGAGCAAGTTTGTGTTTGCAGGGCCTTCAAAATCAGCAGACACCCTTTTGAGGTTAAGGCCAAAAGATTCAAACTTTGCTTATTCCTTGTCTTTTCCGTTTAGTTTTCTGTTTGGATTCTGCATAGCTTTTAAAGTGCCCTCTTTGTACTTTTATTTGGTTATTTCAGATACATTAGTGCAGAGCAACTTCCGGTGAAGTATGGTGGACTAAGCAAAGAAGGGGAGTTCGGAAACTCCGATGCTGTTACGGAAATCACAGTGAAGCCAGCAACGAAACATACGGTGGAATTTCCTGTTACTGAGGTGAGTTTTTTTCCTTCGTAATTTTCGGGATTCGTTTGGTTTCGAGAATCCAAAGAACCAAACATTGGAACGTGGAATATTGCATTGGATTCCTCTGTCTTCAACCGTTGAACACTATCTACTTCATTGTTGGAAAACGTTTTTTCAAACATTTTATAATTCCGTATATTAATGTCAGAGTATGTATACGGAAGAGCCGTATATAATATTTGAGTAATACTTAGACCTAGAAACAAACAACATATGCATTTTCCAATGGCAAAATAAATAAATAAAACAAGCATAGAAAAGAAAACGTCTAACTCTAACTTCCTTTGTGGTAGAGCTAGGAGGCAGGATTAATTGTTGAATTTTAATTTGAAATTATTTCTTAATATCGCTAAGAGCCAAAATATTCCCTTTGTCCAAGTTATGTTGTATTTTTCCACCGTTTAGTTAACCTATAAAACATGCGTGTGGACCACTTTGGTGCTTGATTAGCCCGATTGTATATTTTGTACAATACAAACAATAATATGAATTTGTCAGATACTTATGTTGCATATCCGGCGTTTGACAAGGATTTATGAAATGAAACATGAAAAAAAATACTTACTGAAAAATAAAAAGGCGTTATGTTCAAGAGTAAGAAAATAAGTCTCTGCAAGAAAAAAGGGTTTTCAACACAAGCTACTATAATATGATCTCTTTCTATCTAATGATGATAGTGATGTTGACATTGATGCTGATCCATTTATGGAGGCTGCATACTTAAACCCTACACCTCTTTTTTATATATGTAAAAAAATATTAGACTATTAGAAGCCAGATACAGTGTAAAGGATGAATCACTTTACAAAAGAAAACCTCGTGCAGTGGTTAAATGAATCATTCACTGCATAGAACTGTTATGGTATTATTATAGTCTTATAATTTTATCAATCCAAAGTTTAATTTTGTTTTGGGAACATGCAGAAATGTTTGCTTTCTTGGGAGCTGAGAGTTATAGGGTGGGAAGTAAGCTATGGTGCTGAATTTGTTCCAAGCTCGGAAGGTAGCTACACGGTGATTATTCAGAAGGCTAGAAAGGTTTCTTCATCAGAAGAACCAGTGCTTTGCAACAGTTTCAAGGTTGGTGAGGCTGGAAATGTTGTCCTCACCATTGATAATCCAACCTCTAAGAAGAAGAAGCTCCTCTATCGCTTGAAGACCAAGACTTCCCCTTCTGATTGAAGAGCAGCAGTGCCTGAATTGAATGCATGCTCTTTTTGTTATTTTTCCTTATATATATTTTGTTTTTGTTATTATTATGTGTTCAATCAATTATATATAAAAATACATATATATCTTCTATATATAATGCCCTTTCTGTGGCTTTTCTGTTTCATTATTACTATTTATTATTATTATTATTATTTGTAGCTGTTTGTCATTATTGAAGATAAGTATCAAGGTGCATAATTGGTCTTGGAGTTATATAAGAGTGAGTCCTTTAATTTCTTATTCATATTAGGGATGGAATATGGCTCTATTTGTAATGTATACGTATGTGATGTTATCCAAATCATGTAAATATATAGGTGGGGCCTATATCTATTTGTATGTCGCTGGGATTGTAATCAAGCATGAAATGTGCTTGAGAGGAGTCATGATCGATGTTCCCACTTGAAAACAGGGATGAAAAAGTTGATGTGAACATCTATCTATTATTACTATCATGGCCCAATACCCCTTCTAAAATGTCACATTATATTGCAGTTTGGAGTTTGGACTCTACACCAGTCACCCTAAACCTTATAATACCAAGCTACTAACAGTCTGTACCCATTAGCCTGACAACCACATATTGTTGTAAACTTGTAATATAATCTGTTTAATTAAATAATAATTATGGTTATGCATACTGTGGCTATCATGTACATGCTGTATACTGCTTTCTTTTCATAGTCCTTAAGGCTTATCTAAGCTTTAATAACCCTAGAATCTTTGAGTTCCATGTATATACCTAATACCTGTTGAGTGTTGTCTTAGCACAATGTGTTCTACTAAATTGATGAATGCGAGGGTATTATTTAAGGGACCCTAAAATATTCAAAATATTCAATTTTAGTGTCCCAGCAGTACATTGCTCACTTTAACAACCTCCTCCCCCTCTTTCTCTCTTTATTTTCTTTATTTTTTTGCACCGAATTTCATCATAAAACCCACTGATTAGTACACTAAGTCTATAACATATCTAGCTTCCTTTTTGTTTTTTAATCGGATTTGAATAGAAATGCTTTTATATCTATATAGGTACCTGTGTGTAACCTTTTGATACTTTTAAGGCATGAAGTGCTGGACGAGGGCACCACCATCATTCAGACCAACGAGGCAACAAAGTTACATAAGTGTTTTTTGTTTCCTTTTGCTAGGTAAAGAAAGGCATAGAACAATTGGTACTTTTTCATCATTCATCAACCCTGTAAAATAACTAATAACCTCGGTTATATTAATGAATAATGACTATACACATTACATTAGTGAACTTCCTTTAAACCTTATGTTAAATAATATATCAGATCTTCTGGAATAAACGAAGCAATCATTTTTCTTGAGATGACAACTACTTCTGTTATTTATATATGTGCAAGTGTCGAATTTAATTTTTTTTTTATTTTTAGTTCTTTTGGTCAAGTTGAACAAAAATACTATTTCAATCTAAATTTTATGCCTAAGGACTACTGGAATGATGATAAACCGGTCCAATGTATATATAAAACCGTTAAAGTTACGAGTGCGAGGAGAGTCTAAAAAATGAATCTCATATCAATAAAAATAAGAAAAAATAAGAGTTTATAAATTAAGATATCCATTAATTTGATGTTTTAAGATTTGAAATTAGTTTGATATCTTTTAATTTTATATTCTCTCAACTGATTTTCCCTTAAAATTTCTTTTATGGTTGAGAGTTTTTTATGATGATCTCACAAAAATTAATTTTTTATTATATATTAAAATTATTAATTAAGTTTTGTATAAAAGTATTCAAAATTTAAGATTTTAATATATTTATTGAAATAAAAAATTTAATAATTTCTACTAGTAATAATTTAAATCTTACTATGTCCTTTAGGTAAACCTACATATATAAATCTACGACTTGTCTAATTTTGCTGTTAAAAAGTGCGAATGAAATGACAAAAAATGATTTCTGTGATGAGGGAAAGTATAAAAGTTAAAGGGCTTAAGAAGGCTAAAGCCCAAAGGCAAGTTTATGTTAATTACTTCATTGTTAAAGGGTAAAGAGGATCGACCAAAAAAAAAAGGGTAAAGAGGAGAGTGAGTAGGGTCTGAATGTTGGAACTAGGAAAGAAAGAGGGTGAAGGGGGGAATGGATCCTCTTAATTTTTTTAACACTTAAGAGAATAAATTATAATTTTTTATCTTTAATTTTATAAGTGAAATAAAAAATAAATAGAAAAGAGAAAAAATAATAAAAGGTGAAGTGAAATTAAATACTTGACATCATCCATTTTTTTTTTTTTTCACTAGAGAAAATCTACTCCTGGATGAAGGTCCCATTCAGCGACAAACACTTCCATTTCACTAATTGCCTTTGCTACTGCCAATATAAACTCTTTTTTTTTATGATCAATATAAACTCTTCTATGCTCCTAAAACTAAAACAATTAAAAATAGTAAAATACCACCTTTTTTTATAGAAAAAATACAACTTTTATTTGGTCATGAAAAATACATTTATATAAGGACAAAATTCTGGGCCGTCTATAGTAATGGGCCAGAAATAAAAACCTTGTAACTTAAAAGACTTAGTTGGGGTTACTGACAAGGAAAAAAAGGGTGAGTTGGGCGAAGATAAATAAAACAAAACTGGGCTTCCGAGACCAACACGAAAGTATAGAATTTACCCTTATGTTTGGGTAGGAAATATTTAACTCCGGCGTCTACAACAACTTTGGTCTTTGTAGAAGGGGCTCAGTCATATTCATATGTTTCAAAGCCCCAAATTCGTAGTAGTTGCTACTGTTAGTGAGATCCCTTTTCCATTTCCATATCATAAAATTTAGGAAATTTATCTATTTGTTTTGGTTTTGTTAATGAATAAATGTTGTAATAATATTTGTTAAAGATTATTTTCAAGAGAGATCTAAAATTTCCAATACATTTTTGGAGAGTCACAAGAGCACTCTAAGTCTCTGTGCACCATTGCAGTTGCACGTGAAACAGATAGCATGCATGTATTGCATTTGCATACGGTCCAGTGAAGACAAGTGTAGTGTGGTCGCCAATTCATGACAAATGCACAATGATCCAACACACAGGTTTCAGTTTCATCACCGCTGCTTCTGGCGCGCTTTTCAATAAAATTTATATCCCTGGCCCTGGTTGTTGGTGCCGTGCGTGCCACAGCTACGCGTTTAATTACCATCTAATACTACTACATAAATTAAACTTAACAAATTAATTTGTAATGAATATCACGGTGCGTACGTACGTGTCCTATAGCCACCACAGGACAAAATAATTGAGAACCTATTGTTGCTACATCTGGACAATCCCGTGATCCACCAGCAACACTAATTCCTTTTAATTTTCCAAACCCCCTATAAATAGAGGAGCACTCCAGCTCTTGAAATCAATTAACTAGCAGCAGCTGAATCAGGGGATGGAGAGGGCACGATTTGGGCTTATCCTTTGTTTGGTTCTTCTCATCGCTTCTCGTAATATGTCTCTACCTCTAGTTTTCATATATAATTTCATTTCATATGCATGTATTAATTAAGTATAAATGCAGAGGAGATGGTGGTGCAAAGCGAGGGAAGAAAGTGTGATTCACAGAGCCATCATTTTAAAGGGAAATGCTTTAGCGACACAAACTGCGCATCCGTTTGCCATGGTGAGGGCTTCACAGGTGGCGAATGCCGTGGCTTCCGTCAGCGCTGCTTTTGCACTAGAAATTGTTGATCCAAAAACACACTCCTGTTCACTTCTGTTTTCTACTTTGCTACTTTCTCCTGTGGTGACTATATGTTAGACTCTCAAATAATGTAATAACAAGTGGCAATAGTTTCGAAAATTAATCTCTTTTAAGTAAGGATAAATTAGTGTCTTAATTAACAGAATCTAGTAAATTGGTTGAAATTTTACTCGAAGCGGTAAGAAATTTTATTTTATATGCTTTAATTTTGGTTAAATTATCTAATAATTTTTAATTATTATCTTTACATATAAAAATGATGAAATGGTTAAATATTATTTTGCTTGGTTTTTGGTTCGATTTCTGCACGATGTGTCTACTAAACTTGTATCAAGATCCAAGATATAACCTTTTTAGGAGATTCAAGATATAACTTATTTTAAGAGAGTTCGATCTTGGGACTTATCAATTATAGGCGTCGAAAATAGACTTTGCACGAAATAAAAAGAGAATGTAAAACTTGTATTATTGAATAGACACAATATTACGAAAAGAATTTCTCAAAGTATTTGAATAAAATAAAATCAAACATCAACTTGAAACTAAAATCAAATGCTTGAATGCTGGAAAAATAAATGATCCAACAAAGAACAAACCTTAAAAATTGAAAGTGAAACTGGAAATAAAATGAAATAAGAAAAACAAAGAACGCACTCGCATATATATATATATATACACTCCATTTTCTTCTTTTACATAAGCGTGACTAGGAATTTTTTCAAAGTTTGTAGGAATTTTTGCTTCCTTTATTTATAGGCGATTCTTTTTAGTTTAATGTCTATTTCTTCATTGTTAGGTAGCTTCATCCACGTTTTCGTTGAACTTAATCTTCAGAGTTTTGAATTCACATCCTGCTCCAGCTTGGAGATTAAGAAATTCAGCTCACGTTCAGGGCAGTTATTTTAATAGAATTATATGTTAATCTTGTAAGCATGTTTTAAATGGGATTTTTTTACCTTTACTTTTCGACTGCCTTTGTTCCACTTACTTTTTTAAGAATCCGTTAAGTGTTTCTTTCATAGATTTCGACGTCATAATGCTTTTGAATCAGTTAAGTGTTTCTTTCATAGATTTCGACTATTACTACTCTCATCATCAAAATACCTTTTACAATCAACTCCTTTGCCCCTTAACGTTAAGTTTCGATTTACATTTATTCAGGGGCTCATTTAGGAAGTCTCAGCATTCTCTTTCGACTCTTGTCAAGATATAAACTTCCATCTTTGATATGAAATCAAGAAGCGCTGCTACTTCGACTCTTTCAACTTTCGATATTTACACTCAGCTTAGCATGTTTATGTTGAAATGTCTTCTTGAGTTTTTTCCCTTATTCAAGAGCCACTCTTCATTCTTTAATTTGAGCTATGTCGAACACCATTATTTGGTCGAAGTTTATTTTGCACCAACAGATACCAAAAGTCTAATACCATTTTATTAAGGTGGATACTTTCACGACATCTTCACATAAAAATAGAATTATAAATTATTAGATTATTTGATATATTTGATTGAATTATCTAACTATTTACAATGTCATTTTCATGTGAAGATATCTTTATAAAAATATATCTTTTTTAAAAAATAAACTATTGTGCAAAATTTCGGTAAAAATAGTCGACGTCTAAAAGAATTCGACACTTAAAATCGAAGATCAGATATATATGAAACACATTATGGTTGAAGAAAATAAGAATGAGTTAAACTTGATGGTCAAGTTTCTTTATGCTTGGTGTCCAAATTTTCTTGAGAAACTACTTGAAGTCCATATTTACTTGAGGTTTAAGGCTACTTAAAGTTCAAGTTTGCTTAAGGTCCAAGACTACTTGAAGTGCAAGTTTACTTAAAATTTAAGGTTATATCAATTAGTTTAGGATGTTTTCTCTATAAATAAAATTAGTTTCAATAAACTATGGGAGCTTCCATTCATTCACATACTCACTCACTACTCACTCACTACTCACTCTAAAAATTTATAGTCACACTGACACACAAAAACATGAGTCACAAGTCCATGTAAGCATTGAGAGACTCCAATTTCTCTTTTAGTCATTTCAATTATGTTATTTTCTTATTGTTATTTAAATTTTGTTATTTTCATTCAAACCCTTGTCAATTTCTACATATTTTAATACAGGTCTTGCAATTTTCAATTCTTTATTGTTTGCATTTGTTCTTTCTTACTTGCTTTTTATAATTATTGTTCTTTTTTACACTTCTATTGGATGTGATCTCTAAATCTTAAGAGCAACTCGCAAGAGGAGTCGTATTTGCTTCTCGAATTGAGATCTTGATACAAGCTTGGTTGACACCTCTTGTCAAGGTCGAAAAAAGCAAAATCCAGGCGAAACAAATTGGCACATTCGATAAGACCTTAGGTAAGATTGGTTACCTAAAGTGGTTGTTGTGTATGCGTTTGTGAAGTGATAAATTTATACCCTATAATGGTCCAAATGCATCTATTTCTATGTCATCTCAGTCGTCCTCTCTAACAGAAGGGTCAGACCACAGCTCTGAAGAAATAGTACTATATCCACAACCACAAGTCATTGAATCGATACAAGTGTCTATGACTTTTACTAGAAGTCCGACTAGACATATGAACAACATAAATGTGATTTTAGTGGCTTCTCCTAGTGTAGTCGAAGTAAATCCAACTACTTGGCATATGTATAGGTTGCATCAATATTCGTTATTTTTTATCTAATCTACCTATTCCGGAGTATATACAAATGTTCAGTCAAACCCAATTGTTGGAATAAATCCACAAGATTTTGTATAAGAATACAACATGTACTTATATCAATATATAATGTTCAATCTTTTCTATTTGGGGCTGATGATATCGAGACTCAATGTAACACCTGTCACACAGAACTTTACGCTTAAGTCATAAATCAAAGATGGTGAGATATTGCGACACCTAAAAATAAAAACACGTACATATATTCGAAAGATAATTTAACTAGGAGCTTGTGAAAGAAGGATAAGCAAAACAGGAATTGTGTCGCACTCGAAAATGTGTAGGATAGAAAGCGTTGGCTACAGAAACAAAAGACACATGCAGACACACAAACAAGTACTAGTCTCGACCTGCGAAAAAAAGGCCGACTAAAAAATATATTACAGAACCAGAAGGATAACCAAAACATAATCCTATTTCTCCAAAATTAACCTCTAAGAGGGATATTGGTGCGGTAGTTTATAACCCACAGACTAACCGGCAAGTGCACCGGATCGTACCAAGTAATACCTTACGTGAGTAAGGATCGATCCCACGAGGATTGATGGACTAAGCAACAATGGTTAAGTGATTGGCTTAGTTAGACAAACGGAAAAGAGTATTTTGGTATTCAAAGAGCATTAAACAGTAAATTAAGAATTTCAGAAAGCAAGCAGCAATGAGTTGGGAATAAAATATGGAGAAAACAGTTAAGGCTTCAGAATTATCTATTTTCCGGATTGATTTTTCTTACTAACTATTTTAATCATGCAAGATTTAATTCATGGCAAACTATATGTGACTAGATCCTAATTCCTTAGACCTTCTTAGTCTCCTCTAAAATTCATTAACTGCCAATTCCTTGGTCAATTAATTCCAATTAGAAGGTGATGATCAAATTCCAGTTTATATGCCACAAGAATCCTAATTATCCAAAATTTAGGGGATTATATGTCACGTATCCTGTTAAATACAAACAATTAGAAATTCAGGATAATATGTTTTCAAGCTGTTGTTCAAGCAAAGAGCTTTTCCAAGTTTTACAAGAACTCAATTAGAACATGGGTCATACTTCCGTTCCACCCAAATTCATAAAATAAAGAACGAAAACAATTATTGAAATATAAATCAAAACATGAATTAAATTAGAAAGAGCAAACGAATCAATCCATACAAATAGACAGAGCTCCTAACCTTAACAATGAAGGATTAGTTGCTCGTGGTTCAGAGAAGAAAACTAGGATTCTGGTAAAATGTACAGAGTTCCAATATGATGGCATCAGATCCCTTTTTATAACTAATCCTAATAAATTTAAAATCTAATTATCTAAAATTAAAAATAATATCTTTTCCTAAAAATAAGATTTTGAATTTAAATTCGAATTAATTAACAAGTCTACAGTTGATGGGTGGGGACCACATGATTTGTCCATTCTGCAGCTTCTAATCTATGTTTTCTGGGCTGGAAACTGGGTCAAAACAGCCCAGAAATCGCCTCCAGCATTTTTCTCCGTTTTTTCTGCACGTGGCGCATGTCACGCGTACGTGTCAGTCACGTGTACGCGTCGATGGTCTTTTTCTCAAGTCACGCGGACGCGTCGGTCACGCGGACGCGTCGGTCACGCGGACGCGTCGCTGAGCAAATCTTCAATTCACGTGTACGCGTCAGTCACGCGCATGCGTCGCCATGGATACCTCCAAATCACGCGCACGCGTCAGGCACGCATGCGCGTCGCTCCTTGCAGCCATCTCCTTTGATTCTCGTGTTGCAGAAACTCCATCAAATCTAGCCGAATGCTACCTAAAATAAACAGTATTGCACAAAACTCAAAATAGCATCCATAGTGGCTAAAATATAATTAATTCTTGATTAAACTCAACAAATTAGATGCAAATTCACTAGGAAAATATAGAAAAGATGCTCACGCATCACAACACCAAACTTGAACTGTTGCTTGTCCTCAAGCAACCAAAACTAACATAGGTTTAGGATGTGAATTCGCATGAGAATGAGAGTTCGATTAAGCTCATGTCTCTTTTTATATTGGGGTTTATAACTGTAATCCTGGATAGGTTTGGCATCTCACTCTCCTTTGAATCAGGAGGATGTCATTGTCATTCAGAATTAGAATCTGGATAATATTATGAATTCTTAATCTTTACATTTCAGTTTAATCCTTGAACACAGCAAAATTGACTTTAATTTATTTTTTTCTTTGGTGCTTTGCACCTTGAGCCTAGCCGTGACTTTAAATGTTTTGTCTCAAGGATTGCTTGACACAGAAACACCACAAGCACTTAACTGGGGGACTCTCTTTGAGTCCTGATTTTTCTTTCAGTTACTCCCAAACAGTGGTGCTCAAAGCCTTTAGCATACTCTGTTAAACGCACTTGGTCTCGACTCTAAGTGTTCTGTCTCAAGGATTACTTGACACAATCACACCACAAGCAATTGACTAGGGAAACAACTCTTTGAGCTTTTAATCATGTCTGACCTCCCTAGTCATTGATGCTCAGAGCCTTGGACCTTGCTTTTATTATTATTTATTTATTTATTTATTTATTTATTTATTTATTTATTTATTTATTTATTTTGCTGTTTCTTTTGCTTCAAGGATTAAATTTTTGTTTATTTCAGATAAATCATAATAATTCTCTAAATTCATGTTCCTTATACATCAACATCCCTTGATTCAAATTCAAATATGCACTGTTCATATCATGCATTCAGAATTACAATTAATACCACCATATTTAAGTAAATAAGACTATTCTTCAATATAAACTCACTTTCTCATGCAATACATCACTTTTGTATTTTTTTTATTTGAATTCAAGCTCAGTGGGTAATACATGAGACATCTTTTCAGAATTAAAGCAATTAAGAGAAAGCTAAACTAGTCGTAGGATTCTAACTAATAAAGAATCATGCATTAAACAAAACAAAGTCGCGGAAAATTGGAACATAACATAATAAAAGCGGGAGGGAATAAAAATTGAAAGAAACTCAACCACCTTAGTTATCCGAGCGGTCATTTTATTCTTCAAGTTGTGCTCCTTTGTGAAGATGATTCGCCTCCCTTTTGTGCCAGAAAACCCATAAGCACAGCGTCAACACCAAACTTAAAGGTTTGCTTGTCCTCAAGCAAAGAAGAGCTGAAAATAAAAACAAATAGTGAGAGGAAAGAAAAATATAAAGATAAAAGAACAAGAGAGAATTAGGATTGGGAGAGAGAGAAAGAAAAGTGAAAATTGTGCGGCGAACAAGTGTAGTTGTGCGGCGAAGGCGACGTGTACGCGTGCAGTACGCGTACGCGTGGGTTGCGAATTTTCTCAATGATGCATTTGCATCAGGCACGCGTCCGCGTGCCATGGATTTTGTGCAATTCGAGCGAAGCCAGCCGCGCGCACGCACAACTCTCTGTTCGCGTGTCTTGGGAACCAATATTCTTAGACGACGTGTGCGCGTCATGCACGCGCACGCGTGGAGGACCATTTTTGCAAATGACGTGCTCGCGTCAGGGACGCGTACGCGTGAGTAAATTTGTGCCTCTAGCACGCTTCCAGCCCCAAGCTAGCACAATTCTCTGCCTAAACACTCCTTTACATCGATTTTGCAGGTCACGCGTACGCGTCAATGACGCGCATGCGTGGATGGCGATAAGTGCAAACGACGCGCACGCATGGGGTACGCGTACGCGCAGTCATGTTTGTGCACCAAGTATGGGTCCAACGCCACTCCCGCGCAACTCTCTGTCAAATTTTGTTTTTCAAGCACACATGATTGACGCGTTCGCATCAGTGACGCTTGCGCATCGTGTGCTTTTTTTTTTACTTGAGGTGTTCAGTTCCTGGGATAACATAGCTGCATGATCAGAAAATTAGTAAGAACTCGATAAAAATAAAATAAATAAGAAAACTACTACTACGAAAAATAAAAATAGCTAAGGATACAAAATTATCGGGTTGCCTCCCGACAAGCACTTCTTTATCGTCACTAGCTTGACGGTCAGCTCCTCTAAGGAGGAGGATCATAGGGGCTCAGCTCTTCACCCCTTACTTTGAACTTTTTTCCTGTGTCTCCATAACGTAACTCAATATGCTCTAGAGAGAGGATTCTGATTACTGTATAAACCCATGCTGGATTGCTGGTCAACACCACCTTCATTTCTGGGGAGAAACCTTCAGTGGGAATCTTTTTGTTTCTCCATCCTCTGAATACTTTCTTCTTTTTGGGAACCTCCTCCTTGGTAGATGATGCATTCCTAACACCAAACTTATGTTTGATATCAGGAGAAATTTTATTGATTGTTACCAAGGGAGGTTTGAGCTAAAGATTCTGCTGTGTATTATCAGGAGATTTTTAAAGGGTTGGATCAATAAGCTCAGTCTACATGCACATCTCTTCTTCACCTGTTGAATGTATATCTTTGAAGACATGAAAGACCAGTTGCTCATTATGCATTCTAAGCACTAATTCACCTACTTCTACGTCAATCAGAGCTCTTTCCGTGGCTAGGAATGGTCTTCCTAGAATTATAGAGGCATGCTCATCCTCCCCCGTGTCAAGAATCACAAAGTCTGCTGGGAGGAAGAACTTACCCACTTTGACCAAGATATTCTCCATTAATCCGTATGCAGGCTTCATAGATTTGTCTGCCATCTGTAATGCTATCTTTGTGGGTTATGCCTCTTGGATTTGCAGCTTCTTCATCACAGATAAGGGCATTAGATTTATGCTTGCCCTCATATCACATAGGGCTTTCTCAAAGGTTGTGCTCCCAATGGTGCATGGAATTTGAAAGCTCCCTAGATCTGGCATCTTTTTTGGCAAGTTATTCTGAATTACAGCACTACATTCCTTAGTCAGGACTACTGTCTCATCTCCCTTTAAACGTTTTTTCTTTGACAACAGCTCCTTCATGAACTTTGACATAGATAGGCATTTGCTCCAAAACCTCATCAAAAGGAATATTGATTTGTAACTTTTTGAAGATTTTCAAGAACTTTGAGAACTGCTTGTCCTTAGTTTTCTTTTGAAGTCTCTGAGGATACGGCATCTTAGGCTTGTACTCAGGAGCTTTTAGCAGTGTAGGATAAGCGTCAAGAGAGTCTGGGAATGGGTTGTCTGCACGCTTTGGAGGGGCGTGCTCTACTTCTCTTTTCTTCTCCTCTGGAGCTTCCTTTTCAACTAACTCTTCATTGACCTTGGTCTCAGAGCCAGCTACTTTACCACTTCTCAATTGAATAACCTTGCAATCTTCTCCTGGGTTCACCACTGTATCACCTTAAAATGTACTTGCAGACCTCTCAAGTATTTGCTTGCTCTGTTGGCCCACTAGCACTTCTAAATTTCTAATGGAGGCTCTGGTTTCCTGCATACTTGTAATTCTGTACTTGCCACTTGTCCACTTATCAAGGTGATAGCCTTGCATTCCTCTCTTGGATTAGGAATTGTGTTACCAGAAAGGCTATTAGTGGTCCTCTGATCAATTTCAGTGACTTTTGTGGTTAATTGACCCATTTGAATCTCCAGGTTCTTGATGGATGATCTGGGTTCCTATCTAAAACCTGTCAATATTGCTTCCAAATCATTGTTCTGTTGGAAACCGCCCTGAGAACTATTGTTGAAGTTCTGAGGTCTCTGAGGTTGATCCCTCTATCCGAAATTTGGGTGATTCCTCCACCCCTGATTGTATATCTTAGAATATGGATCATTGTTGGGATTTCTAGGACCACTTCCCATGTAATTCACCTGTTCAGAAGAGGGTTGAGCATAATCATAATTATCATTTTGTACAAAATTACCTGCCATGTCATAGGAGATTTCTTGTGGTGAATTTTGGGTGTTGATAGCTGAGACTTGCATGCCACCCATCTGTTGAGTAAGTAGATTTATTTGCTGAGACATCAGCTTATTCTGAGCAAGAAGAGCATGAACAGCTTCTACTTCCAACACGCCTCTCTTCTGAGGGGTTTCAAAGTTCACAGTATTCCTGTTAGATGAATATAAATATTGGTTGCTAGCAACCAATTCAATAAGCTCAATAGTCTCCCCCGGTGTCTTCTTCTTGTGCAATGAGCCTCCTGCAGAATTATCTAAGCACATTTTGGACATTTCACCCAAGCCTTCATAAAAGATATCTAGTTGAGTCCATTTGGAGAACATGTCCAGAGGGCATTGCCTGGTCAGTAGCTTATATCTCTCCCAAGCTTCATACAAAGTTTCGCCATCCTTCTGCCTGAAGGTCTAAACCTCCACCCTGAGCTTAGTCAGCTTCTTTGGTGGGAAGAATTTAGTGAGAAACTCAGTAACCACCTTATTCCAAATATCCAAACTCTCCTTGGGTTGGGAATCTAGCCATAGCTTTGCTCCATCCCTCAGAGCAAACGGGAAGAGCATGAGTTTGTACACCTCTGGGTTTACTCCATTTGTCTTCACAGTATCACATATTTGCAGAAAATTAGAAATAAATTGATTTGGATCTTCGTGAAAAAGACCGTGATACTAGCAGTTTTGTTGTACCAGGGTGACTAATTGTGGCTTCAACTCAAAGTTGTTTGCAGCTATAGGAGGCACCACAAAGCTTTTTCCATACAGATTTGCTGTAAGAGCGGAGAAAGAGCCAAGTACTCTCCTTTGTTGTTCATTCCCATTCGGGTTAGCCACATTGGCATTATCAGCATCATTAGGATCCATAGTGGATTCTGCAGCCTTGTAAAATCTTGCTTGTTGTAAACATCACCTGAAAGTTCTTTCAGGTTCAGGATCAAAGTCTAAGAGATGTTCTTTGTCTCTATTCCTGCGCATAAATAAACAGAAAACAAGAAAGGATGGGAATCTCTACGTCAGAGTGCAGAGAATTCCCAGTGAGGTAATCTGTGTAAATATATAAAAATACTAAATAAAATAAATAAATAAATAGAAAATAATAAATAGGTTACACCAAACTTAATTTCAGAAATTAAGAAAAATATTGGTGCTATTTATTTATTTAAATTTTTTTTCGAAACTAATCAAATAAAATTTAAATAAAATTAAAATTAGAACGCTTAATCTAAGCAATCAAACAACTGATAGTTGTTAATCACTATCAATCCCCGGCAACGGCGCCAAAAATTTGGTGCGGTATTTTATAATCCACAGACTAACCGGGAAGTGCACCGGGTTGTACCAAGTAATACCTTACGTGAGTAAGGGTCGATCCCACGAGGATTGATGGACTAAGCAACAATAGTTAAGTGATTGGCTTAGTTAGACAAACGGAAAAGAGTGTTTTGGTATTCAAAGAGCATTAAACAGTAAATTAAGAATTTCAGAAAGCAAGCAGCAATGAGTTGGGAATAAAATATGGAAAAAACAGTTAAGGCTTCAGAGTTATCTATTTTCCGGATTGATTTTTCTTACTAACTATTTTAATCATGCAAGATTTAATTCATGGCAAACTATATGTGACTAGACCCTAATTCCTTAGACCTTCCTAGTCTCTTCTAAAATTTATTAACTGCCAATTCCTTGGTCAATTAATTCCAATTAGAAGGTGATGATCAAATTTCAGTTTATATGCCACAAGAATCCTAATTATCCAAAATTTAGGGGATTATATGTCACATATCCCATTAAATACAAACAATTAGAAATTCAGGATAATATGTTTTCAAGTTGTTGTTTAAGCAAAGAGCTTTTCCAAGTTTTACAAGAACTCAATTAGAACATGGGTCATACTTCCGTTCCACCCAAATTCATAAAATAAAGAACGAAAATAATTATTGAAATATAAATCAAAACATGAATTAAATTAGAAAGAGGAAACGAATCAATCCATACAAATAGACAGAGCTCCTAACCTTAACAATGAAGGATTAGTTGCTCATGGTTCAGAGAAGAAAACTAGGATTCTGGTAAAATGTATAGAGTTCCAATCTGATGGCATCAGATCCCTTTTTAAAACTAATCCTAATAAATTTAAAATCTAATTATCTAAAATTAAAAATAATATCTTTTCCTAAAAATAAGATTTTGAATTTAAATTTGAATTAATTAATAAGTCTACAGCTGATGGATGGGGACCACTTGATTTGTCCATTCTGCAGCTTCTAATCTGTGTTTTCTAGGCTGGAAACTGGGTCAAAACAGCCCAGAAATCGCCCACAGCATTTTTCTGCATTTTCTGCACGTGGCGCATGTCATGCGTACGCGTCAGTCACGCGTACGCGTCGATGGTCTTTTTTGCAAGTCACGCAGACGCGTCGGTCACGCGGACGCGTCGCTAAGCAAATCTTCAATTCACGCGTACGAGTCAGTCACGCGCACGCGTCGCCATGGATACCTCCAAATCACGCGCACGCGTCAGGCACGTATGCACGTCGCTCCTCGCAGCCATCTCCTTTGATTCTCGTGCTGCAGAAACTCCATCAAATCTAGCCGAATGCTACCTAAAATAAACAGTATTGCACAAAACTCAAAATAGCATCCATAGTGGCTAAAATATAATTAATTCTTGATTAATCTCAACAAATTAGATGCAAATTCACTAGGAAAAGATAGAAAAGATGCTCACGCATCAGATATACATATACATATACAAAAGTGGATAAATAAACAGCACTAAACACAAAATACAAAATATAAAGGATTCTTCGCCATCCATGAGAAACCAGCACGCTCAGCGAGGAGTATCATGTCATGTATCTGAAAAACAGAAAATTCTCAAAACCGGTGAGAATTCGAAGGTTTCCAGCAGGGTAACGGTTCCAAATAGAGACGATGTAAAACTATACGAACCCACTAAGCAATTCTAAACTCCAACAAACAAAATCCAATCCTAGGGTCACACTAATCCAAAACAGGGTAATTAATCCAAGTCCTCCACTATATCAGTAATTCATAATCGTCCTTCACAATGTCTCTCAACCTTTCTCTTTTTAATATCACAGTCAACCAGCATATGATTCAGTAAATATTCAGTAGTAGCAAACACAAATAATAAGGTACAAACACAATCAAGAGCAATTACAATATATATAACAATTATCAGATAAACAGAGTTATTCACTTAACCAAACCAAACACAATATGCACACTCAAGTAATTGCACATAGATGCACATGTTGCATGCTTGTCCTACTGGTCATGACCTCAAGTATCGGTTAAACTGCCAGAATCCGACACATCTGGCAGCTAACTCTGACATCATCTCTCTTTTATGCATCCACAGGAGGCATATAGTTGAAGGATTAGTGTCTTACCACCTTCTCCTAGAGGCAGACATTAGGGCGCATAAACCGGTAGATGAGTG
Organism: Arachis stenosperma; assembly: GCF_014773155.1. Lineage (NCBI taxonomy): Eukaryota > Viridiplantae > Streptophyta > Magnoliopsida > Fabales > Fabaceae > Arachis > Arachis stenosperma. Next base: position 142,576,651 of record NC_080379.1, on the reverse strand, counting down.
CCATACCGATTTTCCCTGGTGAGGTCGTGCCATACAGATTGAGGAATTAGTGTCCTAGCACCTTACAGACAGAGAAAACTACGAACAAACGGGATTTACCACCATCCTTGCTTTGGTATAACTTAACTCAGTGTGCTAGCAGAATTTATCGCCGTCCTTACCACGTCCTTGCCAAGAGTACAATAAATATCAGTTCAGTATGCAAGCGGGTTATACTACTAACCTTGCCACAAAAGTAATTTTGACCACAATCAGTTATCATTACTCCCGTCTTTAATTAATTTAGTATTCAATAGCTTCATTAACCACATGCTTCCTTTAATTATCATTAACTTAGGTTCTCCAATTTGCAATCTCACTCAAACATATTACTTTAATCCATTTAATGTACTCACACTCATTTTAGAGCCTAAAAACTAGTTATCGAACCTTAATTGGAGTTATATGGGTTAAAAAACTAGTTGGATAGGTTAAAACAATTAAAATAATCATTTTCTAAATAATAGAGCAATAATGCGTACACACAATTCTCATAACTCTTCAAACGTTCATAACTCTTTTGTTTAAAATTGTTTTCCGTCTGTTCTTCAAACATCATAAACTAAACAAACCTAATTTTCATTTAAGTTCTACAAAATTTAAAGGTTTGAAAGCCAAGTTATGACTCATCAAATTTGGTTAAAAATTGGTCTTTTACCAAATTTTCACAATTGTCTATTTTTACTAATCCTCAATCCAACTTAGTTCAAATCCAATCCAGTACCATTTCTAAACACTTCAAACACTCATTTATCAATCCTTAACTATTTCAAGCCTAATCAACCCAATTATAACTCATTTAGCACATTCTATCATATATCCTTTCACAACAATAACACAAAACACTCCTATATCCAAAATCCATAACCAAACTAAAATCAATCATTAATTTCAACAAATTGCAACAGAGCAACAACACCGCTTACCTCAACTTACCAAGTAGGAGATTTCTCACCCTATCACGATTTCCGACCCAAATTCTACATCAATACCATTTAGGCAATCATACTAAAATCTCATATTGAAACTCATTCGCATATAAACATTTATATCATTCAACAACAAATACAACTCATAGATTACAACTAATTAATCATAGCTGAAGGATTACCATGTGTTCATAACACGCAGCGGAAGAAAAGAAAGTAATCATAAAGATCTATTTTGTGCTTAAACTTTATTCCAATAAACAATATATAATATAGATCAGACCTTTAGATACTTTAGTAAAAACTTTATTCTTCGATTGTACGAAGACTCTATGCGTATCCACACCGAAATCAACTTTTGCTGTCAACTCCTTGACCAATGGACATCTGATCTAAATTGAGAAACCTCTTGCAACTCTTTGCACGCCATAAAATTCTTCTCCAAGAATTAGGCTAACATACGTTTATGTGTGTAGAGGTAAAGGAATAAAACCCTTGTGTTTTATTCTCATCTCCGTCACATTCCTCTACTCTTAACATACATATATATAGTATGAGATTTGTTACTGATTTTAAATTTGAATCTCAATTCAAATTTAAATCATATTTTAAAATTCTAAATCTAAATCCTTCAAATTTATGAATTATATCATAACTCAATTTGAAACAGAATCAGTTAGGATCTCATCCAAATTTAGAATTCAAATTTAGAAATAAAATAACTAATTATTCTCAAATCTCATTTAACATTCTCAATTATCATACTATTATTATATTCTTGGTGCTAGCAAAAAATATAATAATATTCCATTTGAATTAATATAATTATTTATTTGATCAAATCAAAATAATAATTAAATAATTCTACAGCAAAGATTAGAACACTCGTTAGTGTGTGACCCCATAGGTTCAATACTAAGCGGGTAGTAAATTAGTCATACTAAATTTACTAATCAAGGTTGGCGTCTAGCAACACTCCTCAACGAATCGATAGTATGAAGTAATATATTTTTACGAAGAATCTTAGAAGAACAAAGTATAATTCCTTCCATCTTCCAGCTCTTGGTTAACCCTTAAAGTGTGGTTTAATTGTCAAACTCTAACTTGTTACTATTATTATAATGAATTGTGAATGACTCAAGAAACTCATTTCTTCGTTCATTCGATCCCCTTGACCAAGGTTTTATTCATCTCAATCATTATAATCATAGAGCTCAAACTCTTTACCGAGAGTTGACGGATTCCTTATTGACTAATCATTAATTCTACAAGTATTTAAATCATATCCAATGTCCATTCAACTAGCACACTAGGGTATTAGGTGTCTGGAATCAAAGTATAATAAATACATTGTTAATTACTATGACAGTCGCAGGTCAAAGGAAATTCTATTACTATGTTCATCTTGAGAATATCCTATTGACAAATATGCAGTAATTATAACTATTAGGAATTCTCAGAGTGAGTCAGTTTAATGGTCATATCCATATATGCATCATCTATATATATAATTTAATAAATGAGATCTATTAATCTTCATCCAATGAAAATCATTATATATATATATTGATCTTTTCGGATTATTAATGTCTTTTTTAATAATCCTATGACCAAGAATAATTTAAATTAAATTATAAAAGATTTATCTCTCAATATTATGATCACTATCACAATGATAAATCTCTAAATTTAATCAAGGACCTTATTATATTAACATTTTAATATAATAACAATAACAAATTATTTGACACGTGATTGATTGGATTGTGGTCATACTACTTATTCCCAACAATAACAACTACCATTTTCATTCAATCCTATTCTAGGAACAATTAACTTAGGTTTTCATACAACTTTACATAATACCTACTCGAAACTGAAATCTGTACCTCTTAAACGATGGTTTCAAATCCTTGAATCCTGCCTCACTAAATGAATGGACCCAAGCTTGATCAAATCTCTTCCAACCAAAAGCTCCACAATCAACTCAAGCTTCCACCAATCAATGAGGCACCAACCCGCAACAATTAACTTAACAATTAAGCTATTCACAACAAAATTTATAATTTTCTCAACCTAGGGTTCATAAAATTGGAAAAATCCAAAATAAAAAAGCTTCTTTACCTTAACTCACTCGAAATTAGGATGGAACCCACTTGAAATCCATACTATAGTACTCCTAAAGAACCAAAATTACAATATTTCAACACCATTTATCCAAAAATACAAAACAGTGAAGAATTCAAAAATAGAGCATAGATTTCGAATTTATTCACCAAATATTTACATAGAATTGAAGAAGTTGAGAAGAGCGACTCGTGGCTACAAACGGCTCATTAATAGGAGCTATGATTTGGAAGTTATGTGGATTGGAAGATTGGGATGAATAGTAAACTTAGGGCATTTCACTTTCTTCATTTCTTCTATCCGTGGGTGTCTCTCTCTCAATGGCAAATATAATGAATTTACTAAGTGAAGGGAGAGTTTTGGTGTATGGGCTTGGGCTTTAGGCCCAACATGGGCCCGTTTTGATTTTTAGTTTCCTTTAGCCCAACTTTAGGTCAAAACTATTAAGATAAGTGTTTTAATTCGTATCCTAAATATTTTTATCTCTCCTAATTATAAATTTAAGTATTTAACATTCTGTACTTATAATTAATTTATTATTTATTATTTAACTGGGTTTCACACTCATGATATCACAACTACCTTAACAAGGTATTTTGTCAATGTTGACGCAACCATATGTAAGGCCAACCTCAACTCAGATTGATTTGCCAATTCAATCATCGACACAAATGGAGGTGCCTTGTTCGACCCCTGTTATGACTTTAACATCTATTGAAATGCATAAAGGCCTATTGTTCTCAGAAAGGTCGAGAAAATTACCAATGTCAGGGACAATTCTGCCTAACACTATTGATTTCTTAGCAGATTTTAGACAATAAATAGCAAAAAGTCATCATAGTTTGGTTAACACACTGACTTAGCAAATGACAATTGTCTTAAACCCTTTGATAGAAAAAAATAATGCTAAGTTTGAACAAGTAACAGGCAGAAGAATGAATTGATTGGAGCAATCTAGGGTAACTATAAGGTAACAAATCCACTAGGAGGTAATCAACCTCACCTGGAAGGTCGTCAATCACCTGTAATAATTAATAAGGGACAAAACCCTGATGATCTAGTGAATGGTGCCCGACAAAATCAATTTGTCCAATGTGACATTGTGTAACACCCTACCACTCGAAACCTTATGCTTAAGTCGTAAAGTAGATGTGGTGAGGTATACGATCTCTAAAAGAAAAATAGATATATAAATATAGATAAAAAAATTTAACTAGGAACCTTGAAGAAAAAGTTAAACAAAAGCGTAACAGAAGCTGCATCGCATTCGTCTGGATAAGCATAAAACATATAAACAAAATCGTAAAGAAGGATAAATTATATATAAAGAATAAAGTTCCAAAGGTACAAATATCAAGCTCCAGACTCGACTTACGAAGCTAAGGCCAGTCAGAGTATATATATATAAAACCCAAAAGACACCCCAAAATACTGAGATTTATATATATATATATATATATATATATATATATATATATATATATGGCAGAGAATATATATATATATTTATATACATAAACAAAATACAAAACATCAAGCTCTAAAATAGTTCTTCGCTTTCAAAGGATCTCTAGAATGCTCAGCGAGATGCCTTTCGACCTGCATCTAAAAAATAGCAGAATATGTATGAAATGAGAAGCGAAGATTCTCAGTATGGTTAAGGTGTCCACATAGATAATATATAAGGTTTAAAAAAGGCAGAATCATTTCTAGAATTCTAACACTTAGATTTTAACTTAAAGGTTATGCTAAACCAAAAATTCGGTACTCTATCCATGAAATTCTAATTCTAATCTAACTTTGTCCCTTTTGTTTCCTTAAAACTTTCAAATCGTTAAAAATAGAACAACCCTCGATACTCCTCTACTACTAAAAATTTTCTCAAATACAAATACATTCTAATCAAACAAAGAAAACACAAATAAAATATAAATATAACAAATATTGCAATTAACAAATAAGCATGAAAAAACAGTTAGGCAATCTAAAACAATGCACCCTCAAAATTTACGACCACATGTGAAATTTGAATACATCACACACCCTTACAATTTGATTGATTCCTAAATATATATATATATATATATATATATATATATATATATATATATATATATATATATCGGATGGTCCTACTACAGTCATAAAGTATACTTTTGATATATATCAAAGTTGAATAGACCTTAATTTTTAAAAAAATATAGTTCATATAAAAGGTTATCTAGGGCTTACAAATATGATTGAGACTAGTTTTAGAGCTATGCTTTATTTAGATCAGTTAAGAAGTTACAATTTTTTTTCTGATCAAGTTCATACTTAGCAATATTACTAGCCACTTAAGCCTTTCCGAAATTAAATTTGATAGAGAACGATGGGCCTTGGAGTTTTTTAATTTCAATCCATTGGTGTGGGAAGCGGTGAACAGAGTTGAAGCCCAGATCAAGGCTCATTAATTGCGGTTGGGTCCAGTGCAGTGTGTGGGTGTTTGTTTGTCCCAATTCCAAACCCTAAAGAGCCGAATGCCACCAATTCTATGCCGCTATCATGAATGCATGTCACCGAATCTCCCAAAAAAAAAAAAAAAAGACCCTGCAAATGTCACATGATCACATCTTGTTTTTATTAAAAAAAAAATATTATTTTTATCCTAAACATTTAGATAAATCCTATTTGTATTCTTAACGTTTAAATCGTCCTATTTGTGTTTTTGACGTTTGTAAAAATGATTCAATATTATCTTGCCGTCAATTACACATCATGAACGCTTTAGTTTGAGTTTTAAAAATCTCTTCTTAAAGTTAAAATACAAATGTTTGGGATAGACTTGATAATTCACTCTGAAAAATAGTTCAAAAGTTGAAACTAATTCTTACAACATTTACATAATTCATTTTTCTAGGGACATAATTGAATCTAAACACAAATAGTGGTATAATATTAAAATCGAACACATCCAAGTGAGACCTAATTAAAAATGAATATATTCAAGTGAGAATAATTGAAAAATATAATTTAATTTGTTAGTATAATTGATAGTAAGATAACATTAAATCACTTTTATAAACGTTAGGGATACAAATAGAACGATTTAAACGTTAGGGACATAAATATGACTTACTCCAAACGTTAAGGGACAAAAACGATACTTTACTCTAAAAAAAGACTTAAGCGAACGGCAATTTTATTAGGCTAGATTTTGACAGTTTTTACTCTTGTAATTTCAATTAATGGAGCTTAGGGGTTGAGCCTAATTTGTTTAGAGCATTGCAATTCTTTGGAATTACTTGAATTTTGAGTAAAAAATGTTGGTAATGTATGGAGATAAAAAAGTATTTATCATTGGTTTATGTAACCGGTGCAATAGGTGATGACTATTCAAACTAAAGACATTTTTATTTTATATAAAATTTATAGTTAAAGATTATTAGATAATTCAATATATTTAGTTAAATTATTTGACTATTTTAGTATAAAATTAAAAAGATGATAATGAGTAACTAACCAGCTATAAAAGAAAGGAGAGAAAGAAAAGTTATACTGATATACATTTCTGATAAAATAATATGAAAAAAAAAAGAGTTGACACAAATTCATTTCTTTGAAGTCACCAAAAAAAAAATTCATTTCTTTGAAGAGAGAGGGTTGAAGGGTTTGAACTTTGAATGAATGGACTAGTCTACTTGCGCTTGTAAGAAGGAGCTAAGGACCGTGTAGTTAATGTAAATTATTGGCCTCTTGATATGAGACGACCGCACACCTTTTTCTTGTCTTATATAATTAAACTTCAAGGACAGATATATGTAGGCAAGGACCAAGTGAATTTTAGGGCAGGTAATTGTATAGCCTTGAAATTTTGAGACATCACCATCACTTACACGTAAGCCTCTATCTTCCAGATTGGATACAATTATATACACTATCCACAAATTAAATATACGAGTTTCCTTCTCCTTTTTTCCTTGGTTCACGTATACAGATCACGGCACATGATAAATTGAATTCGACCGAACTTGATCTAATCTGTTTTTCAACAAAATGGAATCCGATTCTGCGTGTTGGGTAAAAAAGTAAAATGCATAGCTATACATGCAGTTACAAGAGTAGTGAAATGGAAGGTTCGAATTAGAGGCACTTGATTATTCATTCAGAGATAACAAAACAAAAAGCCGAGAACACACTCTTGGATTTGTTTGTCAACGTGGATGAATGAGTCAAACAAGATAGGATGCCTCAGCTATTAATATAATGATTTTGGTAATTATATGGAATATATGCCACATGGCGTTGAACAACTGCATAATTATATATTGGTCCTCCACTTTTTCGGGTCCATCTTAATATAATCTTCTCACATGGTCCCACCCCAGAAAAAATCCATACGTGGTCATGAATTATTAGACTAATGCCAATAATCAATTTTATAAGTAAATGTGATGATTTGGTGCAAGATACAAAGATGAATTTAATTTGGTGAACTTTGAGGTATTACCTTAGTAAAAGTAATTATTTTTAAATTTTAATTGTATAAATAATTATTTTAAAAAATAAATACGATTAGATAATTAGATTTCAAGTTGATAAGAATAATTAAAATAAAAGATGAAAAGGAAAGGAGAAATTGCTTTGAGAAAGAGGATATATGAATGAATAAGGTGAGGAAGTTGAAAAGCATGGGATAGATAGATTGGAGCTAGCTAGATAGGAGCAGAGTAGTAATGAATGAAGGGGCCACTTTGAGTGGAAATACATGAGGTGGGAAATCCATGGAGGCAAGGAGGTGGGTCACCAACCACACAGATTCTTTTTCCCTTAATTTAATGCAATCTTGCTACCCAGTGCTTCTAGAACCAACAAAAAACTAAGGTTGGAGGGTGAGGCTTACCAACCCTGTTTGTAGGAATTGACATGGCCGGCTCTAAATGACATAACTGTGTTGGATGTGGTTGAACTTTGAAAGTGACAAATACTATTTCTCAAACAACTTGTTTTATCTACACATTCATTATGTGTCAAAAAAATTTGGTAAAATTTACACATCATTTAATACCAGATAAAAATGTTAGATTAGTTTATATTTTTTTTACAATTTTGAGAAGATACAATAATCATAATGTAGTATCATGTGATGCGATGTATGTTGCAATGGACTCATACTACTATTACTGCTGCCATAAACGATTTTGGTTTCAACTTTCAAGTAACGGTGGAAATAAGTCAAGTGGCCGTAATCTAGTCTGGCCAATCATAAAATAATTTCAGACTTATTTAAAAATTTAATTTTGTTAATAGGCTATACTCAGCTCATAATAGATTTGTCAGGTTTATTTGAATTTTTTAAAATGTAAATCATTTTTTATAATAAAAACTTTAAAATTTTAAATATTATTAAAAAAAAGTAATTTCAAATATTTTTATTTTTTATTTTAATAAAAATTTATATATATTATGTCTTTTATCAGACTTTAAATCAGATCAATCTCAATAACAAGTTAAATTTAATACTTAAAAAATTTTATAACAAACTACAAATCAATTAAATATATTATAAATTTAGTCTATTAAAGATAAAATCTGATATGATCTAACCTGTTTCCATCTCTACAAACATCCACTGAAAGAACATAACACGACGCATGAATATAATGAAGATTGTATATATGTTGGGACCACCCCCATAAAGGCGAATCAATTTAATTTCTTGATTCTTTTGTGCCATAGTACTGTTTAATTTACTCCTTTTTTCTTTAGTCATGCAATATTGTTATTATTCTTAACTACTATTAATAAATTTTCGACCAATTAATTAGAATTATTAATATTAGGGCTCCATGGCTATAATAAGAATCGTTAAATAAAATAAAAAGTAGAAATTGCAAAATAACATAAGATAAAGACATAGATTAGTTAGGCACTTAATTAGCGAAGCAATTGACCTATGAGCCAAATTGAACAATGCTGCTGTGCTTGTTGAATTTGGTTATTCTTTATTATTGGGTGAAAGAATCGAAAGAAAAGGTGAGCAGTATTAATCCCTCAATCATGGATGGTAGGGGAAGTTAGTTACTCAAATCAAACCCGAATTGACAAGAGTAAGTGGAGTAAGTTGAGGAATGCATCTAGAAGCAATCTTTAATTTATTAAGAGAAATAAAAATACAAAAACGTAACAAGTAGTTAGAAAGAAAGTGGAAAGGTGGAAGACCATAAACATAAAAAGTTGTGAAAAAGAATCATCAAATATAAAAGCGATTTTATTTGGAAGTGTACCCGAAAAAAAGAAAATGCTTGGTACGCATAGCCAATTTGATACTTCTAAATCAATGTGCAATGTAGGCAAACATGCTTTTGCTATGGTAGGTCTTCACAGCCTTTTATTTTCTTCTCAGACATTATTATTTATTTATATATATTCTCTCTCTTTAATTTCAAGCTTTGCAATATAGATCGTTTATTCGAAGGCGGTGTGATATTTTATGCTGAGATCATGTCCAACTAAACTAATTGCATGAGTGAAGCTGCTTTAACAAATTAGTAACAATAGTCAAACCACAATAATGCATTTTTTGGCTAATTGGCCTAACAGAAAATAAGAATACTTGTGAGGAGGGTGGAGAAACGAAGAGAGGAAGAGGGAGAGAGAGAAAGAGAGAAGAGGGGGAGGGTTGTTATGCAATTTTATTAATGTTTAGGGATGGCTGATAGCTAAATTGTAACCTTAATTAGGGTTTATTTTTATCATCACATAAGTAGTAAATAAAGTCAATAAGATCAAATATATAGTTTCAAATTTCTTTGTTAAGGAAAAAGTTAAAAAGAAAAAGATATATGCAATTTATTGAAATTAATTACTACTTATACTTGGATAATTTTAAACCCGAAGAATATTAGAAAACCAACAAATTTTATGATTTGTAGTCATTATTTAATTATTAATAATATTTTTAATAATATAAAATTATATATAATAATATAAAATTACTTATTTTTTTAATGATTAAATACTAATCAAATTTTAATAAAAGTATTCACCTTTAAACTTTCTCTTTTGAACACCTATGGAGAGTAATTATGACTTTGAAAACATAATCAAGATTCCATCGCTAGCTCGGCTTGTATCACCATTCTTTATTTGTACTAATTTGTATAAGATAAGAAGGTGTCAAATTTTATATATTTATATGTTCTACGTATTATTTTAATTTTAATACATTAAACATTATAACAAATTTTACATAATCATCTAATAGAATTATATTTATATATTTTTTAAGTGATGAATTTATAAATTAATTATGTTTACTGATATAATAATATTATTACCTATAGAAAATTTGTTTACAGTAATAGTGAATAAATTAAAAAATTAATTATATAAAATCGGGGAAGCCTATATTATTGGTTGCACTGCTTTAATTGAGAAATATTTCTTATAAACAACTACAGTAACGAATAATACATTAGTTAATACGGAATGCATATATATATTCAGCGTGAAAATTCTATTAACAGTAGTAACTAACTAATATAGAAATGAAAAAGAGGAGCAACCGTTATAAGTTATAGATCCATTTAACAGATATTGTGTCTCTAATAAGAGTAATTGGAAGCCGAGACACGACTGTTGACAACCGTTGTGACGTAGGCAAAAAATGATTAGGAAGAGAAGGACACAATGAAATGAAGAAGAAAGAAGAGGGGTAGAAGTGCAAATATGGGAAAAAGAGGGGGTGTGGGGGACGGAGATGAAAAAGAAGAGAGAAGTTGAGAGACATGAAAAGTAGAGCTACCTACCCAATTGAAGCACAAACTTAATTGTAACCACTCGTCTTTCTCACCAACTCGGTCAAATACTCTCTCTCTCTCTCTCTTTGAGAAAGAGAAAAAGAAGGTACCCGAGTCAATTGCACCCCCTCTCTCTCCACCACCTCCCATTTATATTCCCTTCCTACCCTCTTTTGTCCCCAATCACTTTCTTCCTCTTCTCTCTCTCTTTCTCTCAACAAGTTTCAGGTTCCATTCCCACACACACACACACTCTCTCTCTCTCTCTAGCAATATACACATGGGTAGATCTCCTTGTTGTGAGAAAGAGCACACAAACAAAGGAGCTTGGACCAAAGAGGAAGATGAGCGCCTCATCAACTACATCAAGCTTCATGGCGAAGGCTGTTGGAGATCCCTTCCCAAAGCTGCAGGTACGTGTTATTCTTTAATTTGCCATATATATCCTCCTCACACAAAATACATGACGATATATATTGTGTTTGTATTCAGGGTTGCTTAGGTGTGGGAAGAGTTGCAGGCTGAGATGGATAAATTACCTAAGGCCTGATCTCAAGAGAGGCAACTTCACTGACGAAGAAGACGAGCTCATCATCAACCTCCACAGCTTACTCGGTAACAAGTAAGTTTCTTCATCATATATAGATATAGAATCAAAGATGGATGATGTTAATTGATACGTGATTTCTTGAATTGTTTGTCAGATGGTCTCTAATAGCAGCGAGGTTACCGGGAAGAACCGATAATGAGATAAAGAACTACTGGAACACCCACATAAAGCGTAAACTTTATAGCCGTGGAATTGACCCTCAAACCCATCAACCACTCAACGCTGCACCCGCACCTTCCACCAAAACAATAACCCCACCACCACCAACAACAACAGTTCCACCTACGGCCACAAACAACAACGACAACAAGAAGAGAACATACAACAGCAGCGACAACAGCATCAATTTTCGTCTATTTGGTGTTGCTTGTGCCAAGAATAATAATACTGATGGAACAGACTACTACTCATCAGGAGGGGGTGATGAAGATTCAAACAGCAGCAGTGGCGTCACAACGGAGTTAGAAGCATATCCTAAACTCAACTTGGACCTCTCCTTAGGCCTTCCCTCTCCTCTTTCTTCCATAATCCACACACAAAACCCAAAACGACACCGTCAACAACTACAAGCTGCTTATTCCTTTTGTACGTGTCAAACTCTAGGGTTTCAAAAAAGTAATAACCAACCTTGTGCCTGCAAAGCTAAGCCTGGTGCTGCTACTGGAAGTGCTGGTGCTGCTGCTTCGAATAATAGTAGTAATGATAATAATGTGTATAACAGATTTCAATTTACAAGCTAATTAATTAGTCCATAAAATAGATATATAAATATATAGAGAGAAACATTTCTTTTTGGGGAGGGGGAGTTAGAGAGTTTAATATATGGAATGGAGTTGGAGTGGTTTATTCCATGTGATATGTTGTTGCGACAGTTATTGACAGTCAGCAAGGACGACCAGTAGTTGTAGATTTCGAAACCCCCTTCTTTGAGAAAATTTCACATGATTTTTGTTGAGGCTATTTAGTATATATTATTTATTTTATCTTTATTCTTTGGTTTATTAAGCTTTCAAAAATACCATTTTATTCTCAATTAAAAGCAAATGTAAAGTTTCCATGGTAAAAATAATTAATTTTTTTACAAACATCTAATTTTAATTATATTATTATTAGAAAAAATAGAATTAAAAATATAAAATATTAGAGGATCAATATAATTTATTATTTTTGTCAGTAATTAATTAATAATATTTAAAAATATAAATTAAAAATATATTGTTAAATTAATAAATTAAAAGAATTAGATTGATAACTAAAATTGTTAGCCAAAAATAATAAGTTTTATTGGTTTTTAAATTTTTCTCTTGAAAACAATTAAAAATATTTGAAATTTTCAACTTTATTATTGATGATAAATAAAAAAAAGTATACGAGTTAAAGTAATTTAAACTTTTTCTTTTTTTAATGTAACCATCTTAAAACAAGTTTGGTTAATGTTAGGGTTTTTCTTATTATCTAGAAGGAAGGAATTACTCAACCTTCATCATTAACCTACTCTTCTATTGACTAGATTGTTAACCCGCTTGCTTCCCCTTCTGATAGCACATATTCGGGTGGTTGCTGCTTAATTTTTTTCATTGTTTACCATATGCGATGTACTCATGTATTTATACCTTGGGTAAACTATCGTAAATGCTAAATAGTACTATCGATCCATGCATTTTTATGTAGCTTACTTTATTCAGAATTTTGAATATTTTCAAATATTGCTATATTGATCGGTGAAAGTGGTCAATTGGTCACCTATACGCTGAAGTCCTTGACCAGACTTGGTCCATGATAAATTGAATTCTTTTTATTTAATATCTTTGTAGTTCAACAAGTTGTAGAATAACCAAAACAACTCATATCTCAGATATTTAATTTAAAAATTATAAAACTAATTAATTGATTAGTAATTAGACCATTTATCCTTCCTATACATATAAAGATTAATTTCGAGCTTGGAACTTCAGAGTGAAGACGTCCTGGTCTTAATTTTGGCATATAATTTTATATTTCAAGTCACTCTGCCTTTTGTATAGATAGAATCCTATTAAACTCTTATCTTAACTAAATGTTAGTATTTCGTTATGTTTACACGTAGAATAGAGCTATCTATTATTTAACAAAAATACCAATATTTATATTTTATTTTAATAATATAAATGAAGGTAGAAAAGTGACTCTGGTCATGTGGTTGGGCAGAATGTTAGTAACCACCCAAATTTTGAGAGAGAGAAGACAAAAAAATAAGATTGATTGAAGAAGGGGGATGTGTGATTTATTGAAGAGGAAAGAGAGTGTTTGGTGAGGAGTGGGGCCACGTATGTTCTGCCCTTAGCCCCCTTAATTACCTTACCTTTATGCCTATGGGAGTATGGGTCATGAATGAGACTATGAGAGAGAAAACATAACGGAACATATATGATAAATTGATAATTGCACCAAAGGAAAATTAAAATATGAAATTCAAATTAAGAGACATAGTAAAAACATCAAACATGCATATGAAAATGAATGAGACATCTACATTGAACACTGAGCAGGTTAGGTACGTGTGTAGATGGAGCTCACGTCACCAATTTCACCTACCCCTCTGTCTTTTCTCATAAATTCTCACTCCCTTCCACATTTTCCTCCAATCTTAATGTATAGCAAGTATATAAAAATTACTTTGTTTAATTAATATTGAAAGGTAGCTGTCACCTATATCATGCAGCTAACCATTATGATCCTAAAGTATGATACATTAATCTATAAGTTTATCTATGTGGACACTTCTGAATTACTATATTACCTTATACTAATCATAGGGACGTGTCAGAATTTGAGTTCCCAGATATATATTATTATATTGCGAGGACTAATATAAAGAGGCAATTAGGCAAATACATAATAATATAATATATGTAGGTGTTCTAGAAGGTTTAGGAGCTAAGTCGCATGTTACTCGCATCACCCACCTAATTCTTTCGTTTTCGTATCCACGTGAGCCTTCCACGATTGGAAGGAACTCTCTCTCTCCACGATTATTGTGGTTTGGTCTAAATCTCAATTCTCAACCCTCTTATGGTTTGTCATCTTCAGAAGAGGTAGGGCTCAGCACCGCACCATACGTCGTTGTTGTTGTTAGTTAATGTTCAAATGCAATAATAACTGTATGGATAGATTATGCAAATTAAAGGAGTCAATTAAGCTCAAATCCTACGCGGTTGAGCTTCGTTCAATGTTCCGTAACACTAATGGCGAAAATATTCGAGCTAAGTTAACAAATTATGGTTGGAAAGTAGTTGATTTATAGATTAATAATTTTGGGGGAAGGGGGAATAAAACGTAGATCTTTCAAAAGCTAACGTCTTGTTTTCAGTCGCTCTCATGTTATATTAATGCATGGTTTATTTTTAAGACTGCAAATTTGACCAAGTTTTGTTCAAACATCTTCGATTGCTTTCCACCATATCCTATTCCGTTTGTAAGGGACTCTTTTCCTTACTTTAAATGCATATACAATAATAATACGACAACGCAAGACGATTTTATGAAAGTTGGTAGGCAGAACCAGTAGCCTACTGCTAATCCACGTAAATCCTTCATCAATGTTTCGGATGAAGTTCAACAACGTTCTTTTACCACACTACCTATTTATTAAGTACAGTAAAAACCCATTTTTATGTGAAGTTAATGTGGAAAAATAAAGGCATGCTCGGTAGACAAGGTCATAAAAGATATCTAGGATTAAGGTAGTAGCTACATCGCACATATTTAAATCAATTTAAACGGAGAGTATAATTCAAACCTCACTCACTATCGCCTTTATAAAAAATCTTGCAATCATCTGATCATCACCCAACAAAAAAAAGGAAGAGTAGGTAGTGTTTGCCGCCACGAATTTTGCGGGTCACTATTAAAAGATTATTATAAAGCAATCCACATGCTAGTATGCTACACACACAGTCTTATTCCATTTTGTGACGAGAGAGAAACGCATTCGTTTTAAAGAATGTCAAATGATTGATGATATTATCTTATTTTAATGTCGTTAACTCACAACTATTTTCATCATGTCACTCTTTCTTTTAACAGTTTCTTAAAACACACAACACCTCACCATTAGAAATCATTTCTTTTTTCTTTCAAGAAATGGGCGTTTTTTTTTCGTTTTGTATTTATTCTGAACTAATTGAACCCAACAAGTCATGTCAGTCAATACTCAACAAAGTTATTTTCTAAAATATTACCAAAAAAAAAAGTTATTTTCTAAAAGATTAAAACTAAAAATGAATGTACATGAGAGAAATGGAGAATTAGGAGGCATTGCCTCTAGTTGGACGGCACACATGGTTCCTTTTACGAGCATGGTCTTCACTGTGGTGTTGTGTCCTACACGCATATCCATACCAACAATCTTGCCTTGCTAACGCTGCTTCCGAATAATACTTTTTGCAATAATACATTAAAGAAAAAAAAAGGGTCAACTTAGTAAGTAGACTGTAAGTTCAAAATGAGTTTTTTTTTTTTTCCACCTGACAAACGAATGAGCAGAAATGCTGTTCTTGAAGGGACTTACATTTCTGGGACAGGATATTCGAAACCAGTACAAGAGAAAAGACACCAACTTCTCATAACAATCACTGCATCAATGAATATAAAAGAATGCATTACGGAGATGCCAAGATTGTTTTAAGTGACACCGTCAACATAAGAAAGTATCATGATTCAGAATCCAATCTACCCCCTGAACAATTGAGGACCAAGCTTACCGACATACGATAGTCCTAGCAGTAATCATCTCGGCATTATTTAGCGTTAATCTAGTTCTATCTGACAAAGATAAAAGTAGAAGAGGTTGAGATAATGCTATATGATCTGTATAGCAATCGTATGATCTCATGATGAACGAGTATGTAGACTGAAATTTTGAAATCTATGTAAGTCAAGATTGTTAACATAATTGGTGTGCATCAGATCAACGGTTAGAACAGGGAAGACAAGTTTATTACCAATAAGTCTGTTGTCCAGATTCACTATCCATTCTGATATAACATCCTGCAATGTCCTCCCCATTTGTCGAATGCAATTTTCAGTGATCTAGAACACCAAACACAATTATCAAAGTTAATAAAAAAAGAATAGAAAATAGCTACGACTGGACAAAATAAAATACAGGGATAAAAAACCAGTACAATATGCTCATGCAGATTCTTTTCATGTGCTATCAAAGGGATTCTAGAGATGGTGTGTTCTGAGATCTGCAAAAGCAAAGCACAAGTAGAGCATCATGACTAAGTGAGAATTATATCATATCTATGACCTTTAACAGTGTAATAACCAATATATTCACCCATTAATGGCATGAATATTACAAAGTTCACACTTTTCAGGATAACTTCCACTATAGCTAGCAATTGTTTTAAAAGAAGGGTAAAGTATACACTTTTTGTCTTTGGTGTTTTCGAAAAATTTCAAAAATGCACTTAAATGTTTAATTTGTTTCAATTTTGTCTATAATGTTTTTGATAAGCCTGAACTCTACCTTTACTGTTAATTTTTTGATAGTTAGTCAACATTTTCTCCCCAATTTTACCCTTTTCCCTGTACCTATATCATCATTGTCACCATCATCACACTCTTCTCTCTCGCCCCTTCTAACTCTATACCCCCAACTCCAACTTATTCCCATCTCCCATCCAATAGCATCACCCTTAACCTCCACCCTTACTGTGCCACAGCCCCCAACCCTAACTGCCACCATTACGATTCATGCATATAGATACAAATGGTTCAATGGGAGCAAAAATTTCCAGGAACCTTTAGAACTTCTCAGTTCTGAAAAGAATAGCCTTATCCCTCATTCTATTAGTGAACTGTCTCTCTAGAGATTGTGAAAGATGTCCCACTAGAAATACTCTTGTTAAGTTGTTATTGCTTCTACTCATATTCCCCCAAAATGTGGATCCCACTCTAATAGCTCCGAATAAATTAGGTACATGCATTAAGATACGAAGGCTTCTTATTCTACACAAAAGCACTTTTTCACTCTTTCATATGCTATGGGATTTCACTTGGAAAAGAGAATGTTCCACACTAATGGACTTGGGCCATGACCTTCTCCCTCCTCACCCCAACCCCTGGCCCTACAACCCCAACTTCCACTGTCACCAACACTTTCTCCCTCAACATCCTAACCCCAGCCCCACAATCCCAACCTCCACCATCACCAACACCTCCCTCAACAACAACATTCAGGTTGAGAGAGAGAGAGAGAGAGGCGGGGGAGGAGAAGGTTAAATCACTGTGAGAAGGATTGCATAGCGAGGGGTGGTGGAGAGGAGGCACATGGCATGCAAGTGCAGTGCCGGCGATGGAGGTGTGGCATAGGCGGTTTGAAGGTGATGACAGTGATGGTGTCGATGTCCCGGCAGAGGAGGAGGAAGGCATGGCGCAAAGCGCAGAGAGAGAGAAGAAAAGGGGGTTTGGATATGAAGATGGCGATGAATGTTTTTTTGAAGGGTAAAGTTGGAAAAAATGTTAACTACATGTTGACTGCCAAATTTAACAGTATGGATGGAATTTGAACTTATCGAAAACTTTAGGTACAAAAAGTATAAGTTTACCCTTAAAAGAAAGAAAACACGTGTTCCATACAGGTTTCAAAGTATCCTGGGAGCAAATGGGATAAGAACCACTCCTGGCTACCCCTAAAGTATGCCAGTAAGCTCCACAAAATGGTCTATCACATCCTGAACCTACAAGAAAAATATTCATTGACAGACATTATAAATGAACTATTAAAAGTTAAAACTAACCATAAAGAAAATGGAGAATATATAAAATAGTTTGATTTATCATATAACTTTGAATGACCTTTATCATGCTACAAGATAGCGTGAAAGCATCTTGACCCTTGAGTGATGCACATTTCAAAGGAAAACAAAATTCTAGATGGAGTTGTGCAGTAAGCAAAATCACAGGTGATGAACTTACAATGTTGAGGAATGCCTAAATCAGTACGGGAGGGCATCATTCCTCCACATGCTTGACATTGGAGATGATCAGTGCTGTGATTGCAACGAAACCCAGCAACTTCGGTAACTGAAAATTACAAGTAGCAAACTCAGTGAGTATGAAACATGGAAATCAAGATAGAAATCTGAATTAGATTTTCATTTCCTATATTAGTTTCAGCCAAGTCTTGCAAATTGCAAGAAGCAAAATTGCATAGGACCATATTCCATATCCGATATTTAATCGCAATGATATTACCACACTGTGGGCATCGAAGGTCTGAGCCATCATCACTATGATCATTCGGTGGTGTGGATGTCAAAGCCCTTTTTCGGCGATTGTTTCCAGACCTAAGGACCTTATAGTAAACAAAGAAGTTAGTAAAAGGTTCATCTCATAGAAAATGTCAGACAATAAAAGCGTGATACAAAATCATAAATCCAACCAACATGGTGTCAATCACTGTTCTTAGGTTGAATTAAAGGACATGATATTTTACGCTACCTAGGCACTGAAGAAACTTATAAATAGTTTGAAGATTGGACAAAAAAAACACAATTTTACAGTGATAAATTAGCTCTGGTTGAAGAATCATATTACTCACAAGGTTTGATCGTATTGATGAATACGAATCTAATAGTGCAATATCTTCATCCGCACGTCTTAGAGAAGAATCAGCTTTTACCATATCCTGATTTTGAAAAGTAAGATTAAACAAAATGTAGAAGATGAGAAGTAAATCAAACATGCTTATCTATTTCTGATATAAAATTCAACTCAATGTCAACAGAATGCTTCAGCACAAAACTTACATCTGCAATGGCACGTAGGAAGTGATTTTTTCCAACAAATTGAACAACTGCTCTGCATTGAGGACAAAGTACTGCAGAACGTCTTTGCTCTGACCTCCTTAACCACTCTGATAAACAACCGTTGCAAAAGTTATGAAGGCATGGGGCAACAGTAACAACATCATGCCATAAGTTCAAGCAAATGCTACACTTTGCATGCTCAACATCTATGCATATCTTTAGCTGCCTCTGGCATGTTTCTGGGCTTGACATTATATTAAATCTGTAGTTAACAAACCCTTCTCCATCAGGACCTGGAACAATTTCACTTCCATCCTTGATAACTATGGTATCTTCATTACATAACTTGGCCCCATCAACAAGAATTGTATTTGATCTCTTGTTTTCTATTGTGGCAGAACATAGATCAGAATTCCTTACTATCTTGCACCAGTTATGTTTGTCACTAGAAGTAGATGATATCTCCGAACATATAACTATTTCATCTGACCTTATTTCTACATCTGAATATCTTGAGTCTGATGAAACTGCAAGAAAGAAGGAATTTGACCAAATAAGAAATTAAGAACCTTAAAAGAGATACAAATTCTACACTAAATGTATGCCTTGGCAAGCTCATAAAAAAAGAGTCCATTTAGAATCCTCTACAAACTGAATACAAAAAAATTGGAATAAGAAGCACCGAGGCCCGTCACCATCCTTTTTACCATTGGATTGGAAGCCTTCATACTTCATAGCCATGACCTGTTTTATCTTTTGGTATGATGGTTAAAATGAGAGTGAATAACCATCGCTGGATCATTCATACAAGGTCGAGCATGAACAGACCCTATGGAACGCCCGCTGAGGCACTGATCTTAACTGTTAACAGCATTGAAATTCCAACCATTACACTTACTCAAGAAACACCATAGACCATCACTTGTATAAGACCACTTAAAGAAAAATTGAGCGATGTAACTGCTCTAATTTCCAGAACTGCCACTACTCACCGGTATCTGCATTCTACCAGATCACATACCCAGCCCGGAACATAAAGGCACTCTTCCTAGTACTTTTCTACCCATTGCCCTTCTGCCAAATACACTGCAGAGCTACATAGATATTGTGTCTGTTAAAATACTCTCATTTTTTTTTTTTCAAATTAATCAGACACCAGAAGATGGCATCCACAACAGCCCATTATTCTAGGTAGTTACTAACCACTGGAACACAGAGGGAACAGAGAACGAAGCATGAATTTCTGGGTGCAGCATATAATGCAACAATATAATGACTATACAACCAAACAGTAAAAATGGAGGCTTTAATAACTGTGCCGTTATTGGGTTCTAAAACAAGAAAGATCGAGTCTTTTCACACACCCAATGTTCTAATTTCATTCAATATTAGAATAACTACAGCGAAATCCAGTGAAAGGGGAGTGGTAAAAGAAAAAGGGAAAAAAAAGGAAGAATGACCCAGGTTTAAAACCTTGAATTGGTATAATACAGTAGTATGCCAGATTGTTGCTGCGCACAAAAAGAAAAAAGAAAAGAAAAAGAGAATGTAATCCTCACCAAGCTTAGCCCATATTTCATCACGGGGTTTGGCTCCGGAGCTTTCTGCCATTTCTTCCATTGTTGATCAGAAAAGAAATGCCTTTTCTTTCTTGGAAAATGAAAGAGGGTTTTATACAAAGATTTAGTCTTTTTGTGAATGTAAGAGGGTTTATACTAAGATTGAAAAGGAAGGAAAAGCGTGCAAGGGAAGAATTACATTTTGAGAATCAAAGAAGGACGTTTGTTTGAACAAAGAAAACTAGAAAAGTGTTAACTATTGTGTCGCTGTCAGAACTCGGAACGTTGTTGAAGTTGCCGGTTTTTTGATTTTTCAGAATAGATAAACACCCATGTCTCTTTTTTTTTATATCTTCTCAGAAGACTCTGTTGGGGACTTTGGTTTTTTTTGGGCGGGGGGGGGGGGGGGGGGGGGGGAGAGGGTAATATCGCATCTTAATATTGGGCTTATATCTTTTGAATCCATAACTTCATAGGTCTTCTTATTTATGGGAAAAAAACAAAAGTCCAACCCACCAAAAATGCAGAGGTAAACTAGCGTGATGACCCGGGCAACTGCACCGGATGTCCGGATCAATGTATTTTCAAAACTTTTAAATAAAAAATATTAAAATATAACTAATATATGTTGAACAAAAATATATATGTTGTATTAATATTTTAATAACAAAAAATATCTCTATGTTAAAATAGAATAATAGAATATAACAATCATTCAGTATGTTAATTAATATTGTAACATAGAATTTAAGACATTCAATAAATTTATTATCAACAATAATTTTTAAATATTCTTATTTAATGAATAGAGAAAAATATATGTTTTTTTTATATTTATACTTAAATTTATTGCAATTTGTAAACACAATATAGTGTCGAAAAAACATATTAACTAAACTCATTTCTTAATTATTTTTAGATAATGCTTAATACAATTAAACAAAAATGAAAGACTTAACTTTAATAATTATATTATACTATTGTTGTTGAATTAATTACAAAAAAAATCACATTAGTTAAAAGCCAAATAGATCCTGGAAGCCAATAAGAACAATAGATGATGATATCATGATCTATCTAAAAGCCAAATAAATCCTCGAAATCCTTAATAAAATAAATAAAAATTGAAAATATGATTGGTTTAAAGAAGAAAGGTAAAAACTTTTACATAGGGATATGCATGGGACGGATGAAATCGGGTTTGATGTGACCCAAACCCGACTCGAAATATATATCGGGCCTATTTATTAGACCCGAACTCGGTCCTAGACCCAATGAAACCTATACACTTTCGGACCACGATTATACCGGATAAAAACCGGGTGAAAACCGGGTCATTAACATTACATTATCTTAATACCTTCTTATAAGCTAGCATGTAAAAATATACAAATTTTCAAGGTTCCAACTATTATTTGACATGGTAAAATTCACTTAGAAAAATATAACAAGAACCAACTCTTCTCTAAAATTAAAGCATAATCATAATCAATACTAATATTGTATAATAACACCAAATATTTAAATCAATACAAATAACACAACATTATACATTAGTCTAAAATCTTATGCATTTTAAATATAAAACATTAACTTATAGTCTTATAATAACTAATAACACAAAATATTAAGGTTTACAATACTTAAATTCTACATAAGAATAGCCATCATCCATCACTAATAACACAAAATATTAATTGTGTATGATGACTGGGCCACCGGGCCAACTTCGGGTGACTCGAGCCATGACCCGAACCCGACCCGAATTAATGACCGGATCTATTTTTGAGACCCTTACCCGGCCTTAGACCCGATGAAATCACACCAAATTATCCCTAAAGTGCTCGAATCCGGGCCGAATTTTCGGAGCGAGTCGGGTCATGCACACCCCTACTTTTACAAATGCACTAATCCTCCACCTTGGCAAGAAAAAGAATATCAACTATAAATGATTCTCATGTTTCTTCTTTCATTGTCTGCAATGGGATAAACATATATCTTCTTATATATAATACGTAACTAGTGGATGTCTAAGCTCTCGACAAGTGGAACAGCTATTTACTCGACACCTGTCCACTAAAATCAGTCTCAAAACAAGATCAATTTATCTATTTTTATAATATTTAAAGATAAGTAGCCAAACAGTAACTCCCATCCAGATATCTCACCTGTCCCCTTTTCTACTATTTTTTATTTTTCTCCAATCAACACGTATTCTTATTGCTGTCTCTTTATATATAAACTCTATATAAAAGACTTCACATCCGGTCATATTTTCTCACTAAAAGTTAGTATGCTTCCCTTTCAAAGTTTCTCCAGCAAAATCTTAGACCCAATGGAAGAAATATATGATTTCTTTGCTAATGTGAAGGCGAAAAAGCAAGCATGGAACTTTAAGGCATATATCGTTAGAAAATGGAAAGTTCCTAGCAAGTTTAACCAGAAGGAGATTTTCTCCATTGAAATGGTACTTCAAGATAGCAAGGTATGTTAACTAACTGAAATGGGTTTTCTATTATTAGTTATTCTTTAACACTATATCTGGAACATTGGTAACAAATACTGTATTTAACATGTTATTTGGGAAAATTGCAGGGGTCAAGGATGCATGCCTCAGTTCCTACGGCTATTGTTAAGAAATGGAGTCATGTCATAACTGAGTTTCAAATGTACACCATGAGCAACTTTGTTGTTCTGCACAGCAAAAATAAGAAGACGAGCCACTTTAAGTGGATCTTGATTTTTACCTATAGGACGGTTGTGAATCATGTCCAAAACCCAAGTTTTCCTCTGGTCGCATGGCACCTTAAGTCCATTGCAGAGCTGTTGACAGCTGAGAAGGTCGACGACTCTGAACTATTCGGTGAGAAGTTTCTTTTCTTTTAAATCAAATTTATACTTGCTCATTCATTGTAAAAGAACTAACATGTGGTATGTCCATGTTGAAATGAAACACAGATTTAATAGCTGAAGTTGTTGGAAAGGAAGACCCAAGGAATTTGATTACTACCAAAAGGATGGAGACTAAGCGTTTGGTGGTAATCCTTCAAGACTTAGAGTATGTTGTGAAAAAAATTTAATATATTTTTACATTTTAACTATTTAGATCCTATGGAGAGTAATATACCATGTGTTGGTGTTCATCAAAATGTCCGGAACAACCGTATCAACTGTATTTTGTTTGGTGACCTGGTGGACCACATTCTCCCTCATATTGAAGATGGGAGAGTAGAGCCATTGATTGTGGTGTTTCAATACTTTAAAGCACATAGGTGAAATGGTAAGAGTTAATAAATTTAAAAAGCTGACAACTTATCCTAACATAATATGTACTTTACAAGTTATAATATACAAATAATAACTAACCTCGATGTTGTGAAATAGGTACCACGTCGATGCAGAGCCATTTTTATGTATCAAAGCTACATTTTGACCCTGAAATTAAAGAAGTTGCTGTGTTTAGAAGCAGGTACCCTTATACATAACATGTGTTTTTTATTATTTGTAATCATGCATGTTAAAGTAACACGGCATGGTTTAATAATTTTGCCTAAATCGATATCATGGATTTTTGTAGGATGTTATGTGGTGCACCATTCAGTTCTCCTAGGATCAGTCAAGTATCTTCGCAAGGCCGGTGGTCAGGTGTTGAGGATCTAAACCAGGGATCTGTAGTTGCAAAGACCATCGAGGAAGTTTTGAACTCTTCTGAGGTGACCCTCTCCATGTCTCATTAAATTTAGCTGTTCATTAACACGGTGCATTATCTATTGATATAGACATATACTAATGTTAATAAATTGCCCATGGTATAATAAGATGTGTTAATTAAGAAAACAAGATATATACAGTGTACTATGACTTTTAAAGTGCATAGACAAATTGTGTTGATAAAAAAATACACAGGTAGTCAATTGTTGTTTTAATTAAATAGTAAGAAACTATAAAAGCAACCACTCGAAAGAAAACCATTACAAGGGATAAGTTCAAAGACTATTGTAATATTTTTAGTAGAACTAATTTCTACTTTACGTAAGTGTTGCTCATGCTATTATTAGCCATGACTAAGTTCAAATACTGCTAAAAAACTATAAAGGCAACCATTCGGAAGAGCACCATTACAAGAGATAAGTTCAAATCACCATTACAAGGGATAAGTTCAAATACTGTTGTAATATTACCAGGTATAGCTTTTAGTAGAACTAATATCTGCTTTACGTAAGTGTTGCTCATGCTATTATTAACCATGACTAAGTTCAAATACTGCTGTAATATTACCAGATATAGTTTTATTAGTAAATATTACGGTTATGTGAATGAATTGTATCAAGGTTCATTTTTCAAATGGGTGCCAATTTTCAGGAAGGTCCCGTCTGGATTATTGCAACTGTAGTCTCTATAAATGCAAGCAAGAGCGATTGGTACTACAAGTCATGTAGGAGGTGCCCAAAGAAAATTGACATTCCTATTGGGGAAAGATATGAATGCACTAAGTGTGGACGCACACATGGATGTGCCGCTATTAAGTATGTGAAATAATAAACTATGAAGTTTGATAACTGTCGACAAATTTTTCAATGCTTCCTGTTATCACTAATGCAACCAATTTATTTTTCACCTAATAATAGATACAAACTTGAGGTAATGGTATGTGATGGAACAGGGAGCATGACTTTGTTATTGTGGGACAGGGAAACAACACAATTGGCTGGAAAGATTGCTGAAAAAATTGTGGATGAGGAGGTAACTTTACAAATTATTAAATTATGTATAATCACCTTTAATTTTTTATGTATGTAAGGCAAAACTCATCATAAATTATACTTTACGTAAAGGTTGGTAATGAAGAATACCCTCCCACCCTCGATAATATCATGGATAAGAAGGCACTATTTAAGATAAATGTTAAAATGGCAAACATCAAGCAATACGATCAAGTTTACACGGTTAGCAAGGTATGCGATGATGAGGAGCTTGTGGAGAAGAACATGCCCAAAAAAATGCAGACCAATCCATCCACAAACATCACAGTATGGTCTCTTTGTACACATTAAATATTGTTTTAGAATTTGACATTTACATTATGAATTGGTAAGCATAGTATGTAAACAAATATGTGTATGTTACTCGGGCAGAAAAATGGCTACAGCAACTCAGTGGATATGTCAGGCCATGTTGTCAACCTTGAAACTGATACTGATCCTCATTTTAGCATGGTAAAAATATATGTTAAACTTTTTCGTTTCATTGGTCGTCCATAAATCACTTTTGTACTGTGAATAATTGACTAATGAGGGTTAATTATGTATAGGATGGCCTTGAAGATAGCGTGTCAAGTGGCAAGTGTAAAACTCCAGCTAAAAGTGCTTCCAGTGGGATAAACGATGCTGTGAAAAGCTTGCCTCAACATGAAGAAGAAGGTCAATTTTTCACTAATCGTTTCAGTAGGAGAGTTGGAAAAAAACAGAAGATTCAGTTAATTGATGAGGAAAGCTAACTAGCGAGTATAATAGTGTGCAAGATTTATCCAAGACTATGTTGTTAACTTCTTTGACGATAATTAATTGAACTATGTAGTAGTAGTATGTGGATTATTTTGTGAAAATTTCCTTGAACTATATCGTAGTACTATGTGGCATATGCTAGCCATGTTCTAATTTGAATTTATCAACATTACGTTGTCTCTCTATCTATAATTAAAAGACTTATTACACTTTATATGCATATGCTAGCCATGTTATAATTTGAATTTATCAACATTACGTTGTCTCTCTATCTATAATTGAAAGACTTGTTTAACTTTCTAGGTTAATATGCAGCGATAAAGAATTCTACTACACCATATAGTAAGAGATAGGTCTTTACAATTCCGTGGGCATCAAACTAGAAAAACTCCCTGGTAAACCTGTATATGACTAATTTAAAGTTAAATAAATAAAAAGGATTGACAACACCAATTGCAGTAATAGTAACACAAAATATAGCTTAGGTTTTTGAATGTCAAAAGCAAATGTGAAGGAAAGAAAGTTATACAAAATCTTGATAAAAGTAGGGTCTTTATCTTAAATGGACAGATGTCACTATAATTAGTTTTACTAGGAGTGACAAATCTATGTGGATGATATCCCAAAAAATCTTAAAGAAAAAATCACGAATCATTACATAAAAGATGAAGAAAAATCAAATTAAAAAAAAATATTTTGGACAAGATATTTTATTAAGACAAAAAGAAATATTCATAATATCACAAATAAATAGTGACATTATTAATATTCAAATCCGTCTATGATAAAGTAGTACATTACAATGTCAAGGCTATAATATAAATATAGTCAAAATTAGTACACATAACTAGTATCCGTGAATAGTGTGTATTAAATTACAGAATGCATGAATATCTTTTTTGCTTTTCTAAATATTGAGAAATGCATGGTCTTGAAATAATATTCATTAATATAGATTGGTGAAAAGAATACATGAACATATTAAATTGCAATGAGAAATTAGAAAGTTTTGTACTTTTTAATCAGCGTGTTTCATTATGCAGAGGTCTAGGAGTAGCATGTGAATAAGTCCACATATAAGTGACTTATGACAATGAAAATATTTTTTAAAAGAACAAATAAAGAATATAATCCTCATTGAGAATAGCAATCTTGATAGTTATGAGGCAGATATACATATGATGAAACAACTATCATACTAAATCTCAAGCTTTTGGGTTGGTGTCCCAATATCGAAAAATGCTATCATGGAGAAGGTTAGGTGAGTATTTCAAAAACTTTCATCAACTCAAAAGCCATCGATCATGAAAATAAACTAAATGTAAGTAAATTGCATTCAGACTGCTAATGCTAAGGTATGTAGTAATAGGCTAGGAAATATATTTAAATAAATATAGGATGTTATAGAATTTCGGAATACACAACTGTCTTAAATCAATGAAATTTATTAACATGGTAAGTGAGATGATATCCCGTGTTGTTCACGCACACATAATTTGTTTGGATGGTCAAACATTTTGACTTAGAGAGGAATAAATCCAAATGATAACACTATTGATCTACTAGGTAAAAAGGTATATTCATAAAATCATAATGAACAATGAAAGAACCATGTATAAAAATGGTCAAAGTTTATTTATAAGTCCCGTCACAAATATAAGGGGTAAGACAGTTCCGTGTGATGTTTAAAATAGGGTTACTAATATAATACAAAAGAAAAAGCTGAAAAGAAAACAAAATATATCAGATCATATTATTTTTAAATTTTTTAAAAAGAGAGAGTAAATCATGATGTAAATATATCACTCAATAAAAATAGTATTTCATGAATAAATAAATAATATAAGCTTAATTGAGAATAGTAATGAGGGATAATGCAGATCCATGGGAGGTTTAGAATAGGGTTACTTATATTATTTAAAAGTTAGATATGAAAAGAAAATGAGATACATCAGACGGGTTATTTTAGTATATTAAAAAAAAGACAATACAATTGAATAAAAATGTCACAGTTATATTTTTTATAATTTGCAAGTAAATAATTTTACTATATCAGATTGTATGAGAGAGGTATTTACAATTAGGTGGGCATCAATAAGTAAGAAAATTCCATGGTAAACCTTCCAGTTGAAGTTTAATAAATCAAAGGTATTGACAAGACCAATTGTAATAATAGTAAGACAAAACATGACTTAGTTTTTTGAGTGTTAAAAGAAAATGTGAAGGAAAAAAAAGTTATACAAAATCTTGATAGAAGTAGGGTCTTCTTTTTAGATAAACAGATGTCAGTATAATTATGTTTACTAGGTATGACAGATCTATATGGATGATATCCCAAAAAATCTTGAAGAAAAACTCACGAATCATTTCGTTAAAAATGAAGAAAAAATCAAATTAAAGAAAGAAGTATTTGGAAAAAGGTTTTTATTAGGACCAAAATAAAGACTCATAATATCATGAATAAACAGTGAGATTATTAATATTCAAGCACGTCTATGATAAAGTAGTACATTGCAAGGTCAAAGCTACAATATATGTGTAGTCAAAATTGGTTTGAATGACCAGTATCCGTGAATGGTATGTAGTAAATTACGGGATGTATGAAAGCCTTTTTTGCTTTTTCTAAATATTGACAAATGCATGGTCGAATGATATTAATATATTTTTGTGAAAATAATATATGGACATATCAAGTTGTAATGAGAAATTAGAAAGTTTGGAATGAAAAATTAGGAAGTTTACAATGCAGTCAACGTGTTTCATTATGCAGAGGTCCGAGAGTAGCATGTTTTTAAGCCCACATATAAGTAGCTTATGGCAATGAAAATAATTTTTTAAAGAATGAATATAGAAGATAATCCTCATTCAGAATAGTAATCTTGATAGCTATGAGGTTGAGATACATACGATGAAACACCTATGACACTGGTCCGGGAGAAGCAATTTTTTAGACCCACATATAAGTAACTTATGGCAACGAAGATATTTTTTAAAAAGAGTAAATATAGAAGATAATCCTCATTGAGAATAGCAATGCTGCTAGCTATGAGGTTGATATACATAGGATGAAATGTCTATGATACTAAAGATATTTTTGTGTGATTAAATATGATACTTTTTGGTTGGTGTTCCAATGCCAAAAAATGCTATTATGGAGAAGATTAGGTCAATATTTCAAAAAATTTCATCAACCCAAAAGTCATTGATTATGTAAACAGACTAAAAGCAGGTAAATTGCATTCAGAATGCTAATGTATATAGTAATAGGCCAAGAAATGTATTTAACTAAATATGAAATGTTATAGAAATTAAAAATGTACAACTGTCTTGAATAAATAAATTTCATTAACATGGTAAGTGAAATAATATTCCGTATTGTTCACACAAACGATATGTTGTTTGGATGGTCAAACAGCTTGACTTAGGGAATAATAAATCCAAAGGATAACACATTAATCTACTAGGTAAAAAGGTCTATTCATAATAAATAACGAAAAATTCGTGTATGAAAAAAGTCAAAATTTATGTGTAAATTTCAATGTGTTACAAATATATGGGATTATGGGGTACATCAGTTGTGTTTGATGTTTAGAATAGGATTACTAATATAATGCAAAAGAAAAAGCTGAAAAGAAAATAAGATATATCAGACAATATGAATCAAAAGTTTTTTAAAAAATAAAATATAGAATGGTGAAAAGAATACATGGCCATTTTAAGTTGCAATGAGAAATTAGAAAATTTATAATGCAGTCAGCGTGTTTCATTATGTACAGGTCTGGGAGTAGCATGTGAATAAGCCCACATATAAGTGATTTATGGCAATAAAAATATTTTTTTAAAGAACAAATAAAGAATATAATCCTCATTGAGAATAGCAATCTTGATAGCTATGAGGCAGATATATATATGATGAAACAACTATCATACTAAAGATATTTTTGTGTGGTTAAATCTCAAGCTTTTGGGTTAGTGTCCCAATTCCAAAAAATGCTATCATGAAGAAGGTTAGGTCGGTGAATAATGATGTAAAAATATCACAAATAAAAATAGTATTTCATGAATAAATAAATCATCTAAGCCTCATTGAGAATAGCAATGAGGGGTAATGCAGATATGTGTGATGTGGTTATTTATATAATATAAAAGATAGATCTGAAAAAAAAACAAGACACGTCAGTTGATTTTTTTAAATATATTAAGAAAAGAGAGGAAATAACAAGAATAAAAATAAAATATGGAAAAAATAAGCTTCAATTACCGGATCATGTTCATGGCCTATCAGGAACCACTCAGGTGGCAACTATCATTGAAAAAAGCTTAACATTTCTAAGCCAGTGCTTGGCCAAATTTACTAGAAAATTTTTCAGTAAATATATTACAATTACACCTGGATAAAAAATAAAAAATTAAAAAAAGTATTTCATAATTTCTCGATAAGCTAAACATGTATACCGTAACACACCAAAAGATATGTACACGTTTGTGAAAGCAAAAAAGACAAATTATTTAAGTCTAAAATAATGATCATGAGATAATAAGACATTTAGATATCCATATTGCTGTTGAAACTAAACACAAAATGAAGTTGGAGTCTATATTAGCAAAGAGGCACAAATAGCCAGCTTTATAAATACATGTTGATATGAAATGGAAAAAGGCATGGACAAACACATCAAATGTTCACCAAACACCATATCTCAAACACTTCTCCATTTAGTTTCAAAGATGAGTGGTATATTGCCTAGAAGGGCAGAGTTACCACACATTGTGGATGATCTTCTATAGAAGATCTTTGTTAAAATTGACCCAAAGACTGTTGGTAAATGCAAGACACTGAGTAAGGCATGGAACTTCCACTTATTAACCCCAATGTTTATTAAGCAGAATTGGAAGGAGAACAAGGCTAGAAAACGGGATCTGATTGTTGGGATTGGATATCCACCTTCCGACCAAAACTCTCAATGGTTTGTTAGGGCACATGTTGAATCTGGAGCAGAGCACCAACTTTCCATACCAGTAGCCATTAATAACTTTGGCTTTTACTCATTGGTTGGGTTAGATCATGGTGTTATTTGTTTGAGGTTCTCTCTGGATGGACTTAATTACCGTCTTCTAATATGGAATCCGCTCACCCGAAGGATGAAGTTCGTTCTTGATGAGGCAAGAAAATATCGGGCCCATGCTATATCACTCTATGCTTTTGGTTACACGTACGATAGCATGGAGTATCGTATATTGCACGTAAACAAAAAGCAGTTACAAGGGAAGAGTATGTCATGGATGCTATATAATTCATGGGACACTGACTGGAAAGATTCAGGTAGCTTTGAGAGTAATGTGAAAAAGATGGGTCCTAAGTCTGTTGTGAATAATGGTGTCGTTTACTGGATTGGATGGGATGGACTTAGCCTGACAGATCCATCGTCAATCATAACATTTGATCTGCGACAGAAGTTGGCTTACGAGGCGGAAGTTCCGGATGGAGCAAAGTCCACTTATCACTTATTAACAAACTTCAACGACAACGTTGCTTTCATTTCCTACAAGAATCTGGGTTACACAAGAACTGTTGTCGTTTGGCGCATTCAAAGCAATGGGCAAGGCAAGATGGAATGGGAGAAAATGATCAAACTTTTTGGCCTTGAGATTCCATACAATCCAACAATGTTTGTTGGAATG
Organism: Arachis stenosperma; assembly: GCF_014773155.1. NCBI lineage: Eukaryota > Viridiplantae > Streptophyta > Magnoliopsida > Fabales > Fabaceae > Arachis > Arachis stenosperma. Next base: position 142,544,621 of record NC_080379.1, on the reverse strand, counting down.
GACATTGTATCCATACTAGAGTCTCGGAGCGGATTGGAGGGAGATGCGGAGAGAACTGACATTGTTATATCTAAGATCAAATGGAAGTTAGCTATAAGAGCACACATTCTGCATCGTGTTTGGCAAGAGATTGTCTATGTTAAAACTTCCACTTTGCACTCGGATGGGCTTTATATTGTCTAAGTTTTAAATATTATGAAAGTGTAGCTAACTGTTATTTTCAGTGATCTATGATTAGTCACTTAGGAACTATATCAGTATATTTTATGTCTAGAGTATGTTTTAGGATTGCAAATATTTTTTAATGTTTTATTATTGTGTGCTTAGAGTTTTGATCTCAAGGAGTTTGAAATTAGGCTATTTTGCTACTGTGTTTTGACAACATGTTTAGAGTGGAGAATCTTTGTCTTTATCCAGAATAAAATGAGATAATGCAATGTATTTCTTATTAATGTCAATGTTATGTGCTTTAATCTTTATTTACTAAACAAATACACAGTTAACAATGAATGTAGTATACTAAACCAAATCATGCATATGTGTATAAAATATTCAAAAATTAGCTGTAGGATTAACTAATAATAAGTCCTAAACAATCACAAAGCCTGAGTAGTCTCGAGCATTCACTAAAAACACATAGTATACATGCATTATGCATGTTCATAATTAGTAGTTAAGTTAATTGGATGGTTATCAAGTATTAAGTGTATATACGGTGATAATATATACATTTTATAGGTGTACTAAAACAAACTGATTATGAAAAAACAAATAAATTATGAAAAATAAAATAAAATTAAGGTGCGCAACTTAATACATTTTGGGAGACGGAAAGATAGACACCATGCATCCAAAGATAATACATTTTCAAAAAGAAATAATAAAAACGTGTAATATATATATATATATATATAATGACAAGGATTGTAACAAACCAAATGAGTGGACAAATTTGATTATATTATGCATTATAACATATCTAAGATTCTCCAACCAAGTATGCACAAAATCTACATCAACCCATTATTTTTTGGAGCCTTTATCGCTGGCTAATTTTTGTAGTTAGGAGATAAAAATGTGGCTAATTTTTGTACTTAGAAGATAAAAGGAGGACGCTGATACATATTTTAGATATCACAGCATTTGTATAACTAATTGCACTATTAAAGGCAAAAAAAATTTGTGTTATATATAAGTAAGGGAATAACACCATTTAGATAGTGTAGTCATGTGTTACAAGGTCTACTCAATTAAAGAAAACATAAAAGAAATATGACAAAGATGAGGCATATAGAAATATGACACAAGAGATTCTAAAAGATAACCTAGATATGTAGAAGTTCATGAAAACTACAATAAAGAAACCGCTAATCAGACACACTGAAGATGGAACAATCATCCACTGCGAATGCAAGATGCAAGAGAAAAAGTATTCTGAATGACAAAAGGAAAAGGAAGTGCATATTGAAACCACAGACATCGAATCAGCAATTCAAAAGACAAGCATTACAAGGAATAACTACTGCTGTAATATCGCCAGGTATGATTTTCAGTAGAACTAATTTCTATATATTTAATTGTTGCTCATGCTATTATCACCCATGATTACCATTGTCGAACTATGTATAAGGTTATTGTAAATAGTTTTACCAAGTAAAGTTTAAAAACTTTAGCTATTATTGACTCAGAAAAAAAAAAGACATTATGTTTAATTTTTTGCATAACCTAAATTAACTAACTAGAGAATGTTGCCATTTGTAGATAAACATGACCAAGCAAGCAGGTCGTCACCTTTAACTAACAACGGGAAGGCTGATGGAAGAGCGACAAGTTTTAAGTCAAGAATGGGAGCAAGACAAGATTTCATTAGTTCTGCATTACCGTTTAACAAAGGTACCTTCAATAGTAGTGATCAACAAGGCTTTTGAATTATGCCATGATTACCAATATTTTTTGCAAATATACAGAGCAATGTATTGTTGATCTACAAGAACAACATACCAACATGACTAATTTCAATGCAAATAGAAACCGAATGATAAAGAAGCACAATGATAGCATTCAAAGTTACACCATCAATAGAAGTGCAATCTCATCATCAATTCAAACATTCAAAAGACAACCGTTACAAGAAATAAGTCTAAATACTATTGTAATGTCGTCAGGTATAGTTTCCACTAGATCTAACTCTTTTTGCTTTAAGTGCTGCACATCTTATTATTAGCAAAACAACTTTTAGTGGTAAAAGGAGTGGATTATTTATAATAGTTTTTTCAAATTAAGTTTCAAAATATTAGGTATAATCTACTCACAAATACAAAAGACCTTATATTCAGGAATGGAATATATTTGTGGTAAAAAAAATTAACATAAAATTCTTACTTATTTGTAACCAAGAATATATATTTTGGGAACGCAGTTTTTATGTCCTTAATATGAAGAGGGATAGCATTTATTGTACATTTTTTGGATTATACAGGTAGAGAACATATCCAGGGAACTCAACTAACTATGACAGAATCTCAAATGCAACAAATGATGGTATTACAGAAGTTAGCTCACATGCCCATAGTAGGATGACACCAGGTACAATTTTTTATTCAATGTAAAATACACCTATTTAGGAAAAAAGAATTTTAAGATACACGAAGAATTTTGTATTACTTCTTTTCTGATCTCTAGCATAAGATTATAGAATGTGATTAAGGACGATGCACTGATGATTTTTTTGTAATCAGCTACACTTACGAGTGGCATAGTGAGAAGAAAACAACCAAGTAAAGTACAAAGTGAAAATAACGAATGTATGGTGATGATAACATTATTAATAATACTAGACATACAATGATATAAACTGAAATTGTCAATGATGATTACAAGATTTTCAAAATATTGGCACATGGGAGATGCATCATATGCGTGTGAATACTGTCATGCTTTATTCTGGTATGATGAAAGAACTCAGAAACATTACAACACTGATGATCCAAAATACACTAATTGTTGTCGTGGAGGACAAGTGGAAATATCACCATTACAAAATGCTCCTAATGTGTTGTATGATTTGTTATACGAAAATGATGCGAAAAGCAAACACTTCCGTGAGAATATTAGATGTTACAATAGTATGTTTCAATTCACATCAATTGGTGCAAAAATTGATCGAAGTATAAACACGACAAGAGGGCCACCAACCTTTATATTATGTGGAGAAAATTAGTATTTGATGGGCAGTCTCATTCCATCAGAGGGGAGTATTGCGAAACTTGTACAGTTGTACATTTTTGACACTAATAATGAGATACAAAATCGTATGTCTGTCATAAGGTACAGTATTAAATTAACCTTTTTTGTAAATTAGCATGATACTTTTAACAAAATATTGTAGAAAATAATTGGACAATATAATAAATCACATATTTGACCCCTTTGTGTCTATTTCCATGTTACAGTTGTGAAGAAAAGAGAATAGTACATGAAGAGATTGTTAGAGCGTTGAAAAGTATGCTAGATGAGCATAATGTTTTGGTTAAGGTATTCCGAATGGTTAGGCAATCCATAGCAGATGAGCCTAGATCAAAACTGAAGTTGAGATTAATGGACAAAAGAGGTAAGGATGGTAGAAGGTACAATCTACCCTCTGTGAATGAAGTTACTGCATTAATTGTTGGGGACTTTGATCTAGATAAAAATGATAGAGACATTGTGGTTGAGACTCAGAGTGATAGATTACAACGTGTAAACCAGCTTAATCCAACATATTTGGGTTTGCAATATCCTCTATTGTTCCCATATAGAGAAGACGTATACAAGGAAGATATACAACTTAACAAGAATTGCAGTGAGTCTGTCAAAGGAAGACATGATGTATCAATGAAAGATTTTTTTGTATATAAGATACAAGAAAGATATGCAGATGGGTGCCCATTACTCTATTCAAGGTGATTATTCCAATAATTTGTGGTCGATGCTTACTCGATGATTGAGTCTTCTAGACTTAACTTTATTCGCCTTAAACAAGACAAGTTTCGGTGCGAGATGTACAAAGGTATAACAGAAGTAGTTTTGAATGGAAAGACAACGACATCATCACGTGGGAAGTGTATTATCTTGCCGTCATCATTTATAGGAGGTCTAAGGTATATGATACAAAACTATCAGGATGCAATGACAATATGTAGAATTATGGGGTATCCAGACCTCTTCTTAACATTTACATGTAATCCTAAGTGGCTAGAGCTAGATGACTTTCTCAAGACTAGGGAGTTAAATGCAGAAGACCGATCCGACATGGTTTGTAGAGCTTTCAAAGTTAAGTTGGACCGATTCATAAAAGACATAAGAACTAACAAGATGTTTGGAAGTGTCATCGTAGGTAATTGATTAGTTTTATTAATTGTGTTCAAATATACCCAATCAGTTTTATTTTAGCCCGAAACAAATTGTCAAACTAATAGTAATTTTTTTCTTTACTTTTACAGTGGTTTATACTATTAAATTTTAAAAACGAGGATTGTCGCATGCCCACATTTTGTTATTCCTTCACCGAGATGATAGATATCCAACAGGCGAAGACATAGACCGAATTATCAGTGCTGAAATACCAGACAAAGAAAAAGATCCAGTGTACTATGAAGCTGTTGGAAAGCACAAGATGCATGGACCATGTGGTAGTGTTCGAAAATATTCAATGTGCATGGATAACGGCAAATGCATATGCCATTTTTCAAAGAAATTTGTTGAAAGTACAACTGTTGATGAGAATAGCTATCCAATTTATAAACGAAGGGAAGATGGCAGAATAATCAATAAATTAGGTGTCGATCTTGACAATCGATATGTTGTCCCACATAATAGGGAGTTGTTATTGAGATATGGAGCACACATCAATATTGAGTGGTGCAACCAATCAAGATCTATAAAATATTTGTTCAAATATGTGAACAAAGGACATGATCGAGTGACAGCTTCATTTTATAAGAGTGCTGCAGGAGATGCAGAAGATGATGAATGCGATGAAGTGAGCATGTACTACGATTGTAGGTACATCTCATCATGTTAGGCAGCTTGGAGGATTTTTGGCTACAACATCCACTATAGAGACCCTTCGGTGGTTAGGCTAGGTTTTCATTTACCTGATGAGCAACATGTGGTCTTTGAAGATCATGAAATCCTAGATGATGTTGCTAGAAAAGATTCAGTGAAAGAGTCTATGTTCATAGGATAGTTTGAGGCAAATAAAAAATATCCAGAAGCGCGCAACCTAACATATGTCAAGTTTCCAACCAAGTTTGTGTGAAAGCCTCAACCATGGAAGTGGTTCCCACGCAAGTCACACTCCATCATTGGGAGAATTTTCTTCGTTCCTCCAGGATTGGGTGAAATTTATTACTTGAGGTTGCTACTTAACTTTGTTAGGGGACCTACGTCCTACGAAGAGATTAGAACAGTTGATGCGGTTGTATATCCGTCATTTAGAGACGCATGTTTTGCACAAGGTCTATTGGATGACGACAAAGAATATATTGAAGCAATTAATGAAGCTAGCCATTGGGGATCAGGAGAATACTTAAGAAAACTGTATGCGGTGTTACTGTCATCTAATTCAATGGCAAGGCTTGAGCATGTGTGAGAAAATACATGAAAGTTATTGTCCGATGATATTGTGCACAGGCAAAGAAGAATTCTCGATAATCAAGATAACCTTAAATTGCTAACAGGACTTTGACCGGTAATCTTTTTGCATAAATCAAGTACATCTAAATTCCCATGATTTGTTAAAAGAAAACACGGTGTTTTAGAAACTACAACTTCACCCCACCATCATAATTATAGCATTCACACTATAAGCACTACTTAGTCTTAATCAATACAAGAACTACAACTTCACCACACCATTATAACTATAGCATTCACACCATAAGCACTGCTCAGTCTTAATCAATACAAGAACGGAGATCTACTTAATTGAGTTAACATTCTTATATTTTTTGAATATCCTAAACATTTTTTTGAATATCCTAAACATGTAAGAAATTTTTTCACTCCTTTAGGAAACCAAAAATTAGATCTATACACAATTTAATTTTAAGCATTTTAACATTAATGACTTTTGAAGTCTTACTGACCAGTTATGTTCAAGTTATATGCACAATATATATGCAATTATTTTGTGCAATTAAATGACTATAAATCCATGTTGGTTTGTTTGAATGAAAATACAATACAATGTTTAGTAGTTATAGTTATGGAAAGATGTATTACCTCTGAAATTCTTTGTTGTGGAATTTGGATGATCCTTCTAATGAAATATAGTCTAAAATGGACAGACGTGGTTGTATCAATGAAAAGCCTTACACAATTGTCCCTATTATGGATACAATATTCCAGCTTTACCCAAATTCATCCCATTAGATGTACCTGTCAACATGTGTAGAAAATTGGGTATTTTACAGAGTCCAATAGCATGCACAATAATAGTAGTGATAATTAGTTACAAGAAAAATACACTAGAGCACATGATAGATAGGAGCTTGAAGAAATATATCATGTTATAAAAACTACAGCATTTACTCCATTGTATAGTAGCTATGGAGGGACTAACTAATCAAAACAAATCGAAAAATATATATACAAAATAATTTGCAGAATATCTTCATCAAAAACCTTATGTTGTAACAAATTGATTTGTATGAGCATATGATTCAAGTATATTTATTATAAATTAACACCTAATCCTCATACCTAATAACAATTTATAACTATTAAAAATGTTGTTCAACCATATTCATGATGTCAACGTACTAAAATACAAAACTTTTAAAATAAATTAACACGTGTTTCGAAGAACAAAGATTATTAATTCTTTTTCGAGAAATTCTATTTGGAAAATTACATCAACAAACAAAAACAGTTATATATCATTACCATAACCGCACAACAACACACACATTTTATGTATAAATAGTAATTTGATGTATATGAAAAATCTAATATAGTAATAGATATCCATGCTGTTTCTGAAACAGTGGCATGCACGTAAGTTGATAGTGTTATCATAGTTTCAGCTGATCACAACCTTTTAATTCCAATGCAGGTTTACAAGTAACAGATGAAGAGCTACAGGACTTGATTCTAATTGAAATTGAGGACTTATATAAAGCTTACAACAAAAGCTTAAGAGATTACCATTCTATGCCATACCTAAACATGGAAATATCTAATCTGCTTTTAAGGCACACTGGGATTAATAGACTGATACACGATGAACTTCGATATGATTGACGCAATCTAGCGGTGGAATACCCAACATATTTGCAACAACTAACAGAAGAACAATGATCAGTATATGAACAAATTATGGAAGCTGTGAACAATGGGAAAGGGAAGGTCTTCTTCTTATATGGATACGGTGGGACTGGAAAGACATTTGTCTGGAAGACACTAGCCGCTGCAATTAGATCAAAAGGAAAGATTGTTATCACGGTTGCATCAAGCGGGATAACATCCTTATTGTTACCAGGTGGTAGAACGGCACACTCACGTTTTGCAATCCCACCAAACCTTGATGAATTTTCAACATGCAACATAAAGCAAGGCAGTGCATTGGCTGAGTTGATAATAAAGACTCGGTTAATAATATGGGATGAAGCTCCTATGGTTAATAAACATTGCATTGAGGCGCTTGATAGGACAATGAGGAATATCTTGAGGTTTAGTAATCTAAATAGTCAAAATCAGCCATTCGGAGGAAAGACAATTGTATTCGGTGGGAATTTTTGGCAGATACTTCCTGTTATTCCCAAAGGTAGTAGGCAAGATATTGTACATGCAACGATAAATTCATCTTACATTTGGAAGAGCTACAAGTTACTTACTTTGTCAAAGAACATGCGTCTGAAAGCTACACATGATGATGAAAAAATAGAAGACTTAAGGGAATTTGCAGAATGGATTCGAAAGATCGGTGTTGGGAACTATGACACTCAGAAGGATGGTGTTAACAAAGTCAAAATCCCAGATGATATCATGATAAAGGATTGGGATGACCCCATTGTAGCTATTTGCAAAGCAATATATCCAGATTTGTTTGATGGGACAAACTATCTATCTAACATTCAAGATCGGGCCATACTTGCACCCACACTGCATATTGTTGATGAAATCAATAATTATATGATGAGTTTGAACCAAACCGAGGCGCAAACCTTTTATAGCTCAGACAAAGCATGCGAAACAGAACCTGCTAATGATATCTCTGCATCAATTCACACACCTGAGTTCCTAAACACGATTAAATGCTCTTTGGTGCCAAACCATGAATTGACACTCAAGGTTGGGACACCTATAATGTTACTTCGTAACATTGACCACTCGGTTGGGTTATGTAATGGCACTCGCTTAGTCATAACCAAACTTGGTAAACACGTATTAGAAGCAAGGAGCCTATCAGGAGCAAACAGTGGCCAAAAGGTTTTCATCCCAAGAATGACTTTAACCCCATCTGATCACATGATACCTTTCAAGTTTCAACGTAGACAAATTCCTATAATGGTATCATATGCGATGACCATTAATAAAAGTAAAAAATCATTGTCTAAAGTTGGGTTGATCCTAAAAAAACCCGTCTTTATACATGGTCAGTTATATGTTGCAGTATCTAGAGTTACAAATAGAGCTGGGTTGAAAATATTGATATGCCACGCGGAGAATAACTGCACAGAAATGGACAACGTGGTATATAAAGAAGTGTTTAGGAATGTTGGTTAGAAAACTAAACGGAGACTAGGCCAAAAAATTTTGTATAGCAACCTGTTCTAGCATGCATAATTTTACGGACTATAAGTATTTTTAATTACCGAAGCATGATGAGCGGATAATTTGTACGCTTTTTGGCATTGTTTTTAGTATGTTTTTAGTATGATTTAGTTAGTTTTTAGTATATTTTTATTAGTTTTTAGTTAAAATTCACTTTTCTGGACTTTACTATGAGTTTGTGTGTTTTTCTGTGATTTCAGGTATTTTCTGGCTGAAATTGAGGGACCTGAGCAAAAATCTGATTCAGAGACTGAAAAGGACTGCAGATGCTGTTGGATTTTGACCTCCCTGCACTCGAAGTGGATTTTCTGGAGCTACAGAAGCCCAATTGGCGCGCTCTCAACGGCGTTGGAAAGTAGACATCCTGGGCTTTCCAGCAATATATGATAGTTCATACTTTGCCCAAGATTTGATGGCCCAAACCGGCGTTCAAAGTCACCTTAAGAAATTCCAGCGTTAAACGCCGGAACTGGCACCAAAATGGGAGTTAAACGCCCAAACTGGCATAAAAGCTGGCGTTTAACTCCAAGGAGAGTCTCTACACGAAAATGCTTCATTGCTCAGCCCAAGCACACACCAAGTGGGCCCGAAAGTGGATTTTTATGTCATTTACTCATCTTTGTAAACCTTAGGCTACTAGTTTTCTATAAGTAGGACCTTTTACTATTGTATTTGAGATCTTTTAATCATCTTCTGATCTTTTGATCATGTTTTGATGATTGAACCCTCTTTGGGAGGCTGGCCTCACGGCCATGCCTAGACCTTGTTCTTATGTATTTTCAACGGTGGAGTTTCTACACACCATAGATTAAGGTGTGGAGCTCTGCTGTACCTCGAGTATTAATGCAATTACTATTGTTCTTCTATTCAATTCCGCTTGTTCTTTGTCCAAGATATTCATTTGCACTCAAGAACATGATGAATGTGATGATTATGTGACACTCATCATCATTCTCACCTATGAACAAGTGACTGACAACCACTCTGTTCTACAAGCAAACAAGGCTCTAATGTTTATCTCTTGGGTTCTTTAACCGGAATCTTCGTGGTATAGGCAAGAACTGATGGCGGCATTCAAGAGAATCCGGAAGGTCTAACCTTGTATGTGGTATTCTGAGTAGGATTCAATGATTGAATGACTGTGACGTGCTTCAAACTCCTAGCAGGCGGGGCGTTAGTGACAGACGCAAAAGAATCACTGGATTCTATTCCGGCCTGACCGAGAACCGACAGATGGATAGCCGTGCCGTGACAGGGTGCGTTGAACATTTCCACTGAGAGGATGGGAGGTAGCCACTGACAACGGTGAAACCCTTGCATAAGCTTGCCATGGAAAGGAGTAAGAAGGATTGGAAGAAGACAGTAGGAAAGCAGAGAGACGGAAGGGAAGGCATCTTCATACGCTTATCTGAAGTTCCTACCAATGAATTACATAAGTATCTCTATCTTTATCTTTATGTTTTATTCGTATATCACTATACCCATTTGAGTCTGCCTGACTAAGATTTACAAGGTGACCATAGCTTGCTTCATACCAACAATCTCCGTGGGATCGACCCTTACTCGCGTAAGGTTTATTACTTGGACGACCCAGTGCACTTGCTGGTTAGTTGTGCGAAGTTGTGTTTATGCCATGGTATTGAACACCAAGTTTTTGGATTCATTACCGGGGATTATTTGAGTTGTGAAAAGTATTGATCACAATTTCGTGCACCAAGTTTTTGGCGCCGTTGCCGGGGATTGTTTCGTGTATGGACAACTGACGGTTCATCTTGTTGCTTAGATTAGGTATTTTTCAGAGTTCTTAAGAATGAATTCTAGTGTTTCAAGGTGATGTTCTTATCATCACCAAGGCTGATTGATCTTCATCAATTTAGCTCTTGAATGCAATGTCCTGCTGAAGCTTGGCTAGCCATGTCTAATTCCTTTAGACTGAAGCTTTAGACTAACATTGCATGATTCCTGGAATTCTCATTAAGAATTTTGATACCTTTATTTTCTCTTCCATATAATTTTCGAAAAAGCATAAAAAAAAATTACAAAATCATAAAAACCAAAAAAAATATTTTATATTTCTTGTTTGAGTCTAGAGTCTCATGTTAAGTTTGGTGTCAATTGCATGTTTCTGTTCTTTTTGCATTCATGCATGTGTCTTCATTAATCTTCAGGTTGTTATTGATGATTTCTTACTCTAATCTTTAAATTCTATTGACTTGAGTGTTTTGTGTTTTGTCATATGCATTCTCATTTTGTTAGTGTCAGTAGTATACAAACTGCTAAGTTTGGTGTCTTGCATGCATTGTTATTTGATTTTAGTTGCATTTTGATTATTCCTTATTATTAAAAATCCAAAAATATTTTTAATTTGTGTCTTTTCAAGTCAATAATACAGAGAATTGAAGATTCAGAACATACTGCAGAGGAATTATACAGAAAAAGCTGGACGTTCAAAACGCCCAGTGAAGAAGGACAGACTGGCGTTTAAACGCCAGCTAGGGTGCCTGGTTGGGCGTTTAACGCCCAAAAAGGTAGTGCATTGGGCGTTAAACGCCAGAATGTGCACCATTCTGGGCGTTTAACGCCAGGATGGCACAAGGGGGAGGATTTTGTTTTCAAATCAATTTTTTTTCAAGTTTTCAAAGTTTTTCAAAATCAAATCTTTTTCAAATCATATCTTTTCAATCAAATGTTTTCAAAATCAATTTCTTTCCTTTTTCAAAGATACTTGCTATCAATTAATGATTTGATTCAACATTTCAAGTATGTTGCCTTTTCTGTTGAGAAAGGTTTAATGTTTGAATCATATCTTTTCTTGTTAGGCAAGTCATTGATTTTTAAAATCAAATCTTTTTAAAATTGTTTTCAAATCATATCTTCTCAATCACATATTTTTTAAAAAAACCAATCGTATCTTCTTAACCTCATCTTTTTCAAAATAGTTTTCAATCAAATCTTTTTGACTTCTAATTTCAAAGTCTTTTTCAAAAATCACTTGATTTCTTTCCCACTCTTATTTTCGAAAATTAATTAATGTTTTTCAAAATGTTTTCAAATTCTTTTACTTGATTTTCGAAAATTACCTTCCCTCCTCTCACATCCTTCTATTTATGGACTAACACTATTCCTCAATGCACAATTCGAACTCCATCTTTCTTGATAAGTTCGAATTTTCTACCTCTGTCTTCTATTTTTCTTTTTCTCTGACACCTCAAGGAATCTCTATACTGTGACATAGAGGATTCCACATTTTCTTGTTCTCTTTTCTTTCATATGAGCAGGAACAAAGACAAAAGCATTCTTGTTGAAGCTGACCCTGAACCTGAAAGGACCTTGAAGCAAAAGCTAAGAGAAGCTAAGGCACAACTCTCTACAGAGGACTTAACAGAAATCTTCAAAGAAGAAGACATGGCAGCCGAAAACAACAACAATGCCAACAATGCAAGGAAGGTGCTGGGTGACTTTACTGCACCTACTCCCGATTTCTATGGGAGAAGCATCTCTATCCCTGCCATTGGAGCAAACAACTTTGAGCTTAAGCCTCAATTAGTTTCTCTAATGCAACAGAATTGCAAGTTCCATGGACTTCCACTGGAAGATCCTCATCAGTTCTTAGCTGAATTCTTGCAAATCTGTGACACTGTCAAGACTAATGGGGTTGACCCTGAGGTCTACAGACTTATGCTATTCCCTTTTGCTGTAAGAGACAGAGCTAGGACATGGTTAGACTCACAACCTAAAGAAAGCCTGGACTCACGGGAAAAGCTAGTCAATGCCTTCTTGGCAAAGTTCTTTCCACCTCAAAAATTGAGTAAGCTTAGAGTGGAAGTCCAAACCTTCAGACAGAAGGATGGAGAATCCCTCTATGAAGCTTGGGAAAGATACAAACAATTGATCAGAAAATGTCCTTCTGACATGCTTTCTGAATGGAGCATCATAGGTATTTTCTATGATGGTCTCTCTGAATTGTCCAAGATGTCTTTGGATAGCTCTGCTAGAGGATCTCTTCATCTGAAGAAGACGCCTACAGAAGCTCAAGAACTAATTGAAATGGTTGCAAATAACCAATTCATGTACACTTCTGAAAGGAATCCTGTGAACAATGGGACAAATCAGAAGAAAGGAGTTCTTGAGATTGATACTCTGAATGCCATTCTGGCTCAGAACAAGATATTGACTCAACAAGTCAATTTGATTTCTCAAAGTCTGTCTGGAATGCAAAATGCACCAAGCAGTACTAAGGATGCTTCTTCTGAAGAAGAAGCCTATGATCCTGAGAACCCTTCAATGGAAGAGGTGAATTACCTAGGAGAACCCTATGGAAACACCTATAATTCTTCATGGAGAAATCACCCAAATCTCTCATGGAAGAATCAAGAGAAACCTCAACAAGGTTTCAACAACAATAATGGTGGAAGAAACAGGTTTAGCAATGGCAAGCCTTTTCCATCATCTTCTCAGCAGCAGACAGAGAGTTCTAAGCAGAGCCACTCTGACTTAGCAACCATGGTCTCTGATCTAATCAAAACCACTCAAAGTTTTATGACTGAAACAAGGTCCTCCATTAGGAATTTGGAGGCACAAGTGGGACAGCTGAGCAAGAAAATTACTGAACTCCCTCCTAGTACTCTTCTAAGCAATACAAAAGAAAATCCAAAAGGAGAGTGCAAGGCCATCAACATGGCCGAATTTGGAGAGGACGGAGAGGAAGTGAACGCCACTGAGGAAGACCTCAATGGGCGTGCACTGACCTCCAATGAGTTCCCAAATGAGGAACCATGGGAATCTGAGGCTCAAAATGAGACCATAGAGATTCCATTGGACTTACTTCTGCCTTTCATGAGCTCTGATGAGTATTCTTCCTCTGAAGAGGATGAGTATGTCACTGAAGAGCAAGTTGCTAAATACCTTGGAGCAATCATGAAGCTAAATGACAAGTTATTTGGAAATGAGACTTGGGAGAATGAACCTCCTTTGCTCACCAAAGAACTGGATGACTTGTCTAGGCAGAAATTACCTCAAAAGAGGCAGGACCCTGGGAAGTTTTCACTACCTTGTACCATAGGCACCATGACCTTCAAGAAGGCTCTGTGTGACTTAGGGTCAAGTGTAAACCTCATGCCTCTCTCTGTAATGGAGAAACTAGGGATCTTTGAGGTGCAAGCTGCAAGAATCTCATTAGAGATGGCAGACAACTCAAGAAAACAAGCTCATGGACTTGTAGAGGACGTTTTGGTGAAGATTGAAAACCATTACATCCCTGCTGATTTCATAGTCCTAGAGACTGGGAAGTGCATGGATGAAACCATCATCCTTGGCAGACCCTTCCTAGCCACAGCAAAGGCTGTGATTGATGTTGATAGAGGCGAACTGATCATTCAAGTGAATGAAGAATCCTTTGTGTTTAAGGTTCAAGGATATCCCTCTGTCACCATGGAGAGGAAGCATGAAGAGCTTCTCTCAAATCAGAGTCAAGCAGAGCCCCCACAGTCAAACTCTAAGTTTGGTGTTGGGAGGCCACAACCAAACTCTAAGTTTGGTGTTGAACCCCCACATTCAAACTCTAAGTTTGGTGTTGGAAGGTTCCAACATTGCTCTGAGAAAATGTGAGGCTCCATGAGAGCCATCTGTCAAGCTAATGACATTAAAGAAGCGCTTGTTGGGAGGCAACCCAATGTTATATTTTATCTATTTTCTTTTGTTATTTTATGTTTTTTGTAGGTTAATGATCATGAGAAGTCACAAAATCAATTGAAAAAGCAAAAACAGAATGAAAAACAGGAAGAAAAATAGCACACCCTGGAGGAAGAACTTACTGGCGTTTAAACGCCAGTAAGGCTAGCAGGTGGGCGTTTAACGCCCAGTCTGGCACCATTCTGGGCGTTTAACGCCAGAAAGGGGCACCAGACTGGCGTTAAACGCCAGAAAAGGGCAAGAACCTGGCGTTAAACGCCAGAAATGGGCACCAGCCCGGCGTTTAACGCCAGAATTGGCTCAAAACGTGATTTTGCATGCCATTTGGTGCAGGGATGACTTTTCCTTGACACCACAGGATCTGTGGACCCCACAGGATCCCCACCAACCCCACCACTCTCTCTCTTCTTCCCCATTCACCAATCACCTCAACACCTCTTCCCCAAAAACCCTTCACCTATCAAATCTCATCTTCCTCTTCACCACTCACATCCATCCTTCATAAAACCCCACCTACCTCACCATTCAAATTCAAACCACTTTCCCTCCCAAACCCACCCTCACTTGACCGAACCTTACCCTTCCCCCTCCCCTATATATACCCTTCTTCACCCCTTCATTTTCACACAACCTAAACACCACTTCTCCCCCTCTTTGGCCGAACACAAACGCCATTCCCTTCTTCCTCATTTCTTCTTCTTCTACTCTCTTCTTTCTTCTTTTGCTCGAGGACGAGCAAACCTTTTAAGTTTGGTGTGGTAAAAGCGTTGCTTTTTCATTTTTCCATAACCACTTATGGCATCCAAGGCCGGAGAAACCTCTAGAAAGAGGAAAGGGAAGGCAAAAGCTTTCACCTCCGAGTCATGAGAGATGGAGAGATTCATCTCAAGGGTGCATCAAGACCACTTTTATGAAGTTGTGGCCATGAAGAAGGGTCAACTTTGATCAAAGGTTGGACCAAGTCCTCACAGACATTTGTGAAGAGGGCGTTCAATGGAAGAGAGATTCAAGAGGAAAGCCGGTTCAACTGAGAAGGCATGACCTCAAGCCCATCACTAAGAAGAGGATGGAGCAAACAAGAGACCCCTCTCATCATGAGATCCCTGAGATGCCTCAAGGGATGCACTTTCCCCCACAAGACTATTGGGAGCAACTGAACACCTCCCTAGGAGAATTAAGTTCCAACATGGGACAACTAAGGGTAGAGCACCAAGAACATTCCATCCTCCTTCATGAAATTAGAGAAGATCAAAGAATCATGAGAGAGGAGCAACAAAGACAAGGAAGAGACATTGAGGAGCTCAAGCACTCCATAGAATCTTCAAGAAGAAGAACAAGCCGCCATCACTGAGGTGGACCCGTTCTTTAATCTCCTTGTTCTTTATTTTCTTTTTTTTTCAAAAATTTATGCTTTATGTTTGTCCATGTTTGTGTCTTATGATCATTAGTGTCTTAGTGTCTATGCCTTAAAGTTATGAATGTCCTATGAATCCATCACCTTTCTTAAATGAAAAATGTTCTTAAGTGAAAAAAGAAAGAATTGCATGAATTTTGAATTTTATAACAGTTTGATTATTTTGATGTGGTGGCAATATTTTTGTTTTCTGAATGCATGCTTAAACAATGCATATGTCTTTTGAATTTGTGGTTCATGAATGTTGGCTCTTGAAAGAATGATGAAAAAGGAGACATGTTACTGAGGATCTGAAAAATCATAAAAATGATTCTTGAAGCAAGAAAAAGCAGTGAATATAATAAAAAAAATAAAGAAAAAAAAGGAGAAAAAGAAAACGAAAAAAAAAACGAAAAAAAAAGAGAGAAAAGAGACGAAAAAAAAAGAAAAAGAAAGAAGAAAGGAATAAAGTTGTGATCCAAGGCAAGAAGAGTGTGCTTAAGAACCCTGGACACCTCTAGTTGGGGACTCTAGCAAAGCTGAGTCACAATCTGAAAAGGTTCACCCAATTATGTGTCTGTGGCATGTATGTATCCGGTGGTAATACTGGAAGACAGAGTGCTTTGGGCCACAGCCAAGACTCAATAAGTAGCTGTGTTCAAGAATCATCATACTTAACTAGGAGAATCAATAACACTATCTGGATTCTGAGTTCCTAAAGAAGCCAATCATTCTGAATTTCAAAGGATAAAGTGAGATGCCAAAACTGTTCAGAAGCAAAAAGCTAAAAGCCCCGCTCATCTAATTAATACTGATCTTCATAGATGTTTTTGGAATTCATTGCATATTCTCTTCTTTTTATCTTAATTGATTTTCAGTTGCTTGAGGACAAGCAACAATTTAAGTTTGGTGTTGTGATGAGCGGATAATTTGTACGCTTTTTGGCATTATTTTTAGTATGTTTTTAGTATGATTTAGTTAGTTTTTAGTATATTTTTATTAGTTTTTAGTTAAAATTCACTTTTCTGGACTTTACTATGAGTTTGTGTGTTTTTCTGTGATTTCAGGTATTTTCTGGCTGAAATTGAGGGACCTGAGCAAAAATCTGATTCAGAGACTGAAAAGGACTGCAGATGCTGTTGGATTCTGACCTCCCTGCACTCGAAGTGGATTTTCTGGAGCTACAGAAGCCCAATTGGCGCGCTCTCAACGGCGTTGGAAAGTAGACATCCTGGGCTTTCCAGCAATATATGATAGTCCATACTTTGCCCAAGATTTAATGGCCCAAACCGGCGTTCAAAATCACCTTAAGAAATTCCAGCGTTAAACGCCGGAACTGGCACCAAAATGGGAGTTAAACGCCCAAACTGGCATAAAAGCTGGCGTTTAACTCCAAGGAGAGTCTCTACACGAAAATGCTTCATTGCTCAGCCCAAGCACACACCAAGTGGGCCTGGAAGTGGATTTTTATGTCATTTACTCATCTTTGTAAATCTTAGGCTACTAGTTTTCTATAAGTAGGACCTTTTACTATTGTATTTGAGATCTTTTAATCATCTTCTGATCTTTTGATCATGTTTTGATGATTGAACCCTCTTTGGGAGGCTGGCCTCACGGCCATGCCTAGACCTTGTTCTTATGTATTTTCAACGGTGGAGTTTCTACACACCATAGATTAAGGTGTGGAGCTCTGCTGTACCTCGAGTATTAATGCAATTACTATTGTTCTTCTATTCAATTCCGCTTGTTCTTTGTCCAAGATATTCATTTGCACTCAAGAACATGATGAATGTGATGATTATGTGACACTCATCATCATTCTCACCTATGAACAAGTGACTGACAACCACTCTGTTCTACAAGCAAACAAGGCTCTAATGTTTATCTCTTGGGTTCTTTAACCGGAATCTTCGTGGTATAGGCAAGAACTGATGGCGGCATTCAAGAGAATCCGGAAGGTCTAACCTTGTCTGTGGTATTCTGAGTAGGATTCAATGATTGAATGACTGTGACGTGCTTCAAACTCCTAGCAGGCGGGGCGTTAGTGACAGACGCAAAAGAATCACTGGATTCTATTCCGGCCTGACCGAGAACCGACAGATGGATAGCCGTGCCGTGACAGGGTGCGTTGAACATTTCCACTGAGAGGATGGGAGGTAGCCACTGACAACGGTGAAACCCTTGCATAAGCTTGCCATGGAAAGGAGTAAGAAGGATTGGAAGAAGACAGTAGGAAAGCAGAGAGACGGAAGGGAAGGCATCTTCATACGCTTATCTGAAGTTCCTACCAATGAATTACATAAGTATCTCTATCTTTATCTTTATGTTTTATTCGTATATCACTATACCCATTTGAGTCTGCCTGACTAAGATTTACAAGGTGACCATAGCTTGCTTCATACCAACAATCTCCGTGGGATCGACCCTTACTCGCGTAAGGTTTATTACTTGGACGACCCAGTGCACTTGCTGGTTAATTGTGCGAAGTTGTGTTTATGCCATGGTATTGAACACCAAGTTTTTGGATTCATTACCTGGGATTATTTGAGTTGTGAAAAGTATTGATCACAATTTCGTGCACCAAAGCACATCATCAAATATCACGGAAAAACAAATTTCTCTCACGTATGAATAATGTACGCAATAGTCTCGCTTGGTAACACATGGAAAGAAAATGGCAAACAGATTTTTTCTCACTGCTAAAAACCTAAATATTACAAAAGTATATAGAAGTTTTAAAAAAGGTACCCGATGAAAATTTATGGGATGCATTCATTCTATTTTCTTATTAACACCCACGACAAAATATATGTTGATAATAAAGTGTATTTATTGAACAAATAGCATAATTAGTTTCTAATTAAAAAAGTATATTTTGTTGAAAGAGACAAAATATTATAGTAGTAATTAGCATATCAAACGAATGATGCACTTCTAAATTACCTTGCTTTTTTTGTTGGATGCAAATCATGCATGATTTGGTAGAATATCACCGTATTTCAAATCTTTTCCTACCGCTGCTCCCCGTAATAATGCTAATGAATTCTGTCGTTTTACGTCTTCATTGAATCAGCTCCTCATGTTAATAACACATGTTTCAAAATTAATTTCAGTTTATGAAGAAGATACGCAACATTACTAGCCAAAACAAATCACCAAAAAAATGGCATATAAAGTGTATGTATTCCTTATAGAGATAATATATATCAGTCAAATTTATTATTGTTATAAAATAATTTTACTTTATAAAATGACTAATGATTCGTCGCTATTTCTTTACAGTCTTAGCTGTCTAGGAGCAAAAAGACAGATGAACCAAGTCATCACAGTTCACATTGTTTGTTTCCCTTCTGAATAATTCATAAACTTATAAATGCAAGTTAGTACTACATATTAGGGTTTCTAATTTAAATGCAATTAGTCCTCTATATATATATATAATAGTGTTGGGATTCCATCATAGGAGTAGTTTTCTAGACACTGGTGATAGAAATATATATAACTGTAGCCAACATCTAATGGATGCTTCAAGGGTATAACTCAAGCACAATTTCATCCAACAACGAGACATAGAGATAGAAATATATATGACTATAGCCAACATCCAATGCTTCAAGGGTATAACCCAAGCACAGATTCATCCAACAAGGACACATGTATGATCTAGACCATAATTATATATAGCTTGGTTAGTTGACTTAGTACCTTTATGTCTCTTTTATTTATGTTTAGTACTTATGTTAAAGCTATATTTATTTGTAAATACTTAAGGTTAAAATATAAAGACAATGTGTTTGGTTTAATTTTTTGTTTTTACTTAAGGTAAAAATATAAAGACAATGTGTTTGATTTAATTTTTTATTTTTATTTCAATGTTCTCAAGAAAAGAAGATAACAATAACGTTTTATTTTCTATTTTCATCTATTTTTTCATTTTTCTTTATAAATAACTAAAAAAATCCAGAAAATAAAGACAGAAATAAACATGTAAACCAAATACATGCATATCATCTTTCATTTCTTATTCTTTCAAAAAATTCTAAAACAGAAAATATACAAAATATTTAAAACACAAACTAAGTGCACATATTTTTATTTATAGACATAAAATTCTAATAAAAGTATACCTCTATAATCCCAAAATAAAGGAGTGCAGTGATAAATAATCAATTTTAGAACCTAATAACAATTTATTACTATTAAAATTGTTGTACAACCATAGACATCGTGTCAGATTGTCAGTCCAACGAAAAAAAAGAATATAGTAACACATGTATTTACAAGAACAAAGGTTATTGGGTTTTTTTTTTTTTTTTTGTGAAAGAGCAAGTCCTAGCATCAAATATGCAACACATATATCCAACAAAAACAAAATTCACAGATTCATGATAAGCCTATAACCTATAAAGAATACATATGCAACACAATGAAGTGGAACAATTAGGTTATCAACGGCAAATAAAAAAATTACAATTAAACTCTTACAACGACTTCATGCATAGTAATTAAAATGATAGCAACAACCTGTTAAAAAATAGACATGAAAAAATAGTGTCAAAGGAAAGTAACTATCTACACCTTCTGAAATAGCAGATCTTGTTATAGCACTTATAATGGCAGCCATGATCCACCGTTGTCAACGCAATCGCACAATCCAAGCCAGCAATAAACTCCAACCAGAATTAACCAAGCTGATCGACACCTAACACCATTGTAAACTACAAAAAAAATTTCTTACCGTATTAATAACTATGAAATCCAAAATGATACCACTACAGCTACACAAGTTTATTTTGTAAGAACCATAGAAGTACATGTTCCTCACCTAAGACAGTACAGATCCAGATACACAAACACTCTCAGTCCACAAGATCGCTGCCGCCGGACAAATTGTGAATGCCATGTCTGACTAATGGTCATTCTTTCTATGACAAAGCTTCTTTTCCAACCAATGAGAATGACCTTCTTGCTCGGTAGCCAAATTCAAAATCAAGCAAATCCTCATCAAAACCAGTCTGGATGGATCTTATAATGCGGTGGCTACCATCAACAAAGGAAAATATACCAACGGTAGTCGGGAGAGTAACAATACTATGTCCAATTTGGAGAGTGGGGGAGGGGGGATAACTCATGTTTGTGTAGTGCTATGAGAAGAACGAAGAATTATGGAGTTTTATAGGGGAAGTGGGAAGGTTTTGGGATAAAACGGTGGGTGATGACATTTCCCTTAGTTTGCGACACATGGCCTTGGTGCACGAAATTGTGATCTCAATGGTGCCAACAACTTGGTACGCACAATTGTAATATCACTCTTATTCATAATTTCGCACAACTAACCAGCAAGTGCACTGGGTCGTCCAAGTAATAAACCTTATATGAGTAAGGGTCGATCCCACGGAGATTGTCGACTTGAAGCAAGCTATGGTCACCTTGTAAATCTCAGTCAGACGGATTAAAATGGTTATGGAGTTTTAATAATTAAAGGATAAATATAACATAAAATAAAGATAGAGATACTTATGTAAATCATTGGTGGGAATTTCAGATAAGTGTATGGAGATGCCTCATTCCTTTTGAATCTCTGCTTTCCTACTGCCTTCTTCCAATCCTTCGTACTCCTTTCTATGGCAAGCTGTATGTTGGGTGTCACTGTTGTTAATGGCTACTTCCCGTCCTCTCATTGAAAATGGTCCTCTACGGTTTCTGTACGGCTAATCAACTGTCAGATTGCTCGTCTCGGATGAAAAATACCATGCACAGATATCGTATGGCTAATCAGCTGTTGGTTCTTGATCGTGTAGGAATAGGATTTGCTATCCTTTTGCGTCTGTCACCACGCCTTACAGTCGTGAGTTTGAAACTCGTCACAGTCATCCCATCCCAGATCCTACTCGGAATACCACAGACAAGGTTTAGACTTTCCGGATCTTAAGAATGCTGCCAATTGATTCTAGCTTATACCACGAAGACTCTAATCTCGGATTCAGATGCCCCATTGTCAGAGGGGAGTCGATGTGAATCGTTGATTAGAAACCCAAGAGATACACATTCAAACTTGTTTTCATGTAGAACGGGAGTGGTTGTCAATCACGCGTTCATAAGTGAGAATGGTGATGAGTGTCACATAATCATCACGTTCATCATGTTCTTGTGTGCGAATAAATATCTTAGAATAAGAATAAGCATGAATTGAATAGAAGAACAATAGTACTTTGCATTAATACTCGAGGAACAGCAGAGCTCCACATCGTAATCTATGGTGTGTAGAAACTCCACCGTTGAAAATACATAAGAACAAGGTCTAGGCATGGCCGTGAGGCCAGCCCCCAATGTCTAAGATCGCATAAACTGATCAAAGATAGATACCAAGATCTCTAATACAATAGTAAAAAGTTCTATTTATACTAAACTAGTTACTAGGGTTACAGAAATAAGTAAATGATGCAGAAATCCACTTCTGGGCCCACTTGGTGTGTGCTTGGGCTGAACATTGAAGCTTTCACATGTAGAGGTCTTTCTTGGAGTTGAACGCTAGTTTGTAACTTGTTTCTGGCCTTTGACTCTGCTTTGCAACTTGTTTCTGGCGTTTAACGCCAGAATAGGGCAGAAAGCTGGCGTTAAACGCCAGTTTGCGTCGTCTAAACTCGGGCAAAGTATGGACTATCATATATTTCTAGAAAGCCCTGAATGTCTACTTTCCAACGCAATTAAGAGTGTGCCATTTGGACTTCTGTATCTCCAAAAATTCTATTTCAAGTGTAGGGAGGTCAGAATCCAACAGCATCAGCAGTCATTTGTTAGCCTCTGAATCAGATTTTTGCTCAGGTCCCTCAATTTCAGCCAGAAAATACTTGAAATCACAGAAAAATACACAAACTCATAGTAATGTCCAGAAATAGAAATTTTGCTTAAAAACTAATAAAAATATACTAAAAAGTAACCAAATTATACTAAAAACTATGTAAAAACAATGCCAAAAAACGTATAAATTATCCACTCATCACAACACCAAACTTAAATTGTTGCTTGTCCCCAAGCAAATGAAAATCAAATAGGATAAAAAGAAGAGAATATACAATGAATCCCACAATATCAATGAAACTTAGTCCCAATTAGATGAGCGGGGCTAGTTGCTTTTTTTTGCTTCTGAACAGTTTTGGCATCTCACTTTTTCTTTTGAAGTTCAGAATGATTGGCATCTATAGGAACTCAGAATTTTAGATAGTGTTATTGATTCTCTTAGTTCAGTACGTTGATTCTTGAACACAGCTACTTTATGAGTCTTTGCCCTGGCCCTAAGCACTTTGTTTTCCAGTATTACCACCGGATACATAAATGCCATAGACACATAGCTGAGTGAACCTTTTCAGATTGTGACTCAGCTTTGCTAAAGTCCCCAATTAGAGGTGTCCAGAGTTCTTAAGCATACTCTTTTTATTTTGGATCATGACTTTAACCACTCAGTCTCAAGTTTTTCACTTGGACCTTCATTACACAAGCACATGGTTAGGGACAGCTTGATTTAGCCGCTTAGGCCTGTATTTTATTTCCTTGGACCCTCCTATCCATTAATGCTCAAAGCCTTGGATCCTTTTTACCCTTGCCTTTTGGTTTAAAAGGGCTATTGGCTTTTTCTGCTTGCTTTTTCTTTTTTCTTTCTTTTCTTTTTTTTTCACCTTTTTTTTCGCTACTTTTTTTTCACTGCTTTTTCTTGCTTCAAGAATCAATTTCATGATTTTTTAGATTATCAATAATATTTCTCTTTGTTCATCATTCTTTCAATAGCCAACAATTTTAACATTCATAAATAATCAAAAAAATATGCACTGTTCAAGCATTCATTCAGAAAATAATAAGTATTGCCATCACATCAAAATAATTAAACTAATTTCAAGATAAAATTTGAAATCCAAGTACTTCTTGTTCTTTTGTAATTAAGCACATTTTTCATTTAAGAGAGGTGAGAGATTCATGGAATTATTCATAGCTTTAAGACATAGACACTAGACACTAATGATCATGTAATGAAGACACAAACATAGATAAACATGAAGCTCAAAAACCGAAAACATAAAATAAATAGACAAGGAGATTAAGGAATGAGTCCACCTTAGTGTGGGTGGCGTCTTCCTCTTGAAGAACCAATGGAACGCCTAAGCTCCTCTATGTCTCTTCCTTGCCTTTGTTGCTCCTCCCTCATAGCTCTTTGATCTTCTCTTATCTCATGGAGAATGATGGAGTGCTCTTGGTGTTCTACCCTTAATTGGTCCATGTTGTAACTCAAGCTTTCCAAAGAAGTTTTGAGTTGCTCCCAATAATTGTGTGGAGGAAATTGCATCCTTTGAGGCATCTCAAGAATTTCTTGATAAGGAAATTCCTCATGCTCTTGTTGAGTGCCATGAATGGGCTCTCTAGTTTGCTCAATCCTCTTCTTAGTGATGGGCTTGTCCTCTTTAATGAGGATGTCTCCCTCTATGACAATCCCAGCTGAATAGCAAAGGTGACATATGAGATGAGGAAAGGCTAATCTTGCCAAAGGTGAGGGCTTGTCAGCCACCTTGTAGAGTTCTAGAGGTATAATTTCATGAACTTCTACTTTCTCTCCAATCATGATACTATGGATCATGATGGACCGATCCACAGTTACCTCAGATCGGTTGCTAGTCAAAATGATAGAGCGTTGGATGAACTCCAACCATCCTCTAGCCACAAGCTTAAGATCCGATCTTCTCAATTGAACCGGATTGCCTCTTGAGTCTCTTTTCCATTGAGCTCCTTCTACACATATGTCCATGAGGACTTGGTCCAACCTTTGATCAAAGTTGACCCTTCTGGTGTAGGGGCGTGCGTTTTCTTCCATTATTGGCAAGTTGAACGCTAGCCTCACATTTTCCAGACTGAAATCTAAGTATTTTCCCCGAACCATTGTAAGCCAATTCTTTGGATTCGGGTTCATACTTTGATCATGGTTCCTAGTGATCCATGCATTGGCATAGAACTCTTGAACCATTAAGATTCTGACTTGTTGAATGGGGTTGGCAAGAACTTTCTAACCTCTTCTTCGGATCTCTTGTCGGATCTCCGAATATTCGCCTTTTTTGAGCCTAAAAGGGATCTTAGGGATCACCTTCTTCTTGGCCACAACTTCATAGAAGTGGTCTTTATGGACTTTTGAGATGAATTTTTCCATCTCCCATGACTCAGAGGTAGAGGCAGTTGCCTTCCCTTTCCTCTTTCTAGAGGTTTCTCTGGCCTTAGGTGCCATAAATGGTTATGGAAAAATAAAAAGTAATGCTTTTACCACACTAAACTTAAAATATTTGCTCGTCCTTGAGCAAAAGATGAAGGAAAGATGTAGAAGAAGAAGAAAATAGAGGAGATGGAAGGTGTATGTGTTTCGGCCAATGGGGGAAGCGTGTATGATGTGTGAAAATAAAGGAGTGGAGAGGGGTATTTATAGTAAAAAGGAAGGAGAGTGGCCGAAAGGTTTGGGTGGGTTTGGGAGGGAAATGGTTTTGAATTTTGAAGGTGGGTGGGGGGATTTTTGGGGAAGAGTTAAGGAAGTGATTGGTGAAGGGTATTTGGGGGAAGAGATGTGGAGGTGATTGGTGAAGGGTATTTGGGGAAGAGTGTTGTAGAAAGGTGTGGAGAGGAGAGAGAGTGGGTTGAGGTTGATGGGGATCCTGTGGGGTTCACAGATCCTGAGGGGTCAAGGAATTCTCATCCCTGCTCCAATTGGGCGTTCAAAACGCCTTAGAGTACAATTCTGGCGTTTAAACGCCAGTCTGCTGCCATCTTCTGGCGTTTAAACGCCAGTTTTCCTTCATGTTCTAGCGTCTAAATGCCATTTTGTTGCCCTATTCTGGCGTTTAAACGCCAATCTGGTGCCAGATTGGGCGTTTAAACGCCCATTTTGCTACCCTTAGTAAGTCCTTCCTCCAGGGTGTGCTGTTTTCAATGCTGTTTTTGATTTTTTTTTTCTTTATTTTTGTAATTGTCTTTATGACTTCACATGATCATCAACCTAAAAGAAGACAAAATAATATAGATTAAAATAAAATTGGGTTGCTGACAAACCCCGTTTTGACGGTTTATCTTGTATTGATTTTAAGAGCTTTTATCACATTTTACCCACAGTTATTCAATGAAATAGCATGGTTTTGTGATTGTCTCCTTATTTGTGCTTAGATGTGAAAACACGCTTTTCAACCCTTAATTTGATGGTTTTAATCTCCCTTTGATTCCACTAGATGCCTTGATATGTTTGTTAGTGATTTCAGATTGAAAAGGCTAAGAATGGATCAAAGGAGTGAAGAGGGAAAGCATGCAAAGTGGAGAAATCATGAAAAGTCAAAGAAGTTGAACTCGCCCATGGACGCGCGCGCGCACCTGGCGCTTGCGCGCACCTGCGAATTACCCCATGGACGCGTACGCGTGATGTGCGCGTACGTGTCGGTGTTGGTTTATGATTTTTTAATGAAAACGTGGCCAACGAATTCTGAAGGGTTGTGGGGCCCAATCCTAACCAACTTTGGCGCCAAAGATGTTATTTAAAGCCAAAGATTGAAGAGCAAAAGGGGGATTCCATTCATTACATACATATTAGAATTAGTTAGAGTTAGTTTCTAGAGAGAGAAGCTCTCACTTCTCTCTAGGATTAGGATTAGGATTAGTTCTTAGATCTAGGTTTTAATCTTTGCTTTCTTCTACTTCTACCTTTCAATTCTTTGTTGTTAGATTCATCTTCTTCTACTCTCTTGTTGTAATTTTCTTTATGTTGTTCTTACATTTTGTTGTAGATCTAGTATTGTTCCATCTACATTCTTTCAATTCAATAAGAGGTAATTCATAATAATTGTTCTTCTTTGCTTTTCCATTGTCAATCTCTTGCCTTTGTAGTTAGATCTCTCTTTAATTCTTGCAATTTATGTTGTTTACTTTTATTGCACTCTATGTGTTTGATGAAATGTCTCTTATAGCTATTAGTTAGATTTTGTTCCTCTTGGCCTAGGTGGAGTAATTAGTGACACTTGAGTTATCTAATTCCTTTGTTGATTGATAATTGGAGAGATTGCTAATTGGTTTGGAGTGCACTAAAGCTAGTCTTTCCTTGGGAGTTAGCTAGAACTTGTGGCTCAAGTCAATTCATCCACTTGACTTTCCTTTATCTTGTAAGGGTTAACTAAGTGGTAGCAATGAACAATTCTCATCACAATTGAGAAGGATAACTAGGATAGGACTTCTAATTTTCATACCTTGCCAAGAGCCTTTTATAGTTGTTAGTTTACTTTCATTGCCATTTACTTTCATGCCTCTTATCAAAACCCCAAAACAACTCAAATCAATAACAAGACACTTTATTGTAATTCCTAGGGAGAACGACCCGAGGTTTTAATACTTCGGTTTATAGATTTTAGGGGTTTGTACTTGTGGCAAACAAATTTTTGTATGAAAGGATTATTGTTGGTTTAGAGACTATACTTTACAACGAGATTTCATTAGTGAAATTCTAAACCGTCAAAAATCCAATCATCAGTTGCCTCCCAATAAGCGCTTCTTTAATGTCAATAGCTTGACAGTGAGCTCTCATGGAGTCTCACAGATGATCAGAGTATGGTTGAGATCTCTCAACACCAAACTTAGAGTTTGATTGTAGCCTCCCAACACTAAACTTAGAGTTTGAATATGGGGGCTCTGTTTGACTCTGTATTGGGAGAAGCTCTTCATGCTTACTCTCCATGGTTACAGATGGAGAACCTTAAGTCTTTACTACAAGGCATTCTTCATTCACATGAAGGATCAACTCTCCTTTGTCAACATCAATCACAGCTCTTGCTGTGGCTAGGAAGGGTCTTCCAAGGATGATGGATTCATCCTCATCCCTCCTAGTGTCTATGATTATGAAATCAGCATGGAAGTAAAGGCCTTCAACTTTTACTAGCACGTCCTCTACTAGTCCATAAGCCTTTTTCCTAGATTTATCTGCCATCTCCAATGAGAATTTGGCAGCCTGTACCTCATAGATTCCCAGTTTCTCCATTACAGAAAGTGGCATCATGTTTATCCCTGACCCCAGGTCACACAAAGCTTTTTCAAAGGTCATGGTGCCTATGGTACAGGGTATTAAGAATTTACCAGGATCCTGTTTCTTTTGAGGAAAATTTTGTTGAACCAATGTATTCAGTTCATTGGTGAGCAAGGGAGGCTCTTCCTCCCAAGTCTCATTACCAAATAGCTTGACATTCAGCTTCATGATTGCTCCTAAATATTGGACAACTTGCCTTTCAACAATGTCGTCAACCTCTTCAGAAGATGAATAGTTATCAGAGCTCATGAATGGTAAAAGGAGGTCCAAGAGAATCTCTATGGTCTCTGTATGAGCCTCAGATTCCTTTGGTTCCTCATTAAGGTATTCTTTACTGGCCACTGGATGTTCCCAGAGGTTTTCCTCATTGGGATTCACGTCCTCCTCCTATAAGGTTTCGGCCATGTTGATTATGTCAATGGCCTTGCACTCTCCTTTGGGATTCTCTTCTGTATTGCTTGGGAGAGTGCTAGGAGGAGTTTCAGTAACCCTTTTACTCAGCTGGCCCACTTGTGCCTCCAAATTTCTAATGGAGGATCTTGTTTCAGTCATGAAAATACGAATGGCCTTAGATAGATCAGAGACTATGTTTGCTATACTAGAAGGATTCTACTCAGAATGCTCTGTCTGTTGCTGAGATGATGATAGGAAAGGTTTGCTATTGCTAAACCTGTTTCTTCCACCATTGTTATTATTGAAGCCTTGCTTCTGTTGATCGTTCCATGAAAAATTTGGATAATTTTTCTATGAAGGATTATAGGTGTTGCCAAAGGCTTCACCCATGTAATTCACCTCTGCCATTGCAGGGTTCTCATGATCATAAGCTTCTTCTTCAGAAAATGCTTCTTTAGCATTGTTGGATGCATTTTGTAATCCACTCAGACTCTAAGAGATTATATTGACTTGTTGGGTCAATATTTTGTTCTGAGCCAGTATGGCATTCAGAGCATCAATTTCAAGAACTCCTCTCTTTTGAGGCGTCCCATTACTCACAGGATTCCTCTCAGAGGTATACATGAACTGGTTATTTACAACCATTTCAATAAGTTCCTGAGCTTCTGCAGGCATTTTCTTTAGGTGAATGGATCCACCTGCAGAGTGGTCCAGTGACATCTTGGAAAATTCAGACAGACCATCATAGAATATATCTAATGTGGTCCATTCTGAAAGTATGTCAGAAGGACACTTTTTGGTCAGTTGCTTGTATCTTTCCCAAGCATCATAGAGGGACTCACCTTCTTTTTGTCTGAAGGTCTGAACATCCAATCTAAGCTTGCTCAGCTTTTGAGGAGGAAAAAACTTAGCTAAGAAAGCCGTGACCAGTTTATCCCAAGAGTCCAGGCTATCTCTAGGTTGTGAGTCCAACCATGTTCTAGCTCTGTCCCTTACAGCAAAAGGGAAAAGCATAAGCTTGTAGACCTCAAGATCAACTCCATTGGTCTTAATAGTATCACAGATCTGCAAGAACTCAGTTAAAAACTGATAAGAGTCTTCTGATGGAAGTCCATGAAACTTGCAGTTCTGTTGCAGTAGAGAAACTAATTGAGGCTTTAGCTCAAAATTATTTGCTCCTATGGCAGGGATTGAGATGCTTCTTCCATAGAAGTTGAAAGTTGGTGTAGTAAAATCACCAAGCATCTTCCTTGCATTGTTGTTTGGTTCGGCCATAATTGTTTCTTTTGCTGCTTCCTTTTCAAAAATTTTAATGAGGTCCTCCTCAGAGTTTTGTGCTTTGGCTGCTCTTAGCTTCCTCTTCAGAGTCCTTTCAGGTTCAGGATCATCTTCAACAAGTATGCCTTTACCTTTGTTCATGCTAATTTGAAGGAGAAGAAAGGAAAGAAGATATGAAATCCTCTATGTCACAGTATAGAGATTCCTTGAGGTGTCAGAAGAAAACAAGAATAGAAGGATGAGGTAGGTAAGGAAGAATTCGAACACACAAAGAGAGATGGAGTTCGAATTGACAATGGAGGAGGAATGTTAGTATTTAAATAGAAAAAGATAAGAGAAGGGGGAGAATTTTTGAAAATAAAAAGAATAAAATTTAAAATAAATTTTTGAAAAGTTGGCTGTGGTTTTGAAAAAGATAAGAAATAAAGTTGAAAAAGATAAGAAGTTATAAAAAGATTTTGAAATTAGAATTAAAAAAAATGTGATTTGAAAAAGATATGATTTAAAAAGATATGGTTGAAAAGATAAAATTAACAATATTTGACTTTTAAAAAGTTAATGACTTGATTAACAAGAAACTAAAAGATACAATTCTAAATTTCAAATATTGAATCTCTCTTAACAAGAAAGTAACAAACTTGAAATTTTTGAATCAAGATTTTTGAAAATATGAGGAAAAGATTTGATTTTTGAAAAAGATATGTTTGAAGAGATATGACTTTGAAAAAGATATGATTGAAAATATTAGATTTTGAAAAAATATGAAGATTTGAAAAAGATTTGATTTGAAAACAAAATTCCTCTCCTTGTGTCATCCTGGCGTTAAACGCCCAGGAGCTGCATGTTTTGGGCGTTTAACGCCCAATTGCTGCAGCCAGGTACCCTGGCTGGCGTTTAAACGCTAGTTTTCCTTCTTCATTGGGCGTTTTGAACGCCCAGCTTTTTCTCTGTAATTCTTCTGCTTTATGTTCTTGGATCTTCATTTTGCTAAATCCTTTATTCAAGAAGATATGTTTCAATTTTGAAAAACAACAAAATGAGTCGAAACATATAATTCTTGGATCAAAACCCAATATATATGCAAGAACATTATGAACGTCAAGATGAACACTAAGAACAATCTTGAAGATCAAGATGAACATCAAGAACTTAGTTTTCTTAATAAAAGAAAACGTGGAGGACACCAAACTTAGAACTTTCTCATGTTTGGGCCATATGAATGCAAGAATGCATATGTAGAACATCATGCAGTGCAAATCAATAAATCATGAAGATCAAACAAGGTAATTCATCAAGAACGACTTGAAGATCATCAAGAACACAATGCATGTGTTTCGAAAATTGCAAGACAATTAAAATCATGCAATTGACACCAAACTTAAAATTTGGCCCTAGATTCAAACAAGAACCATGAAATATTTTTTATTTTTTATGATTTTATGAAATTTTTTGGTTTTTTTTTTTGAAAATTATTTTTAGAAGAACGAAAAAGAAGAAAAATTTTGAAAGATTTTTAAAAACTTTTTGAAAATAAAATAATGGTTAAAACAAGAAGAAAATTACCTAATTTGAGCAACAAGATGAACCGTCAGTTGTCCAAACTCGAACAATCCCCGGCAACGGTGCCAAAAACTTGGTGCACGAAATTGTGATCTCAATGGTGCCAACAACTTGGTACGTACAATTGTAATATCACTCTTATTCACAACTTTACACAACTAACCAGCAAGTGCACTGGGTCGTCCAAGTAATAAACCTTATGTGAGTAAGGGTCGATCCCACAGAGATTGTCAGCTTGAAGCAAGCTATGGTCACCTTGTAAATCTCAGTCAGGCAGATTAAAATGGTTATGGAGTTTTAATAATTAAAGGATATATAGAACGTAAAATAAAGATAGAGATACTTATGTAAATCATTGGTGGGAATTTCAGATAAGTGTATGGAGATGCCTCATTCCTTTTGAATCTCTGCTTTTCTACTGCCTTCTTCCAATCATTCATACTCCTTTCTATGGCAAGCTGTATGTTGGGTGTCACCGTTGTCAATGGCTACTTCCCATCCTCTCAGTGAAAATGGTCCTCTACGGTTTCTGTACGGCTAATCAACTGTCGGATTGCTCGTCTCGGATGAAAAATACCATGCACAGATATCGTATGGCTAATCAGCTATTGGTTCTCGATCGTGTAGGAATAGGATTTACTATCCTTTTGCGTCTGTCACCATGCCCTACAGTCGCGAGTTTGAAGCTCGTCACAGTCATCCCATCCCAGATCCTATTCGGAATACCACAGACAAGGTTTAGACTTTTCGGATCTCAAGAATGCTGCCAATTGATTCTACCTTATACCACGAAGACTCTAATCTCGAATTCAGATGCCCCATTGTCAGAGGGGAGTCGATGTGAATCGTTGATTAGAAACCCAAGAGATACACATTCAAGCTTGTTTTTATGTAGAACGGGAGTAGTTGTCAATCACGCGTTCATAAGTGAGAATGGTGATGAGTGTCACATAATCATCACATTCATCATGTTCATGTGTGCGAATGAATATCTTAGAATAAGAATAAGCATGAATTGAATAGAAGAATAATAGTACTTTGCATTAATACTCGAGGAACAGCAGAGCTCCACACCTTAATCTATGGTGTGTAGAAACTCCACCGTTAAAAATACATAAGAACAAGGTCTAGGCATGGCCGTGAGGCCAGTCCCCAATGTCTAAGATCGCATAAACTGATCAAAGATAGATACCAAGATCTCTAATACAATAGAAAAAAGTTCTATTTATACTAAACTAGTTACTAGGGTTACAGAAATAAGTAAATGATGCAGAAATCCACTTTCGGGCTCACTTAGTGTGTGCTTGGGCTGAGCATTAAAGCTTTCACGTGTAGAGGTCTTCCTTGGAGTTGAACGCCAGTTTGTAACTTGTTTTTGGCGTTTAACGCCAGAATAGGGCAGAAAGCTGGCGTTAAGCGCCAGTTTGCATCGTCTAAGCTCGGGCAAAGTATGGACTATCATATATTGCTGGAAAGCCCTGGATGTTTACTTTCCAACGCAATTGAGAGCGTGCCATTTGGACTTATGTAGCTCCAAAAATTTCATTCGAGTGCATGGAGGTCAAAATCCAACAGCATCAGCAGTCCTTTGTCAGTCTCTGAATCAGATTTTTGCTCAGGTCCTTCAATTTCAGCCAGAAAATATCTGAAATCACAGAAAAATACACAAACTCATAGTAAAGTCCAGAAATATGAATTTTGCTTAAAAACTAATAAAAATATACTAAAAGGTAACTAAATCATATTAAAAACTATGTAAAAACAATGCCAAAAAACATATAAATTATCCACTCATCAGGTCTCATATAAATTTTTAGATCTATCTAGATGCTTTACAGGTGGCTACGGTAGGTGAAAAATTCATGAGGCATAAATGCGAAGCACTTCTCTGGTGAATAAAATCAACATATTGGGGGTTCTTCTTATATTACTGCATGTAGAAATATAATATTAAAAAAATAATCTTGGTAAAGCAAGACAGTAGCTATTTTGGGATGATATAATATGAACTGTGTACATGCCAAAGCAAACTATGCTACAAATAAAAAAATATTATATGAGAAAATAAGTGTTCCTCTATTCATAAGGGAATTAAAAAAAATTCTACATTCATTAATTCACAATGCCAAAAAACTTTTGTACAAGAGACATTTCTTTCGAGCCTACTTTGTATATCCAAATGCAAGAATTAATTTTAGTTTATTATTATCATTACAATCAAATACCCAAATAACTAATAACTAAATAACAATAATAGGAAGCAGATACCTGATGACTTTACTTCCCATAGCTATAAATCATATGGATTAAAGAAGAAGATCTCTTACATGGGCCAGGCCCATGAGTTCTATTATTCAAATGATTTCCCCGGACCAAGAACCATGCATTTTTCTTTAACCACCTAACATGTTCTCACAACTATATCTCACTAACCCGGTTTAGGTACAGCAAAAGCAGCTCCAAGATAATAACTTAATAACTATAATAAAAAATTAAAAAATACCATGGTTCTTATATTTATTTCCAACAGCCGCGCGAAACGCGGGCAACCCACTAGTATTTTAATATGCACAAATCAAATATCATACCAATAGTATATCAGACATCAGTTGATATACTATATCCATTCAAATAAAAAATTTACATTGCCCCTCAGAAATAAAGTTAGTTTAGAGAATTTACCATACACCAGTTAATGGTTTGCATTTTGCACATAAATTTAGATGTCAACAGAATTATTTACACATTTTCAAACTATTTGATATAACTGTACACGATAGTTGATGTTTAAATCCTGCAATTCACAACCTAATGTTTTTATACGAAGAATTCATACAAAAATAATTTGTTTCCTTCAATAATTGTTTCATTTGGAAGCAATTAGAAGCAAAGAGGGACACAAGTAATGCACTACCTTATTATAATGGATATGCTTATATAACAAAATATAATGGATATTCATAGGCAATAAAAAAATGTCCAATACAGATGTAGGTTGCTACTATGTATAATATTTAAAATATTGATTGTCACATAGTTATAGATAAGAAAACAAAATATCTGCAACACAATTCAACATATAGTCCAAAACATGTATATAGCTTAGTGCACTATTTCTAATGCAGTCATGACAGTCGGCCAGCTGCTTTCATATCTTTTTTATGTTTTTGGCCGAGCACTCCAAATTATATGTACATACTCATTTATAAATGCTTGTAATTAGCTACCAACAAAAAAATGCTTGTAATTGATAACATCCATTAAAGTTGGATTTTTTTTTCAAAATTACACCCATCAAATTTCATAAAAAAAAGATAAAGCTAAAATGAAGCACTTTTCGAATAACGTGGAAAGCATCTATCATAATGTCAGAGATAGAAACTACCATAATGAGTAGTTCTGAGTCTAGCACACAGTTTTGCAAAAAGCAAGACAATAAATATTTGTATTTATACCAATAACCTTTTCAACCATTCCATTCACCCAAAACCTAATAAAAAGTAGCAGAGTTTTCAATCATTGATAAATTTGCCACGATAACAATCATTGCATGCATGAAGTTAACATATTTTCTAATCAGGTACAAACAATCAAATAGGAAACACCTTAAGCACTCTATTTTGTATATATATATTTTTTTATTCATGCAATATATAGTCTTTCATGTTGAATCCAGCAACCACAATGACAGTTTAAATCTATTGATAGTATGGGCAAAAAGCACATAACAGAGAGCAAAGTAAATGTAACCAAGCCTGCAACCGTGTTTCCTTTTATAAAGTAAACAGTAAGAGCTCAAACTAATCTTTAGTTCTATAAAAAATCTAAAAAGTTTGAATATTGCATAATATTTCAGTTTATATATATTTTTTATTTCAAATACTTGTATTTTGAAATTCTTAGTAAAATATCTCTTTAAATTTGCGTTTATTTCTTCTTCATGCATGATTGTTATAGCATGTCATATATGAATAATTTAGTTATGTAACATATATATTATATTTTTTTAGATGATTTAAAAGAGTTGTGTGGAAAAAGATTGGGAAAAGAACTCATCTCTTATAGTGATGAAGCTACCAAACAATACGAAATAAGAAGTATGTTGAAGTTGAAAGAAAAAAAAGATGAAGTTTGGTTGCAAAATGGTTGAAAAAAGTTGTGAAGTTATGTCACTTAGAGTATGAATTTTTATTAACATTTGAGTAAAAAAAAGAGCAAGATCTAAAATTAATGATTGAAGAATGAGTTTTTATTAACATTTGAGTAGAAAGAAGGAGCAAGTTATAGAATCAAAGGATATTATAAGAGTGTTTTAGAAATAAATTACGATTTAAATTGTGATGCTAATGAAAAAAATTAACAGAAGATTTTTTTATAATATAAACTTCAAAGCTCTGTTCTTCACTATTATTAATAAAATTTTCCTTTGCTTCAAAATTCTGAATCAATCCGTAACTTGATTTGTCAAATGTAAAAAATATACCCATTTACAATTAATAAAATAATTTTGCCAAGGATAAAATCATAAAAGAAGAAAACTTGATTCATATAAAAGTCATTCCAAACAAAAGAATTGAATTCCCTTATTTTACCATATTAAACTTATTCCAAACAATGGAATTGAGTTTTAAATAGAAACGAATTATTTCTTGAAAGGAATAGAATCGTTTTCTCATATTAAATGATTTCCAAACAAGCTTTAAGTATAACTAAAAGTTAATTCAAGATGCAAAGAATTTTGAAACATAATGGCATCATACAAAGTTAATATATATAATGTAGATTTCAACTGTAAATAATAAGAAAAAATATTTCTTTTTTATCTTACCACAAGAAGCCATCTCTATGTTAGCACGTGGATGACTTTTGAAACAGATTCCGCATGTAAGCTGGCCAGATAAGAAGACGGATTAAAATTGAATACAAATGAAACTAGAGCAAAGGAAGAATATAAAACACAATCAGATTTATTAACCAACTGTGAGATCCAAACAATTCATGTCTCACCTCTATAACATCAGCATGCCCAAATGATTGGTTTACCCACCTAGAGATATAAGAATTTACCAAAGAGCTATGCAGCGATCCAATGCAAATACACGGGCAAAAACACATCTAGAAAATGAAAATGATAGAAGGTGAGAAGTATGAAGCCACAGATATTGTGCAGCAAATTATATGCATGGTCTGCAGCATAATAAAAACCTTAATTGCTAACAAATATTATACCATGGCCTATCTAAAAACCAAATACATCCTTAAACCCCTTAAAAAAAAAAATAAAATAAATAGAAAGTGAATATACGATTAGTTAAAAAAAAAGGTAAAAATTTTTTGCAAATGTATCAATCCTCATCACTTTGGCAAGAAAAAGAATATCAGCTATAAATAACTTGAATTATACTCATGTAATAATTATTTTGAAGTGAAAAAGACAGTCTTTTTTGCTCTTTTTTACTTCCAAAAGTTTCTTCCACTCTCTCCATCACTTCTTCCATCACCTTATAATATGGCTCTCTATCTTTTTTTATTTCAATAGTTATAGTGCTTTTCATGGAAGGAAGCTACTACCCTCATTTGGACAAAAAGGAAAAAAACTATTAAGAATCAATTGTTCTACAGTTGACATATAATTTTTCAGTAGAGACAAAATCACATATAGTAATAGAAAGCTAACTAATTAGAGTAATTAATATAACCTACCAACTAATTTTAACTTGTTAACTAACAACATATAATAAACTTCCATCTGAAATCTATGTAAGTTATTTTATTGAAATAATAGTATACTCAATATAATTAATAGAACTAAACTAATAATAGTGAGCTGGTTGTAAAGTTGTTAATAAAGAATGAAATTATTGATACTTTTTAAACAATTACAAATGTCTCAAAACTTACCAACATAAACTTTTTAGATCTTCTACTCAATAACAATTGAAATAATCCAACTTCAATGAAACAATAGGCCTGCTACACATCCATGTAACCATGTAACTAAGTTGGCCCAAACCCAAAACAACTAACACACTTCCAATCTCATTAAATAAATGTGACTTCCACGCCCATACAAACAAAACGACTACTTCATTCGCGCTTCATTGTGAAAAAATGTTCCATCTTCTTCAAAATACACGAAACTGCTCCATCTCTTCGAATCTCTCTCAATCACTCAAACTTCAGTCATGTTCTCTGCGAAAACCACTACTGCAGAAGAATTGCGAGAAGATTTGGCAAGGAACAACCAAAAAAGAACAAAAATAGCATCACAAACTACCAAAGGTATGAGAAAAATTACTATTCATTTGAAATCTTGCAATGTCACATTTCTCCTAGTTGCATTTCAGCTTTACTGAATTGATTTTCTTCGTTTAGTAGATCGAACTATTATGAATGCATTTCTACAATATAACTAGGGTTTGGAATGAAACTTATTGTTGTTTTCATTCAGTTCAGTAGATAGTGTAACTAGCGCTTTGAAATTAGTTGTTACTCTATTCAGTACTTCTTTTGCATGGAAAAATACTATTCTTGTTGATTAAAAGTTGAAAACGATTTATTCTTGACATGAACATTGTTCGGTTCAGTGGCATTCTTGAAATACTGTGATTAAATTTTTACAGTATAACTAGGTCTTTGGAATAAATTTTGTGGATATTTTTAAATTTGGTTAATTGAATTTTGTTCGGTTCGGTGACTTCCTTTTGCTTTGTTCATTGTTTAATATTATTGTGATAGCATGTAGCAATAATTTCCTAACTGTTTCATTATTTATCATATTTGATTATGAGTTTTGCTTCGGTGGCCTGTGGCATTTTAATTGACTTGATTAAGATATACATGCTTGTGCTTATTAGTGTACTGAGTGAAGTATTGACCAAACTTTTTCCTTACAGCAAAACAGAACAAGACAATGGCAACAATGAAGGAGAAGCCACACTATAACGTAAGCACATTAAATATATTTATCCACTTTCATTTGAATAATATCTATTTTGTATTATAAATATATCCTCACATTCTATTTCAAAACTTGCAGAAAACTCATTATTGTAGATGCAAAATAAAGACAATGGCAATAGTGTACAGGGATATGACTCAAGAAAAGAAAGATATAGTGGAAGAAATGGGATTTGGTGCCCTGGCACATGTCCTAGAAATGAATGTCTCTCATGCCCTATTGAGAGAATTGATTGATCACTTTGCTGAAGAGAAAGGATGCTTGAAAACTCTCTAGGGCAGAATATCCATAACTCCTCGAAAAGTAGCAGCTGCCCTCGGCATAACCAACGGAGGTAATACACTTTTCACTTATTGCTTATTTTCATTTTATTGGTTTACAGAAAATTAAACTGGGCCTTTTTGACTGATTTTTGCTACTGTAGGGAATCGTTTTGATGATAAGGTTGATTACAACAAACTGAATCTAGACGACAAGAAAATATTTGACAACCTTAAAAATATTTTCCTGGAAACTTTGACAAAGAATGTGCTGGATATGAGCGTAGAAGGGGAGGAAAACTGGAAAAATTTCAAGAGAACTTTTGTTGTCTTCATACAAAAGTGCTTCTTGCTGCCCACAACAGTAAGTGTGGCCTCCCCAATCCATAAGCCACCGATCTTTCATGTGGACAACATTCATGAATGGGATTGGGCAAAATATGTACTCAACTTCTTGATGAAAGGAGTTGAAAACAAGAGAAAGGGGAGAAAACAGTCTGTTGATGGCTATGTTTTTGTGTTGATATTGATATACTTTCATGAAACCAAGTTTCCTCGTCCGTTCGCACCTAATGCTCCCCCAGCACCTTGGGTGGCCCATTGGACAAAGCAAATAATGCTTGAACGGATTTCTAGAGAAGCAACAGAACCATTGGTAAATACTCTACTAAAATTCCCCCTAAATTTGGTTTCAAATGCTTTTAAAATAATCTACTAACTAAATAAACTTCTGTTTTAGGTTATAATTAATTTATTTGTCCTACTGGCAATTGTTCACCATATGAACCTTGTTCGGTTCGGTGGGCTCACTCCCTTTGCTTCACCTGATTGTTAGTGTGTTCAATTGAGTCCTTGTGCATGCAAAAAGTTTCTTTGATCATTAAATAATTATTATGTTTTATGGCTTTTATTCAGTACATTAGTATCATTCAGTAAAGTGGGTTGCTCATGTTGATTAAATGGATGTTATTGTATTTCTCATTAAATAATTGAGTCTTTGTTTCTGTTTTAGGGACTTCTGTACAAAAAAGAAAAAAAGAATGAAAAAACAAAAACAAGGAAGTTGGATAAAAAAGAAAAAGGAAAGAAAATAAAAAAGAAAATTGTCAATCTGAATTCTTCTTCGGGAGATGAAAGATTTTCCGAATCTGAATCTCAATTTGAATCCGACAAAACACCACCGGCAAAGAGAGCAAGACAAAAGAAGGTGCTTAAAAAACAAAAGCTTGTTGAGAAGAATTCACAATCAACAAGTGAAACTGAAAGCATTCCCACGGATTCAAAAAGCAAAAGTGAATCCGAAAACCAGTAAGTTTAATGTTCATGTTGATTTCATTTAACTTGTATTTGCTTAAATTTGTTCTTATATACTTGTTTTTATGTATTGCAGAGAAGAAGAAATCGAAAAAACCGGAACAAAGAAAAGAAAACAACTATCGAAGGTGGTTAAAAAACAAACCAAAAAAAAGAAGCCCGTGCCGACAGATTCAGAGAGCACAAGCAAATCTTAAAGCCAGTAAGTATTGTTCAGCAAATGAATTTCTTTCGGTTCGGTGGTCTTATAATTTTCGGTTATTTCTTTTAATCGTTTTCGGTTTGGTGCTGTATGTCAGTTTAGTTGAATTGATTGTTATTTTCTTGTTCTTGCTTATATTTTTCTCGGTTACAAATTAGATGTGTTTGTCTGTCTTGTAGAGAAAAAGAAATTGAGAAAACATCCATAATAAAAAGAAAACAACTGCAAAGGGTGGCAAAAAAACAAACCCAATCTGACAAGGAGTATGTTTCTTGAATCATATTTTCTTTTATTGATATTTTTGTTTTAGGTGTATTGATACTTATTTTATGAACTTTCAGAACTGAACAAGCAAAAGACAATGCTGCAGAAAGAAGAGGGCAAGCGTCGGAGACGATAAGAGAAAAGAGATAAAAAATGATGGAGCTCAGTCAACACACATTGCTCCGGATCACTTTGCCTCAACAGAGGCACAAAATGAATCCTCTCAGACGTAAGATTCAATTTCTTATACCAAGTTCTTTTCCTTTCTTTGCTTACTTTTGCTAGAACCTTTTGTAATTCCTCTAGATTCAATTAATAATATTTATTTATCTTGGTTAGACTGCCAACTGTAAATCTCGGAAGTGAACTACTCTTGCAGACTCAGGAAACCTCCGCACCGTCTGTAAATGTCCAAGACAATACCAGGTTTGTTGCACTCTTTACTTTCGGTTCGGTGGTTTTTAAAAATGAATTTGATGTATTTCTAGACCTCTGCTTTTAATCTTGGTTTCTAATTTTAATTTGTATCTTTTTTTTAAGGAAAAATATCCCAGAATCCATGGAAAAATATTTTAGAAAAAAGAAAATCCATCCAAGAAAGACTTAAAAAAGTCCACCAGTGTAAGTTAAAAATATTTATATTACTCTATCATATTTAGGCAATTAAATTTTGTTTAATTAATTGAAAACGTGTTTAAATGTCACTAGCGCTACATCCAATTCTGACATACAAATCATTCAGGTTCAACAAGAAACTCATTTTGAACCTTTGAAAATGTGAGCTTTTCAATGTGCAGATTCCCATTTCTTAGAAAAAATTCTAATTATTCATCATTAACTTCTTCCTTGTTTACATTCTTTATAAATCCTCTTCTATTGTCTCTTCCAAGTTCTCTTCAAGAAGAGTTGATCAATGATGAATTTATCTATGTCCCTCTAGAAAGTCAAACACAACAAACATATGATAAAGAGTAAGTTTATAAATATTTATTCACCATATGAATCTTGTTTGGTTCTGTGGGCTTGGTAATTTTAAATCATTACTAAAATATTTGTTGTTTAATGCAGCAGCCCTCCCAAACAACAAGAAGAACCTGAATTGTAAGTTTTACCATTATTCACCACATTGCTTAATTTAGGTTCAGTGGATTTGGTTATTTTAAATCACTTGATAGATAGTGTGTTCAGGATTTAGGGTTATTTTAAATCACTTCAACATCTATTAATACAGCAGCCCTCTGGAATCACAACACCAGCCCAACAAAGAAGCAACAGTGCAGCAATCGGAAGAAGAAGTAGATGTTAATGTGTAAGTTTCACTGCATATACAAATCCCAATAATTTCACTTCACTACATGTTTTAATTGTAAGTTTTATCTCTTCTGTTTCTTACAGCTGCCCTCCGGAACCTCAAAAGCAGGTTGTCGAGATATCTTCACTGAGGAAAACAAAGCCAAAACCTGCGTTGTCTCTTACGAGTTCTGTTATTGAAGAATTATTGAAAGATGACTACTTCTATGAAATTTCTGATGATGAGTAAGTTGCACATAAAAATTCTTTTTATTAATTTTAGTGGATTATTTTTGAACTATTATCTGTTTAATGCAGCGGTCCTGTTGAAGAAGAACAACAACCTAGCCGAAAGGAAGATGATATGCCATCCTTTAGCCTTGGGATAAGTCTACCAGCATCTCAACCAACGCATCCCTCTGAGCCGCCTGTTTCACAACTTGAAATTCTGGTAAAGACGGTGGTAGATGCTGGAGTGACGACAATATTAAAGTTTGCTGAAGCAACAACTTCCGAGCCACCCTTACTAGCTGCTGCAGTTTTAAAAACTCCGAAAAAAAAATAAAAATCTCAAAGGAGTTAATCGAAAAGTGTTATCATTGGATGACACATGTAAAAAAGACAAAAGATAGTAGCAACGAATATGATGCAATATTCGTCTTGAAACATGAGGCACTTTACGAGGGGTTAAGAGAATATTTCATGTCTCTAATGCCCAAAGAACAAGTGCATGCCACGGTAAATTCTTTCCCAATTGCATTAATGTTAATGATTTTTCTAAACACTCTTATAGAGTATATCTCATAAATTTTCTACTTGTAGGTGGTCAGTATACATAGCATGATTCTCAACTAAATAAAAACTCGCCGATATCGGAACAAATATACATTGTGCCGCTGGATATTGTGGTAAGCTAAATTTCTTATTCTGTACTGATTGCTGTTCGGTTCGGTGGGAATGTTCATATTGATTCACCTGATTGTTATGTGTTGTGTTAAGTTCTTTTCCATGAAGAAAACTTTTTTCATCATGATTGAATATTTTCCAGGTCATATTCAGCATATGAATTGTGTTCGGTTTGGTGGAAATTTGATTTAACTGATCTTCGTTTTGCAGAATTTTATGTTGGGAACACATGGCATAGAGTACATTGATAAAACGACAAACAAAGCATACCGGTTTGATATTGAGCAGTATGCCCACCACCGCCAGTTTCTTAACAAAAGAAAACTTGCTTCGTATCCATTTGTAAGTTGTAATTTCTGAAAATTCTTCAATAACTCTCTCATTTTGTTATTTGTTTCCACTGAAATATTCTATCATTTACCCACAATTCAGCTATTTGTGCCAATTTGCAATGGAGCTCATTGGTGGTTGTAGATTGCTGATGTCAAGAAAAAGAAATTCTATGTGCTTGACCCTATCAATAAGTCGAAAAAATATATACCTGAATCAAGAGTGATGCTTAACAAATTTGTTGTAAGTTATTTTTCTTGTAAATTATTCAAATAATTTAGTACATGAAATGAGTTCGATTTACTGTTGATACTTTTTTTTTAATTTTTGTGTCTCTTTCAGGGATTAATAATTTCTCAGATGAGGGTTTACGCTGGGGCGGAACCCTTAATGGAAGATGGGCTAGAAAAAGAAGCAGAGTATATCCAATTGAATGGTCAACGTACAGAGTAAGAATCTTTCTCTTCTATAGTGCTATATTTAATTTATTTTATTTTGTATACTATTAATCGTATTATACTCAATTCTTGCTTAGCTATGATTGTGAAATATACGTCATGAAATAGCTCGAAACAATTGATCTACGAAAGATCAAAAGCGGGAAGAGATATAAATATAGAGTTTGGACACAAGTAAGTACTTTTTAAATTAATAAACTTCTTTCTTTTCTTATTTCAGTTGGGTTCATTTGTTATGTAACTAATTTCTTTCAATTGAAATGTAGGAAGAGATTGATGACTTCAGGTACCAATATGGTCCAAATCTTCTGTTGCATGAAATGAACAAAATCAGAGAGCAAGTGATTTGGGAATCTGAAGCAATAAGACTGCCAAAGCCATCTGCTACCCTCTCTAGCCCTTATTGTAAATTCACATCTGAGGATTTAGATAGTAAATAGGATATATTGTGATTCACTGGTTGTATTTGACAATATTTTGTTTAACTTGTTTAAAAAGTAAACAATGCTTCTTTCAACGTATATATGTGAATATTAATGTAAATGCTAATCTATGTATCTAATCTTAATATCAATACTTTTTTTCAATGCATTCAATGTACTCATCTGAGATGTTAATTTATAAATCTCTTGGAACTGTCTGGCTACTGTTTTATTCCAGGTTCTCAGTGATTGCAATCAGTGTATTTACCAATATATTAGTAACATAAAAAACACAGTGAACCGAAATTAATACACTGGCCAAACCGAAAGTTACAAACAGACTGTAGAGAAATTCTGAGAGCTAATTACAAAAAAATGTTTCTATCAGTATTCAGTTTCAGAAACACCTGAACCCTAAACCCTAAACCCTAAATCCTAAACCCCTAAAATCCTAAAACCCTAAACCCCTAACCCTAAAACCTAAACCCTAAACCCTAAACCCTAATACCTAAACCCTAAACCCTAAACACTGAACCATGAACCCCTAAACCATGAACCTTGAACCTCTAAACCCTAAACCCTAAACCTTAAACCCTAAACTCTAAACCCTGAACCCTAAACACTGAACCGTGAACCCAAAAACCCTAAACCCCTAAAATCGAAACCCAAAACCCTAAACCCTGAAAATCCATCCAAGAAAGAGTTTTAAAAATCCACCAATATAAGTTAAAAATATTTATGTTACTCTTTTAGATGTTTTTTAAAAATTTTTGTTTAATTAATCACACGGAAAATGTAACTAGTGATGAGCGGATATTTTGTACGCTTTTTGGGGGTAATTTCATGTAGATTTTAGCATGTTTCAGTTAGTTTTTAGTAAAATAATATTAGTTTTTAAGCAAAAATCATATTTCTGGACTTTACTATGAGTTTGTGTGTTTTTCTGTGATTTCAGGTATTTTCTGGCTGAAATTGAGGGAGCTGAGCAAAAATCTGACTTAGGCTGAAAAAGGACTGCTGATGCTGTTGGATCCTGACCTCCCTGCACTCGAAATGAATTTTCTGGAGCTACAGGAGTCCAATTGGCGCGCTCTCAACGGCGTTGGAAAGTAGACATCCAGGGCTTTCCAGCAATATATAATAGTCCATACTTTGCGCAAGGATAGACGACGTAACTTGGCGTTGAACGCCAAGTACACGCTGCTGTCTGGAGTTAAACGCCAGAAAAACG
Organism: Arachis stenosperma; assembly: GCF_014773155.1. Taxonomy (NCBI): domain Eukaryota; kingdom Viridiplantae; phylum Streptophyta; class Magnoliopsida; order Fabales; family Fabaceae; genus Arachis; species Arachis stenosperma. The sequence goes on along the minus strand of NC_080379.1, from coordinate 142,499,766 downwards.
TCATGATCCGGAGTTGAACGCCCAAAACACGTCAAAACCTGGAGTTTGACGCCAAGAAAGGCCTTTACACGTGGAAAACTTTAGTCTCAGCCCCAGCACACACCAAGTGGGCCCCAGAAGTGGATTTCTGCACCAATTATCTTAGTTTATTCATTTTTCTGTAAACCTAGGTTACTAGTTTACTATTTAAACAACTTTTACAGACTTATCTTGTACCTCATGACATTTTCAGATCTGAATTACATACTTTGTGATGGCATGAGTCTCTAAACTCCATTGTTGGGGGTGAGGAGCTCTGCAGCGTCTCGATGATTTAATACAATTCCTTTGTTTTCCATTCAAACACGCTTGTTCTTATCTAAGATGTTTATTCGCGCTTAATTGTGAAGAAGGTGATGATCCGTGACACTCATCACCTTCCTCAATCTATGAACGTGTGCCTGACAACCACCTCCGTTCTACATCAGACTGAATGAATATCTCTTAGATTCCCCAACAGAATCTTCGTGGTATAGGCCGGATTGATGGCGGCATTCATGAGAATCCGGAAAGTCTAAACCTTGTCTGTGGTATTCCGAGTAGGATTCTGGGATTGAATGACTGTGACGTGCTTCAAACTCCTGAGGGCTGGGCGTTAGTGACAGACGCAAAAGAATCAATGGATTCTATTCCAACCTGATTGAGAACCGACAGATGATTAGCCGTGCTGTGACAGAGCATAGGAACGTTTTCACTGAGAGGATGGGAAGTAGCCACTGACAACGGTGACACCCTACATAGAGCTTGCCATGGAAGGAATCTGCGTGTGAGAAGAGGATTTCAAGGAAGAGTTGAAGTCAAAGGACAAAGCATCTCCAAAACTCCAACATATTCCACAATCCTTTATAAACAAGTAACTCTATTGTTCAAGTAATCCAAACAATTTTCTTTGACATCCTGACTAAGACAAATAAAATAAATATTGATTGCTTCAAGCCAATAATCTCCGTGGGATCGACCCTTACTCACGTAAGGTATTACTTGGACGACCCAGTGCACTTGCTGGTTAGTTGTGCGAATCACAAATTCGTGCACCAAGTTTTTGGCGCCGTTGCCGGGGATTATTGAGTTTGGACAATTGAAGGCTTATTTTATTTCTTAGATTAGGAATAATTTATTTTTATTTTTATTTTTATTTTTATTTTTATTATTATAGAGTCATTAAATCAATATTGATAGGATAGTTTCTTTTCAAAAAATTTCTTTTCAAAATTTATTATTTTTCTCTTAATTAATTGCTAATTTTCGTGAGTTTTAGTGTCTTGTTCTAAGTTTGGTGTCAATTGCATATCTCATATTTCTCTTTAAAATTTTCGACTTGTGATTTTTGTTCTTCATTAATCTTCAAGTTGTTCTTGCTTATTTTTCTTGTTTGATCTTGAGTTTTTCTTGCTTTATGTCTTTTCTTGTTTCACTTGTGTTCCTTTTAAAGCACTAATTGGAATATCTACATCAAGTGTCATATTTATTCCCAATTGGCTAAAGCATTGGTTTATATTCTTGATGAGGGAGCACCAGTACTTTTGAAAATCTTTTTCAAAAATAATTTTTCTTAATTTAATCTTGTGCCAAACTTTAAGTTTGGTGTTTTCTTGTTAATCTTTCTTTAATTTTCGAAAACTTGTCTTGATTTTCTAAAAATTTTAAGTTTGGTGTTCTTTCTTGTGTTCTTGGTGTTCTTGTGAATCTTCAAAGTGTTCTTGAGTTTTTCTTGTGTCTTGATCTTAAAATTTTTAAGTTTGGTGTTCCTTGGTGTTTTCCCTCCAAAAATTTTCGAAAATAAGGAGTATTAGATCTAAAAATTTTAAATCTTGTGTCTTTTGTGTGTTTTTCTCTTTCATCATAAAATTCAAAATTCAAAAAAAATATATATATATCTTTTCTAACTAATTTTGAACTATTTTTTTCGAAAATCTCACATAAAAATTCAATTTTCAATTTCAAAAATATTTCCACTTTCTTTTATTTATTTCGTTTTTATTTTATTTAAAAAAAATAATAATAATAATTTTCTTTCACAAAATATCTTCAAAATATTTTTATATCTATATCCCATTTTGTGTTATTCCATTACTATAAAATAAATAATTCTCAACATATAAATTCTCAACTTGTATTCAATCATGGAAGCAAGTAGGAATGAACAGTCCAAGAGGACTCTGGGGTCATATGCTAACCCCACTACTGCTTCATATGGGAGTAGTATCTGTATACCCTCCATTGGAGTTAGTAGCTTTGAGCTGAATCCTCAGCTCATTATCATGGTGCAGCAAAACTGCCAGTATTCTGGTCTTCCACATGAAGAACCTACAGAGTTTCTGGCACAATTTCTGCAAATTGCTGATACAGTACATGATAAGAAAGTAGATCAGGATGTCTACAGACTATTACTGTTTCCATTTGCTGTAAAAGATCAAGCTAAGAGGTGGTTAAATAACCAGCCTAAGAACAGCATAAAAACATGGAAACAGCTGTCAGAAAAATTCCTGAATCACTATTTCCCTCCAAAAAGGATGACACAGCTAAGGCTAAGCATCCAAGGCTTCAAACAAGGAGATAATGAATCTCTTTATGATGCCTGGGAGAGATACAGAGAGTTGCTAAGAAAATGCCCCTCTGAAATGTTTTCGGAATGGGTGCAATTAGACATCTTCTACTATGGGCTTACAGAAAAAGCTCAGATTTCTCTAGACCACTCAGCTGGTGGATCTATACATATGAGAAAAACAATTGAAGAGGCTCAAGAGCTTATTGATACAGTTGCCAGAAATCAACATCTGTACTTAAGCAATGAATCTTTCATGAAAGAAGAAGCTAAAACAGTAACTGCAGAACTCAGTCCAGTGGATCAGGCTAATGAATTCAATCAGCAATTGGACTTTCTAACTCAACAGCTAGCCGAATTCAAGGAAATATTACAGGAAACAAGAATGGCTAACAGGAACATGGAAGTACAATTAAAGCAGACAGAAAAACAACTGTCAAGACAAATAACAGAAGAATGTCAAGCAGTTCAATTAAGAAGTGGGAAAACATTAAATACCTCACTTCAAAGCAGCAGGAAACCAAGAAATGAACAAGTGGATACTCAAAATCCTCCTGAAGATAGTCCGAGCCCAGAAAGGGACAAAGCTGGCGCTGAACGCCCAGACCATGCTCATTCCTGGCGTTCAACACCAGAAACAAGCATGAATCCGGCGTTGAACGCCCAAGGGGAACATGGTTCTGGCGTTCAAACGCCAGTAACAAACAAGGAGGGGGCGTCTAACGCCACTCCAGCTCCCACCACTGGCATTCAAATACCAGTGGGGAATCAGTCACATACAAGTGCTGATAACAACCCTTCTAAAAAGGCTTCCCAACCCACTTCTGTAGGTAATAAACCTGCAGCAACTAAGGTTGAGGAATACAAAGCCAAAATGCCTTATCCTCAAAAACTCCGCCAAGCGGAACAGGATAAGCAATTTGCCCGCTTTGCAGACTACCTCAGGACTCTTGAAATAAAGATTCCGTTTGCAGAAGCACTTGAGCAAATACCCTCTTATGCTAAGTTCATGAAAGAGATCTTAAGTCATAAGAAGGATTGGAGGGAAACTGAAAAAGTTTACCTCACTGAAGAATGCAGTGCAGTCATTCTGAAAAGCTTACCTGAGAAGCTTAAAGATCCTGGGAGCTTTATGATACCATGCACATTAGAGGGCACTTACACCAAGCAAGCTTTATGTGATCTTGGAGCAAGTATCAACCTAATGCCTGCATCTACTATCAGAAAGCTTGGTTTAACTGAAGAAATCAAACCAACCAGGATATGTCTTCAACTTGCTGATGGCTCCATTAAATACCCATCAGGCGTGATTGAGGACATGATAGTCAAGGTTGGGCCATTTGCCTTTCCTACTGACTTTGTGGTGCTGGAAATGGAGGAGCACAAGAGTGCAACTCTCATTCTAGGAAGACCTTTCCTAGCAACTGGCCGAACCCTCATTGATGTCCAAAAAGGGGAAGTAACCTTGAGAGTCAATGAGGAAGAGTTCAAGCTGAATGTTGTTAAAGCCATGCAACATCCAGACACCCCAAATGACTGCATGAGTGTTGATATAATCGACTCTCTGGTAAGAGAGGTCAATATGGCTGAGAGTCTCGAATCAGAACTAGAGGAATTTAGACTCAATGCTTTCGAAAATGCAAAGATTTACAAAGAGAAAGCAAAAAGATGGCATGATAAGAAATTGTCATCCAGAGTCTTTGAGCCGGGGCAGAAAGTTCTGCTATTCAATTCTAGGCTCAAATTATTCCCTGGGAAATTAAAATCCCGGTGGAGAGGTCCATATGTCATTACAAACGTATCACCATATGGATACATAGAGCTTCAGGATAATGACTCTAACAAAAAGTTCATTGTTAATGGACAAAGAGTCAAACATTATCTTGAAGGCAATTTTGAGCAAGAATGCTCAAAACTGAGACTTGATTAAAAATCAGTCCAGCTAATGACATTAAAGAAGCGCTTGCTGGAAGGCAACCCAGCCAATCACAAAATTTAATTTTATTCGTATTAATTAATTAATTATTTCTTTACAGGTTTGAGTCCAAGTATCTTCAAAAGGTGAAATAGCAATTGGTTGAAGTCACAGAGTTACAGGGAAATTTGGAAGCTCACTGACATGAAAAAGCCAGTAAGAAATACTTTGGGCGTTAAACGCCCAAAAGAAGCTCCCACTGGGCGTTTAACGCCAGTAAGGGTAGCCATCTGGGCGTTAAACGCCAGAAAGGAGCATCTTCTGGGCGTTAAACGCCAGAAAGATGCACCTTCTGGGCGTTTAACGCCAGTTTGCTAGCATCCTAGGCGTTTAACGCCAGGATGGTGGGGAGGAGGTAAAATTCGTTTTTTTTTTACAATTTTTCTAAATTTTTAAGTTTCAACTCATGATTTCTTGCATAAACATGTTTCAAAATATCATCCTTCGAAATCAAATTGGTTTTCTAAGAACCCTAATTTCTAAAATCCCTTTTTTCAAAAATATCAAATGTATCTTAATTTATAAACACAAATCTTTTTCCAATCCAATTCTTTTTCAAATATTTTTAATATCTTTTTCAACTCATCTTATCTTTTTATGAAAATACCTCTCTTTCTACTCCTCTCCTTTCCTTTCTTTTGCTTGAGGACAAGCAAACCTCTAAGTTTGGTGTGATTTGCCATGATCACTGAGCTAAAACTCATTAAGATCATGGCACCTAAGAGAACAGGAAGAGCAAGGATGTGAACTTAAGGGAGCTGAAGCATCAGACATTAATTCTTGAAGGCATCCCACAGACTAAAGGAACATCCACTTCCCAAAATACAGGTTGTTAAGTTCTAATTCCAGCTTTAACTCTGTGATAGTATTATTATAGGATTTTACCTTAGAAGTTATATAGGAGTAGTAGTACTTAGCATATCTATTTTGATTTTATTTCCAATTAAGCTATAATTTATTTTTCTCATCATCATCAGGCATGAATAAAGTAGTAGATTTTTTAAGATAAAGAAGTAATTTATATTTTTGAGTTCTTAGTAATAAAGACTATAATTAATTATATGTGGTGGTAATACTTGTTGTTCTTTGAATGAATGCTTGAACAGTGCATAAATTGTACTTTGAATTTGATGAATATTGGCTCCTGAAAGGATGAAGAACACGAAAAATATTATTGATGATCTGAAAAATCATGAAATTGATTCTTGAAGCAAGAAAAAGCAGTCAAAAAAAAAAACACAAATATTCACAAGCCATGAGCACTAGCCAAGAGTAAAAAAAAAAAAAAAAGGGGATCCAAGGCTTTGAGCATCTATGGATAGGAGGGCCCAAGGAAATAAAATCCAGGCCTAAGCGGCTAAACCAAGCTGTCCCTAACCATGTGCTTGTGTCATGAAGGTCCAAGTGAAAAACTTGAGACTGAGTGGTTAAAGTCGTAATCCAAAGCAAAAGAGTGTGCTTAAGAGCTCTGGACACCACTGACTGGGGACTCTAGCAAAGCTGAGTCACAATCTGAAAAGGTTCACCCAGTTATGTGTCTGTGGCATTTATGTATCCGGTGGTAATACTGGAAGACAAAGTGCTTAGGGCCACGGCCAAGACTCATAAATAGCTGTGTTCAAGAATCAACATACTACACTAGGAGAGTCAATAATACTATCTGAATTCTGAGTTCCTAAGGATGCCAATCATTCTGAAATTCAAAAGATACAGGGAGATGCCAAAACTGTTCAGAGACAAAAAGCTACAAGCCCCGCTCATCTAATAAGAATATGAGCTTCATTTAAAACTCTAAAATATTATTACTTCTTAATTTCTGTTAGAACCTATTTCATTCATCTAGTTGCTTGAGGACAAGCAACAGTTTAAGTTTGGTGTTGTGATGAGCGGATATTTTGTACGCTTTTTGGGGGTAATTTCATGTAGATTTTAGCATGTTTCAGTTAGTTTTTAGTAAAATAATATTAGTTTTTAAGCAAAAATCATATTTCTGGACTTTACTATGAGTTTGTGTGTTTTTCTGTGATTTCAGGTATTTTCTGGCTGAAATTGAGGGAGCTGAGCAAAAATCTGACTTAGGCTGAAAAAGGACTGCTGATGCTGTTGGATCCTGACCTCCCTGCACTCGAAATGAATTTTCTGGAGCTACAGGAGTCCAATTGGCGCGCTCTCAACGGCGTTGGAAAGTAGACATCCAGGGCTTTCCAGCAATATATAATAGTCCATACTTTGCGCAAGGATAGACGACGTAACTTGGCATTGAACGCCAAGTACACGCTGCTGTCTGGAGTTAAACGCCAGAAAAACGTCATGATCCGGAGTTGAACGCCCAAAACACGTCAAAACCTGGAGTTTGACGCCAAGAAAGGCCTTTACACGTGGAAAGCTTTAGTCTCAGCCCCAGCACACACCAAGTGGGCCCCAGAAGTGGATTTCTGCACCAATTATCTTAGTTTATTCATTTTTCTGTAAACCTAGGTTACTAGTTTACTATTTAAACAACTTTTACAGACTTATCTTGTACCTCATGACATTTTCAGATCTGAATTACATACTTTGTGATGGCATGAGTCTCTAAACTCCATTGTTGGGGGTGAGGAGCTCTGCAGCGTCTCGATGATTTAATACAATTCCTTTGTTTTCCATTCAAACACGCTTGTTCTTATCTAAGATGTTTATTCGCGCTTAATTGTGAAGAAGGTGATGATCTGTGACACTCATCACCTTCCTCAATCTATGAACGTGTGCCTGACAACCACCTCCATTCTACATCAGACTGAATGAATATCTCTTAGATTCCCCAACAGAATCTTCGTGGTATAGGCCGGATTGATGGCGGCATTCATGAGAATCCGGAAAGTCTAAACCTTGTCTGTGGTATTCCGAGTAGGATTCTGGGATTGAATGACTGTGACGTGCTTCAAACTCCTGAGGGCTGGGCGTTAGTGACAGACGCAAAAGAATCAATGGATTCTATTCCAACCTGATTGAGAACCGACAGATGATTAGCCGTGCTGTGACAGAGCATAGGAACGTTTTCACTGAGAGGATGGGAAGTAGCCACTGACAACGGTGACACCCTACATAGAGCTTGCCATGGAAGGAATCTGCGTGTGAGAAGAGGATTTCAAGGAAGAGTTGAAGTCAAAGGACAAAGCATCTCCAAAACTCCAACATATTCCACAATCCTTTATAAACAAGTAACTCTATTGTTCAAGTAATCCAAACAATTTTCTTTGACATCCTGACTAAGACAAATAAAATAAATATTGATTGCTTCAAGCCAATAATCTCCGTGGGATCGACCCTTACTCACGTAAGGTATTACTTGGACGACCCAGTGCACTTGCTGGTTAGTTGTGCGAATCACAAATTCGTGCACCAACTAGCACTACATTTGATTCCCGTTTCTCAAAATAAATTCTAATTATTCAACTTAGAAATTAATACACTACACGAATTGAAAAAATGCATATATCAATATAGAATTTCACAAAAAAGTGACTATTCATTAAAGACTAACAACAGTAAAAAATTAACCATGCTATAACCATGGTGAACCGAAATTTGCTCATGGATGAACAAAAATTTACATTAATAAAAACTAAAACTTGTACAATCATCTCTTGGATAATTCATATATGATTCATTGTAAAGAGTGGAGCTTGACTGAATCGATGATCCGGAGTCTAAAAGGTTCAACTACAAAAGACATAATTAATTGTATATTAGCAAAATGAACAATTGAATTTTTAACTAATCAAAAGCAAGTCAATTTTACCTTGCTTGGAGCTGTCTTTTTCTTTTTCTTCATGGTATTTGAGATCTTTTTTTCAGGTTTGATCCAAGTCTGTTCTTGGGCTGACCTCTTGTTTTGACACGTGGTAGGCTTTGAAGGTTATTCACATTGCTTAATGTCGCTTCTTCGTGGGTTAACAAACTTTTTCCTTTGCTTCTCTCTTAATATTCTCCCATCTCCGCCATGACCTTGTCAAATAATAGATGCTAAAATTGTGCCTCTATTGCTGATTTTGTTGCGCACAGTATCACGATATAAAAATCTGCAGCATCAAATTCTCTCTCTGCTTGCTTTCTGCTTGCTAGGCAATTGTGATACTGCTTCACGAATTGTCTCAAGGAGCTATTCCATGTGATGAACTTGTTGAAAAATGAATGCATGCTCTCGCTCCTTTGTGTGCTTCTCATCCCGGTCCAGAAGTGGTGATCAGGGCCCGTATTGGGCCTAAGGCCCAACCCATTCTCATTTAAAGGCAGGAGCTCAGCTGTTTTTCTTCTTCCTCAAGACAAAACTCACGCTGCACACTCATGGAAGGAGAAGGGAGAGTTTCCAAAACCTAACCTCACACTTAATTTCACATATCTTTTCACTCTGAGCTCCGATCATCGCACCGTTTACGGCCATGTGTCCATAGTGACGAGCTCTACAAAGCTCAGTACTCCATTAGGTAAGGAAGCCACATTTTCATTTTCAATTTCTCTTCCCTTAATTTTAAAAATCTGCATGTTGTGAGGTATTGAGATCTTTGAATTTTGATGTTATAGGATCCGATTAGCTTGAGGAATTAGCAAATTTTTGTTAGCTTGAGACACGATGAAGGTGAGAAACCCCCCCAAACCTAGTAAATCCCTTGAGTATATGTGTTAGGTATTGATATTTGGTATATAAATGTGATAATATATGTTAGGTAGTGTATAGGTGAGATTGGAACTCATTTGAAGAGATTAGAAGCTTGTTTGAGCCTTGGATATTGAGGTTTCGGTATTGGAGGCATGTGACCTCGTCAATTTGGGTGTTTTGGCTTAGGGGAGAAATCGGCTAAAGTATGATTTTGGTTTCTCGTATTTAATATATAATGTCTTGTAAAAACTTAGACTAGATTACCATAGGATAGGTGAAAATGGATGAGTATGTTAAATACTTAGTACCTTTAATGTTAATTGTTGATATGGATTGAATATTTGTTGGTGATTATTGTTTATGATGAAAATAGGTTGAGCATTGGTTTAGTGATTGATGATGGTGATGAAAATAGAATACTAGATGATGATTTAATGATGATTGACAAGGTGTTAAGAATGAATATATGTGTGTGTGTGTGTGTGATGAATTATTGATGATCTTGTTGGTTAATTGAAAAATTATATATGAGATTGTGTAATATTGAGGTATGGTTGATTGTGGTAGGATGTGGAGATTGTGGTGCTATAAATGGCATGTTGTGGTACTAGTTGTATGAGTGTTGGTATTGAGTTTGATTTTGGTGAAAATAGAGGTTTAAGAACTTTTGTGAAAACTAATTTTTGGTTGAACTTTGGCGAGTCATAACTCGGCTTTCAGACCCCTAAATTATTTCAAACTTATTTCATATGAAAATTGGGTTCGTGAAGTTTACGCCGTTCAAAGAACGGATGAAAAATGTTTTAAAACGACAACGTTATGCGCGTCGGAAGTTTGGAGTACAAAACTGAAATTCTGCAGCATTCAGCATTTTTGCCACTCTGCATATCTTGCGTACGCGACCACCTACACGCAACGCGACCAACCCTTTGGGTTGGGCATCTCGCGTACACAAGCAAAGTGCATGCGTACGCGAGCAAGAAAAATACGCCCACGCGTATGCGTGGCCCCTGAAATCAGCAAAGTGAGTTTTGTGTTTTAAAATATAATTTTAAACCTCTAGATCTCTATTTTTACTCTTTTAGCCCCTAAACCTTAGTTGTATGCTTAGTGATTAGGTGAAGTTAGGAAGGAATGGTAGCTTGGAAGAGAAGAAAGCTTGAAAATATGATGAATCATGGTTGAGAAATGTGAAAGTGTTATGTAATTGATGAATATTTGGCCATAATGATTATAAATGGATATGATAACTGAACTTTGATTGGGATGGTTGATGATGATGATTCTGTTGGGTTTCTCTCTGTTGTAAGGTGTGCCGGACACTATATACCATGAGTATGACGACACTATATCCCGAGAGCGTAGCGGGCGTTATATCCCAAGAGTGTGGGAGCACCTTACCCTAGGAAGTGTGTCGGGTACTATATCCCATGAGTGTGACGGGTACTATATCCCGAAAGCGTGGCAGATGCTATATCCCAAGAGTGTGGGAACACTTTATCCCAGAAAATATGACGGACACTATATCCCATGAGTGTGATGGACACTATATCCCGAGAGTGTGACAGGCACTATATCCCAAGAGTGTAGAGGCATGTCAGAGAGATGATATCCGGGTTAGCTATCGGGTGTGTCGAGTTCTGGCAAAGTAACCGACACGTGAGCTCACGGCCAGTATGATAGACATACATCATATGCATATGTGTGCTTTGTTTGATTGTGCATTAATTGGGCTTGCCTATGTGATTATTATGCTTACCTGCTATATTTGCTACCTGCCATATCTGTATTCTACTTGTGTTTGCTTTGTCTGATTGTTTGTCTATGTGGATCTACTAGTGTTTTGGAGGACAGTGGAGGAAGGATAAATAGTTGAGGATTTTAGTTAGAATTTGGTTAAGTTTAAGAACCTTAGAGAACCACCCTGATTTTATAGTTTCTATTTTAGTTCTTTAAGATTTATAATTTGAGTGTCGGCATTCTACGATTACCTTTGGATTTTCCAATACCTTATATCTTATGTATGCGACACCTTTACTATGCTGAGAACCCCTGGTTCTCATTCTATATGGATATTTGTGTTTTTCAGATGCAGGTCGAGAGGTACCTCGCTAGGCATCTGGAGTTCTCTGCAGCAAAGTGAATCTTTTGGGATATTATTTTGTGTACTGTTTATATATGACCATATGTATAGAACTCTCCTAATGACTTGTTTTATTTTGTGCCTCTTAGAGGAATATGGAGAATTAGGGTGTCTTATGTATATTCTGGGTTATGGGTTTGATATATATATATATATATATATATATATATATATATATATATATATATATATATATATATATATATATGTTTGTAAATATTCTCCGGCCAGCCTTAGTTTCACAGGTTGAGTTAGGAGCTTGTTATTTTGTACTCTTGACCCTCTATTCTCATTATATATATTATGAACCTTAGTTTTCTTTGTACGTAAGTAATCCTTATTCTTGAGCATTGCGCTTTTAATTTTTGCGATTTTGTTTTACTTAGCCTTCAAGACTCCTCGAATATTATATTCTTTCAAGTATATATATATATATATATATATATATATATATATATATATATATATATATATATATATATATATATTACTTTTAGAGGTTGTAATACCTCACCACCTATGTCTTATGGCTTAAGCATAAGATTTTGTGTGGTAGGGTGTTACATCTTTTCTTTCTTGTTTTACATTATCAAGTTTCTTATTTTACTCTCTTAATAAGAATAAAAACAAAAAATCAAACAAAGTAAAATAACATATGATGATATAAAATTACTAGAAAATGATGAACCTACATTCATTCAACTAAAAGAAAGAAAGAAAGATATAAGAAAAAAAAGAAGAAAACAATGCAGCATTAAAAAAGATATTTTTGTACTTTTGTAGCAAAATTTCGGTATCAAAATTAAGAAATTTATGTATTTTATTAAGAAATTTCAGTGTATTTTTATTTTGATAAGTTTTGCATAATTCAAAACTCTTCCTCTTTCTCTTCCTCCTCCTCATCTTGTGTTGTTTCTTCTTCTTTTTTTCTTATTCATCTTTTCCTTTTTGTTTTACCTTCTCAAGCTTCTTGTTTTACTCTTTTAACAAGAATAAAAACAAAAAAATCAAATAAATAAGAAAAAATACATAATGCTACAAAATTATTAAAAAGAGGATGAACCTATATTCATTTAACTAAAAGAAAGAAAGATATAAGGAATAAAAGAAGAAGAAAAAAATACAACATTAAAGAAGACATTTTTATGCTTTTGTAGCAAAATTTTTATGTAAAAACTAAGAAAATTTGATGTATATTTATTCTGATAAGTTCTGCATAATTCAAAACTCTTCCTCTTTCTCCTCCTCCTCTTCGACTGCTTCTTCTTTTTCATATTTTTCTTCTTATTTCATTTTCTCATAATTCTTCTTGTTTTACTCTTTTAAGAGGAATAAAGTTAAAAAAAAGAAGAAAAATCAATGATGCAAAATTAGAAGGAAAAAAAAAAGAGGAAAAGAAAAATTGCAGCAATAAAAGAATGACGATAGAGAAAAATACGCGAAGAAGAAGAAGGAATGTGACGAAGAAAGAAGAATGCGAAGAGGAAAAGGAAGAACACAATAAAAAAGAAGGAACACAAAAAAAATATTTGCGTTAGTGAAGCACGCGTGTACACCCTGCATATAATAAAAATGAATTTTGTTAGTAAATATTAATACAACTAACTTGCGTTGATCAAATAGCCAATTCACATTTACAACAACTCATTATTTAAAATATATAAGATAAAAGATCATACTTTATTAAACAATTAAAAAAATGAGAAAATCTACTTCTACCAAAAAAAATAGATATTCATACAAAATTAATATTATATAATATATAAACAAACATAAATAATTAATTATCAAATTAATTATTTATATAAAATATATATTAAAATATTAAATACATATTAAAAATAAATTAATCAATATATATTTATACACAAATTCATTTTGATTGATTTAATGAATTTGAAGATAGTAAATGTTATTAAACAAATACTTTGTAATATTCAATTTTACAATTTTTTTTTTAAATTGAATCATAACGATCAATCTTTTCTTTCTTAAAAATATCTTATTAACAAATCTCATTTCTTAAGAAGGGATCATTCATTCACTCATTCCTGAATACTAACTGTGTGTCACCTTCATCGGTTCCAATAAATCATGTTCTTCAATTATCGATTCCTGCTACTAATACCATAGCAGAAAGGTGTACTCACGTGCTTGAAATTTCTTTTATTCTATTAGTTTTCCATGAGGGATTATGCAAAAAATTCCCATTATGCATATTTTAACTGGAAAACCGTATTGTTATTGGTCATACGTACGGTCAATTCTTTATCTTTGTTCATGCATGTGGTGGGGAGAAAAATAAAAGAACAAAAAGAAATCATAGTATTTGTTTGATCACTTTCTTTGAACTTAATTGCTAAATTGCATAGCGATTATGGTATAGTACTGAATAGCACGTGACTAAGCCCGCAAATCACTAAACAGTGCAGTATTTAACTAAGATAGAAATATAGGTACAGTTAAAAATTAATAATTTAATCAATCTATCAAATTATTCCACCAGCTTCAACTATCAATACAAAATATTAACTGTTCCACTATTAACTAATTATCGTCTCTATGAGAAACCCACTACAATTCAAAATACAAGTCTAACAAAAGGAATCAACAAATAAACAAATAAAATCAAAAGACATTATCTGACTCAGGCTTTTGTATTCATTCAACAGGATATGTGGCCAATTCCATCGCATGATTCATCCTTCATATACAATTTAATTAAAATAATTATTTATAAGATTAGATTAAAAAAGAATGGGTCTATATAACGACATTTCTCATAATAAGTCGAATGAGTGAATGACTCCAAGACTAGGCAAGATGACATTGCTATGTTAATGTTACGGATTTACGGAAGGTAGAGAGATATATAGCAAGATAGGAAAAATTGAAATTTTTACATAAAATTAAAAAAATAAATTAAATATGTAAAATATAAAATCAAAGTAAAATTTAAATCCTAAAATTATTTGATTTGATATAAATTTGATAAAATTGATTTATTCATTTAAAATTTTAATATTAAAATTTGTTTAAAGGTTAAATGGAAATTCAAGGTATTACCATATATAAACTTGTATAAGTGTATAAAGTATTTTTATAAGTTTTTACTTTTTTATTTAGTTTTTTTTGAAGGTTTGAACTTTCAAGTGGACGAAGAGATGGAGAGAGGTTTATCCGAAACACATCATCAATGAATTATTTGTCCACACCAAACTTTCAAAGTAGAGCCCATAGAAATAGACACGAAACACAAGTGGTAGAGCAGAGAAGCAGGGTATAATTTCATTTGAGGAAATTCCACAAGTCCACAACTTGTATTTGACCAATTCAATGAACAGCAATTAAAAATCTTAAAGCTCAGATTTTATTCATGTTAAATATTTTATAGCATATAGTGAGTTCAAAATTAAATTCCATCTAAATTAAAACTAAACATTGAAATACGCTATTAAAAGTGGTGCTCTATTTTATTAGCAAATAGTACTAGCCATCCAATACAATGGAAATTCATGAGATTAATTAGAAATATAATCTTAATGTTAACATTTGATTTCAGTGCATCAATAATTTATTAAAAATAATATTTTTTCTTATTTTATAAAAAAAATAACATAATAGTAGAGAGAGAAAGAAAGAATGCGCCAAAAAGGGAAAAAAACATGGTGTCTGCGGAAGCGCAAGAGAGAGAGAAAACACAATAAACATGTTCACCGCTCACCCATTTCTTCACTTCTTCTTGTTCTTCCTCATCTTAGTCTGAGTCAAAATAGATAAACACTGCACAGTAATAATAACAGTACGGAAACGAAAACTATCTGACACACAGAATCGATTAAAGTTCATCGCTTTCTTCTGTGTGCGTGTTTGTTCCAGATCAGGCAATGTCGAAAGCGGGAAGCACAGCGGCACCGTTGAAGCCAGCGTGGGTTCTCCCACACCGAACCCCGAGGCTGACGGAACTGTACGCGCTTGGAAGAAAACTGGGTCAAGGTCAATTCGGAACAACCTTCCACTGCACCGAAAAGTCCACGGGTCGCATCTTCGCCTGCAAGTCCATCCCAAAGCGCAAGCTCTTCTGCAAAGAAGACTACGACGACGTTTGGAGAGAGATTCAGATAATGCACCATCTTTCAGAACACCCCAACGTGGTTCGAATCCATGGCACCTTCGAGGACAGCCTTGCCGTTCATCTCGTTATGGAGCTCTGTGAAGGCGGCGAGCTCTTCGATAGGATCGTTCACAAGGGTCACTACAGTGAGAGACAAGCAGCAAAGCTTATCAAGACCATTGTTGAGGTTGTTGAATCTTGCCACTCTCTTGGGGTCATGCATAGGGACCTCAAGCCTGAGAATTTCTTGTTCGATAGCGTTGACGAAGATGCTAAGCTCAAAGCCACAGATTTTGGATTGTCTGTCTTCTATAAGCCTGGTGGGTTCTCTTGTCTTATCTTTTCTAAACATTTGGGTAGTAATTATTTCTGTGTTCTCAATTGGATGAATTCGGGTGAATCTGGTTATGTTCTTGGCTGTAGTTGCTCTGTCCAATGAATTTGGTGTCTACAGACATCAAATCTTTTGGCTTTCTATCTGATGAAAGTTTGGGTTTATTTGTTTAACAAATCATAGATATGCAATCTTGTCTTATTGCTATGATTTGAATATGTTCTACCTCTCATGCCTGATGAAGTGATATAAGTTTTCAGGTGAATCGTTTTGTGATGTCGTTGGGAGCCCATACTATGTTGCACCAGAGGTCTTGCGCAAGCACTATGGACCAGAATCAGATGTGTGGAGTGCAGGGGTTATTTTGTACATCTTATTAAGTGGGGTGCCACCATTTTGGGCTGGTAGGTATATGCATATCAATTTGGGAGCATCAGGATTCAGCTTTTTTCTTCATTGTTTCTCCTTTTATCATTGCTAATATTGTTCTGAAAATTTCACCTTCAGAAACTGAACCTGGGATCTTCCGACAGATTTTACTAGGAAGAATTGATTTTCAGTCTGAGCCCTGGCCTAGCATTTCGGACAGCGCCAAGGATCTAATTCGGAAAATGCTTGATCAAAATCCAAAAACCAGGCTCACAGCACATGAAGTACTTCGTAAGTCTAGTAAATTTTATGGTGAACCGTTTTCATAGCATGCTGAGTTTTTCAGCACTAGTATTTCAAATAGGTTAACAGCTGTTAAGATTTATACATATTACAAGTCTGTGAAACTACCATTCTTCTTTGTTTCAGGCCACCCATGGATTGTTGATGACAACATTGCACCAGATAAACCTCTTGACTCTGCAGTTTTGTCTAGACTGAAGCAATTCTCTGCAATGAATAAGCTGAAAAAGATGGCTTTGCGTGTAAGGCTTCTGTGTACCTTTTCCTAAGTCTAGATGAGTTCTTTGTTCTAATAATCACTACGAATATCCCAGTCATCTGCTTTTCTAATATAACAAAAAAAAAGGGTGTTTTTTTAAGGAAAAAAATTTGATACTGGGTTAAGAAGATTTCAAAGTGGTATTTCAGGTCCTCTGAAAGGCTGTTATTGTCATATTAAATGAATTCTTTTGAAAAAGACCCATAAAAAAGTTTCTCGATTCCTAAGCAAGATGCCAGAGAATCTTGCTATTCTTATTTTGAGCATTATACATGAATGTCTCACATGGCTGTAGGGGGTTTCTTAGATCGGTGTATGGGCATTTTGTGCCTGCTGGAAAGGAAGATGCCCCCAATCAGGGATTAAATTTCTAGAAAGACAGCTATCCCTTACGGCCTTACCTACCCTTTAAGTTCAAGGAATGTGATACTCATTTTTCAAATGATACATAAGTTGGCTGCAGCATTAAGTTTTTAAAGATATTTTCTAATACAAGGATTAGATGCATTGGAAATTGAAAATTCAACATGTTTGGACTGGAAAAATCGTATTTTATCCTAATGATTTTCTTGACAGCTTTCATCAATTAGATCCATTTCATAGATAGAGAAGCTGTTCTTCACTTCAAAGTTCAAAGCCTTCAAACAGTCTAGATATTGTTTACTGAATTTTTTATAAGCCTGTAATACATGCCTTTTTGGATTTTCATTTCTTAATTTTGGTTCTCACTTGTGAATTCTGTCTGGTATGAGTATTGGATGTGGACTATGGGACAACCTGATTTCATATAATTTTTTACATTACTTTTTATTCACGAGTCCAAAAATTGGAAGACAGGGCTTGCTCTGGTCCAAATCTGCAGGAACTTGAACTTATTCTTTTCATGCAAATTTTGGTTGTTGCTAAGTAATTGAATAAAAAAATTGGGAAGCTAACATGAGTCATGGGATCATGGCTGGGAAGTTAAAGTCATTTCTGCTTATCTAATCCCAATACCAAACAGTTTAACAGCTTTGCTTGGTCCTTCCTAGGTTATTGCCGAGCGGCTTTCTGAGGAAGAAATCGGCGGCCTTAAAGAGTTATTCAAGATGATTGACACAGACAGCAGCGGAACCATAACATTTGATGAGTTAAAGGAAGGCTTAAAGCGAGTAGGATCCGAACTTATGGAGTCTGAAATCAAGGATCTGATGGATGCAGTAAGCTAAAATATTTATTTTGTATACTTTTATCTTTGGATTAATTTGTAGTTTACTCCATTTTGATGATATGATCTTTCTTCGTCTTTGCCTTCAAATTTTGAATTTGCGCATAGAATATCTTATTATTTTGACTGTGACAGGCGGATATTGATAAAAGTGGGACAATTGATTATGGTGAATTCATTGCTGCAACTGTTCATTTAAATAAGCTGGAGAGAGAGGAAAACCTTTTGTCAGCATTCTCGTATTTTGACAAAGATGGTAGTGGCTACATAACCATTGATGAGATTCAACAAGCTTGTAAGGACTTCGGTTTAGATGACATACATATTGATGACATGATCAAAGAAATAGATCAAGACAATGTAAGTGTTGTTTTCTTTCTTACGATTAGGGATGTCAATGGGGCGGGGCGGGGGCGGGGGCGGGGGATGCTTCCCTACTCCCCGTCCCCGCCCCCAGAATTAATCCCCGTCCCCGCCCCATTCCCCGTCATGGGGGGATAATTGTCCCCATCCCCGTTCCCCGCATTCCCCGCGTTCCCCGCGGGGCCCCATTCCCCATCTCCCTATGTTTAACATTCATATGGAAATTATAGTAAAAAATATCAAAAAAAAAACAAAAAAACAAACTAAAAACTATTATTACAAACACACAAATATATCTTATCTAAGATTATAAGTCCAGAAATACAACATAGCAAATCATAGTCCATAAAATAAAATCTTAAAATGCAACAAACATCAAATATTCTTTCATTGTCGGCATAAAACTTCCAACAAACATCTCCATGTTCTCTGTTAAAACAATAGAGACAAATATGTTAACATACAGTGACGAGAATGGAAGCAAACACGCAGACCTAGAAGTGGAGAGGAGAAGGACGCCGTGCCTGAGGAGAGAGAACGACGCGGTGAAGCTGCTAGGATGACGGCGCAAGAGTGGCCGGTGGCTAGCTGTGAGGATTTTGAAGTTTGAACAAAGTAGAGAGTGAGTGAGTGACTGGAGTCTAGAGAGTTGGGGTTTGGATGGGAATAGAGAGTTAGAGAGGGCGCAGCAACAAAAGTGAGAAGGGAATATAGGGTTAAGGTTTTTTAATGGGTGAAATTACTAAAATACCCCCTATGTTAGAAATAAAGTAAGAGTATTTAAGTAAGTTTAACAATTCGGGGAATTATCGGGGATGGGGCGGGGATCCCCGCTCGGGTCCCCGCGCCTGTCTCGGGGGAATTTTGCTCCCCATCCCCATCCCCACGGGGAAAATTCCCCACCATCGGGGCCCCATTTGGGGCGGTCCCCGCGGGGATCCCCACCTGCTGGGGATTTTTGACACCCCTACTTACGATGTCTCCTCTTTTGTTATGCTAGCTTCATCATCATAATCAGCATGTATAGTGCATGCTCCAAGAATATTTACATCTATTTATAATTTTAAATATGTTTTTAATTATTATGAACAAAGATTTGGCAAGAACATACTAGTATTTGTCATACCAACTTAACTTGTTTGGTTTTGTGGTGGATGCAGGATGGACAAATAGATTATGGGGAATTTGCTGCGATGATGAGAAAGGGGAATGGAGGGATAGGAAGGAGAACCATGAGAAAAACACTCAATTTTAGAGATGCTTTTGGATTAGTAAGCAATGGAGCCAATCAAGATATTGATGGTCACCTTTAATATTTTATTTGTTGACAAAAAAAAAAAAAAAGAAGAATATATATATAAAAATTGACACAAGCATAATTTGGTGCCTTCTGACCAATTCTTGCATATTTACTATTATATTAGTAGACTCATATTTTTAAAGAAGTTTTTTTAAAATGGCCCATCCAAAGAACGGAAGATACTTAGGTGTATGCTTTGCGGACGTTATAGATGCTGCCTCAAATCTCAATCGTTTCAGTAGTATTTTTTATTATTCTAAGTTCTGATAACTTGTGTACATATTAAAGTGGGTTCTTTTACTTTTATAAAAAGAAAAAGAAGAGGGTTCATAATATTTTGTGAATTAAATGTTATTATATGAACATTTAATATCAGTTCATTATATTATTCTACTACTACGTATGGTAATAGCATAATTGAAATTATGGATTGAGATTTTTCTCTGATATTATTTGATCCGATCCTCCATGGATAACGGTGAAGACGGGATGAGTGTCGGAAGGATAGATGTTTAGTTAAAGTCGTTTTCTTCTTTTTGCTCTTAGTCATAGCATTCATCATTCTGTGGGATGTCACTTAAGAATCTCTAATAGCTTTCTTCCAAATCATGTGGGACAGCTACTTTTACTAATTTTCAACGAAAACATAATGGAATCTTTCTTCTTCTTTTACTCTTTTTTCTTTTTCTTTTTTTTTTTCCCTCTTTCACGTGCCCGTTGGCCGTAATCCATGTAATGAGAAAAGAGAGAGAAAATTATAGAGCTTGCATGTGTAATGCACAAATGTTTCGAAACTATATTTGGTTTACATTTTTATTTTTTATTTTTCTTTTTCAGTATTTTTTATTTTTAAAATTTTATAAAAAATGAAGTAAAAATAAAAAATAAAATTTTATCGTTTTAATTATTTTATTTTCTTTAAAATATAAAAAATATTAAAAATAAAAATGCAAATCAAATATATTCTAAAACCCTCCATCTACCATGAAAGCCTTACTAAGTACTAACTATCCTAATATTAAAGCCAGGCTAAAATGAATAAGACTCAACTTATAAAATTCAAGATTTTAGATCTATTACGCCAACTTACCTGACTTGATAGGTCCGACTTGCATATAGAATCTTAACTGTAATGTGCATCCCAATAAATGCGCCAAAAATTTTAAATATGGGATCTCAACAACCTCTAAACAAAAGAGAAGTAACCATCCATTATTATAGGTGGATAAGTTATAGAATGATAGCAAGACTGTCACTCTTACTTTATAAATACCCCATTATTAGGGGTGGAAACAGGTCAGGCCAGGCCAGGCTTTGCTCTTAACAGGTCTGGCCTGTCATACAATTGATTGGCCTGAGCTTGGCCTGCAGCCTGTTATAGGTTCTTTATAAAGTACTAGGCCTGGCCTGTTATTCAGCCTGGCCTGGCCTGTTATTCAGCCTGGCCTGGCCTGGCCTGAAGCCTGTTAAAAGGCCTGATAATTTTTTTTTACAAAAATAAAAATATTATTTAAAAAAATTATTTTTTAATAAAAATAGTATTATGTAATATGTCATATATTTAATATTTATAAAAAATTTTAAATTTTTAACATATTTAAAATATACAAAAATATTTATAATAAAATATAATAAATTTAAAATATCTCATAATTTTATTAATAATAAATAATTATTTATATATTTAATTATATTTTAACAGGCCTAGACAGGCCTGACAGGCCTATAAGGCTAATTAGTAAGCCTGGGCCTGGCCTATTAATGTATTAAGGCTTTTAAAAGAGTCTGGGCTTGTACCTATTTTATAACAGGCCAGGCCAAACACAGGCCAGGCTGCAGGCCCCTGGCAGGCCGCCTGGCCTTTTTCCACCCCTACCCATCATATACAGGTATTTCTCAACCTTAATTCATAAAAAATCTGTCAAAAACCCTTTGTTAACTTAAGTATCAGAGAACCTTATAGGTACCATTCCCCACTCACCATCAAAGACCTCGGACGACTTTGCCTCGTTGAGAAAGATGTTGGGACCTTCACTAGAAGAAGTTTGGACCCCACATTTAGCCAACACTTACATCAGTTTCAAGTAATCCTAGGAACACTGGCGTCGTTGTCGAGGACCTAGAAGTCAGCACGAAACCATGGCGGAAGAACAACTGGAAGACGGATGAACAACCTCTGATTCAGAATCCCATAATAGGAAATGTTTAAACAACGATTGAGCTCTCTATATACCCCAACATTTAGAAAGGGATAAAGGTCTGGCTAACAATGGAGGAAGAAGCGACTTAGGAGGACCAAGGTTGGGCTCTCAAGTTCACATACTTGAAGGATCAGGAAACAGAGAAGCTATAGAAATCACGGGACTGGTTCACGAATATCAATGTTGGTTAGAATAGCCCGAGATCGAGTTAGAGTGACAGCATGAGTTTGAACGGTCCCTACAGAGAGAAATATGAAGACGAAGGAAACTCGAAGAAAAATTAGAAATGTTGGAGTTTGAGCTCAAGAGCAGAAAATCTCGCACTGAACGAGATACTACTCCTCCAGGGAATGATGATCCTTTCTTAGAAGAAATCATATGAGCCAGAGTTTCGAAGCCCAAATATGGATCTTTATGATGGCACTACAGACCCTCGACATTATCTGAGCAATTTTAAAAGTTGTATGTACCTGGTAAATGCATATGACACAATAAGATGCAAAGCATTCCAACTACATTAACTATGGCGACCATAAATGGTTTTACAGTCTTCCACCCAGGTCGATCATTTATTTTGATGACTTGGAAAAAAGCTTCTTACCCAATTTTTCATTCAAAAAAATAAAGTCAAGCATGCACCGAGTCTCTTGGGTGTCAAGCAAGAGGGTAGATAATCCCTCAGGTTTACATGGAAAAGTTCAATAAAGCATGTTTCGAAATTCAAAATTTTCTTACTAAAGCAACTATAATGAGACTTGTTAATGGCCCAAAGAGGGACCTTTTTTACAGTCTATATTAAAAAGACACCCGACTTTCTTATATGAGGTTCAGGAATAAGCTGAGAAGTATATCAATATGAGACTAGCTAACTAAGGATGCCAATAGCAATGCAGAAAGAAGATGGTAGTTTCGAAAGACCTCAAAGGTATCACTCATATACCCCATTATGAGTCTCTCTAGTTGATGTTTACAGAGAAATATGCCACACTGAAAAGATGCCGCCTCCAAGACCGATTCGAAGCAAGAAAAGAGAAAATTGGTCAGATCAGAATACTTTGAGTATTACAAAATTTATGGTCATTCTACTAATAGTTGCTACAACTTGAAAAATGTAATAGAAAAATTAGCAAAAAAAAAAGTGATTGGACAAGTACCTTATTGGGAGGGCGGATGAAACCAACAAAAGAAAAAGAGATGAGGAAGATAGAGAAAAATGTGAACGACCACCCAGAACACCCGAGAGGCACATCCATATAATTGTTGGTGGATTCGTGAGAGAAGGAATAACTAAGTCCTCTCGCAAGAGACATTTGAAAGAGGACTATCAAGTTGGAAAAAATAAAGAAGCTTTCAATTTGTCCACAATAACATTCACAAAAAAAAGATGTCAAAGGTGTAATCCTTGATCATGATAATTTGATAGGGATAACAATGATACTAGCAAATACTAATTTTCACAGGACATTGGTAGATCAGAAAAATTCGGTTAACATTTTGTTTTAGCCAGCGTTTGATAAGCTCGGCTTAGAAAAAAAAGAGTTGAAGGCATATCTAGACACTTTTTTTGGGTTGGGAGATTCCCCCATCCGACCACTAGGGTATATTACTCTATACACAAATTTCGGTAAGGGGTTAAAAGCACGAACTGTAAGTGTCGACTACATTGTGGTAGACATAACATCAACCTACAATGCCTTGATAGATTAGATAACCCTTAACCGACTTGCAATAGCAGTGTCAACTCATTATCTTTGTATAAAATTCTCCAATCGATAAGAAATATTTACTATAAAAGGAGATCATAAGTTGGCTAGAAGATGTTATAATAAAAACTTAAACTTATAAGGCTGTACAAAGAGTAAAGAGATCAATTCAATAGAGCTTGGATGGGTTCGAATTCGAGATGACATAAGGCTCCAACCTGAAGAAAGAATGGAAGAAGTCCATATAGGTGATGAAGTCCCAAAAGACGACCAATGTAGGCCAATCAGGATCAAAAGTTAAAAGAAGATCTCATTGGCTTGTTGAAAGAGAATGCTGATCTCTTTACATGGAAAGTTTCAGACATGATTAGCATACACCCCAATCTCATGTGTCGCAAGCTAGCCATTTATCCTAGATCTTGACTTATTCAAAATGACGATGAAAGCTCAGTCCTAAGAGAGCACAAGTCGTGGAAGAGCAAGTACAAGCACTCTTAGAAGCTGAATTTATAAGGAAAGTAAAATACTCCTTATGGCTAGCAAATGTCGTTCTAGTAAAGAAGCAAATGGAAAATGGAGGATGTATGTAGAGTATACTGATCTTAACAAGGCATGCCATAAAGATCCTTATCCTTTGCTAAATATTGAAGCTTTGGTAGATTCAACTTCAAGATACAAATTCTTCTCCTTCATGGATACTTACTCGGGATATAATCAAATATCGATATATAAGTCTAATAAAGAAAAGACATCTTTCATCACTTCTAGGGCCAATTATTGTTATATAGTCATGCCCTTCGGGTTGAAAAATTAGGGGAGGGGAACATACCAGTGACTGATAAACAAAGTATTTTCTTTCCACTTGGAAAAATTGATGAAGGTCAATGTAGATGACATGCTTGTAAAAACTCAAAGCAAGACCAACTTGCTAGCCGACATGTCTGAGGTATTCAACACCATTAGACACATGTGATGAGCTAAATCCCACTGAATGTGCCTTTGCAGTAAAAACAGAAAATTTTCTCGGATTCATGCTTACTTAGAAAGACATTGAAGCTAACCCGAACAAATAAAAAGTAGTCTTAGAGATGAGGAGGCTGACCTGCTTGAAAAAAGTCCAACAACTAAATGGTAGGTTGACTGTTCTATCTAGATTCTTGGCTAGTTCAACCTTGAATTTGCTATCACTATTTGAAATCCTTAAAAAAGGCACAATTTTCAATGAACTCAAGAATGTTAACAAGCTTTTCAAGAGTTTAAAAATTTTTTGAGTCAACCTCCCATTCTAACTTGTTATGAGGTTAGAAAAGAGCTTGTGCTGTATCTAGTTGTCGCTGAAAAGGCTATAGCTTTCGCTCTTGTCTGAGAAGATGAAGCGGGGCAGATTCTTGTTTACTTTACAAGCAAAGCATTGCAAGGGGTTGAATTGAACTACCACAGGATTGAGAAATTTGCCTACACCCTCCTTTTGGCTTCCAGAAGACTGTGATCATACTTCTATGCTCACATAATCAAAGTCCAAACAAATCACCCCATGAAGCATATCTTACAAAAAACAGATATTACAAGGCGGATGTTACAATTGGATATTGAGTTGTCTGAGTTCAACCTCAAATATGAAGCTCAGGCGACCATTAAGTCACAAAATTTGGTCAACTTCCTGGTACAATACACAGGAGTACAACAAGGGAGCTCCACTTCTTGGAACTTGTATGTGGATGGTTCTTCAAACAAAGATGGCAATAGAGCAGGAGTTATCCTTGAAAATACAAAAGGAACTCGGTTGGAGCTCTCCTTCATGTTTGACTTTTTGGTCTCTAACAACTAAGCTGAATGCGAAGTAGTGCTTGCTGTCTTACAAATGGCTAAAGAGGTAGGCGCTTTGAAAGTAATAGTCTTTAATGACTCCCAAATAATAACTTCACAAGTGAATGGTTAATATTAGACCAAAGATCCTAACATGAAGTAATACTTGGAGAAGACGTTAGCCTAATTGGCTAAATTCAAAGAGGCTAAGGTAAGGAATATAACTTGGGAATTGAATAGTTGAGGTGACTCCCTCTCCAAACTAGCAAGTACAAAGCCTAGGGACAATAATAGAAGCATGATCCAAGAAACGCTGCAGTCACCATGAGTAACAAAAGAAATCGACAATTCAAACACATTGACAGTCTCCAACATGAATTTGGGTTGGATTACTTTCATCGTAGAATACCTCATATTTGACATTCTTCCTCAAGGAGAAAAAGAAGTAAAAAGATTAATAAGAGAAGCTCATTACTACACACTAGTCTATAATATCCTCTACAAAAAAGGGATCTATACCTTTGTTGAAATGTGTCCCGACCTCAAAAATAAAAGAAGTTTTAGATGAAATTTGTATTGGTATTTGTGAAAACCATCTAGGGGAAAGATTATTGGCAAAGAAAGTTCTACGAGATGGCTTTTATTGGCTAACTTTATAGAAATATGTGACCGACTTTGTGAAAAAGTGTCTGCCTTACTAGCTACATGACAATTTTTACGTAGCAACTCTAGAGAAACTCATCAGTTTCACATTAGTATGGCCCTTTGTAAAGTGGGAATTAGATATATACTCAGACCGTTTTCTCAAGCGCCCGGGTAGGTAAAATATCTCATAGTAGGGGTCGACTACTTTACCAAGTAGATTAAAGTAGAACCTTTGGCATCTATCACAACTCAAAGAAGTTGAAACTTTATCTGTAAGAATATTATGACAATATTTAGGGTGCCATTTTTTTATCATCACTAACAATGGTACCCAATTCTACTTTTCGAAACTTGGTGGCAAGGCTAAAGATTAAACATCATTTTACATCGGTAGAATATTTTCAAGCCAATGGCCAAGCAGAAGCCACAAATAAGGTCATTTTGCCTAAGCTAAAGAGAAGACTTAAAGAAGCAAAAGAAGCATAGGCAGAAGAGCTTTCACAAGTACTATGGGCATATCAGACAACTCACCAATCAACTACTTGGGAGTCCCCTTTCTAACTTTCATATGGTATAGAGGCTATGATCTCTATTAAAGTAAATGAAGAAAGGCTAAAGGTTAGATTCTATGATGAAATTAGCAATATCCAAGCATGAAAAGAAGAATTCGACCTCCTACACCACACGAGGTACAAGAAAGGGTTATCAGATGAAACTTTGCTATAAAAAAACTCATCCTAATCAGAAATAATATCGAATTGCAGAGGTGGGTGAAGAAAAGCTAGTAGCAAACGAAAAATGACTTATAAGATCATTGACGTTTTGGGAAAAGGTTACTACAAGGTGTCCGATTTGAAGGGGAACGAGCTATCTAGGTCGTGGCATGCTTGCAACATGAAGATATATTATAACTAGAAAGAAAATCTTGCTCCTTGGTGTACTCTTTTTTCGGACTTCATGATTTTTCCCAATGAATTTTTCTAGATGAGGTTTTAACGATGCATCATAAAAAGAGTTAGGCGTTGAAATTTAAGAACTCGTAGCAACAAATAGCAAGTTTATAATTTATTTTAATTAATAAAGTATATTTCCTTCCATGTGTTACTTCTTTATTTGTACCAACTCATACTTGACAAAATGCAAAAATTATGACTGGCCTCTTATGGCTGGCATGATGAAGCAATGAGATCCAAGTTGTTGTATAGTAGTTATACAAGCAAATTAGAATAAATTTTTAAACATTTCAGAAATAATGAGTTGTACATCCTACAAAGATAAATCGCAAAAGTAACTTAGCATTGCGAAACTTATTATAAAAATGATGCAAAAATTATAAGATAATAAAGGAAGCAAAGTAACACAAAACATGAAATGGTAAAAATCAAAATTAACAAGCCCAAAAGGAGGCCAAGAGTATCTATAGCATAACTATTGTTCAAAGAAGGCCCACAACTCGGACTATCAACTTAACAAATACAAGAAAAGATAAGAAACTAAGTCTGGGGAGTAGCTTGATCTTTAGGAGGCAAGGAAGGTTCCTCAACAGGAGCAGCAGTAGAGGTGTTAGGATCCTCAAGCTGGACGGCCTCGTCATCATCGGAAATAAAAATGATTTAACCATTTATCACGACCTTGTCAGGGTCGATCGACGAGATATCCAGGTCGGGCGCTAGAACCTTGAAGTGGGCTTTAAGGTTCTCCATTGTTTTGTCCAGACCATTGAGAGAAGAATCCTCTAACTCCTCATACTTTTGTCTCAACTCCTCGAACTACCTATCCAACTCGAGCTTCTCCCCAAAGACACGAAGGTAGCTCTCCTCAATTTTCTTTTTCAAATCCTCTACCATGTGACATTTTTCGTCTGATTTTTTGACCATGGCACGAAATCAGGCAACATCCAACTTCATTGTGGCTCTCTCCATCACCCATTTAGCTTTATTCTTTTCAAGGTCTGTCATCTTTTGACGAAGTTTGGTCACCTTCTTTTGGGTAGCATTGAGAGGAGTCGCATGAGTTTCTTCAAGAGTGGTATAAACCCTAGCTGTTCAAATACCACCCCTAGCCGGCACCTCTAAATTCTTTTCTATGCTAGCATCATCCATACTGATTGTGCTATTTGGTAAGATGAACTCCTCACTAAAGCTAATGACGTTAAACCTTTGGTCGTAGACAAGGAGTTTTGCGTTTACGAAAGACACCAAAGTTTGTTTCTTTTGGAGGTTCAGAGAAAGGAACTGGGGGAATTACCCGGGGAGAAAAAGTCGAAGGGGATTGGGCAAATTTGTTAGCCTCGAAGGAGGTCAGACCAGATTTAGGAGGAAGAATACTGTTGTCTGACTTCTCGGCCTCTATCTGTTGAGCCTGGCGAATAGCTTAGTTTTTCTGGCTTGCTTGAGCTTTTTATAAGCGTTCGAGTTGTTGACTATTTTTCCACAAAAGTAAAAGAAAACAAGGCTTAATAAATGCAAGTGTTATATACAAAAATCTATCTACAAAATAAAGTCATCTACCTAACTTGGTTCGCACATAACTCAGTTTAGCTTCTAGAAATTTTTTGGTGTTGAGATTAGAAGATCGACCCCAACACTATTGAAAGAAGGTTACAATCAGTTCTTCCTCCTCGTTAAGATCCTTAAAATCATAATTCTTGATTCCTCTCCTCCTAGTGTCATAATTTGAAGACTTTTCAAAAATAGAGAAATTTTTTTACCTTGAATAGCTCAAAAAGAAGCCCATTATTATTTTTTTGAGCTAAAGGATTTGATCAGTTGAAACAAATAAAAAAAATTCTTGAGGGATAGGCGAAGGTCGAGCTCATGACTAACTGATGATTGGTGGATTTTCATAAAGTCCTAAAAGTTTGGATGAAGTTAGATAAGAGCACATCGAGAAGTTAACAACACATCTTGTTCAAAATCGGTAAAAGAAGTTCTTACACCTAGCCTAAGAAAAGGCACTCATACATGAAAAGAAAAATGTGGCTCTGATTTGTTAAATTGAGCATAATAGATTTTCTCTTCAAGATCAGAGGCTACTAGAATGTAATTCTATTCATCCTCTTATTTCTTACAAATGGGGTACTTAAGTCGGAGGTTTTATAGAATTTTTCTATCCATAACCGACATGGCTGCTAAAACTGTACTATCTATACAATTTATGCTGTTTCGAATTTTGGAAGGCATTATTTAGACTACAGATCAAGACATATAGGTTGTATACTTACAAAATAAAAATAACTAGCCATGTGAAATAATAAAAGTCGGGTAAAGCAAATAATAGCAAAACGGTTCTTTTTCAACAAAGTATACAAACAATAATTGTCATTCCTGAATAAAAACAGGGACCAAAACATGAGCAAGGCTTGTAGGATTTTGAGGGACATCATCCTCAACGGTGATGGTAGCGCCATTTAGGAACAAGGCTAACCATAAAACTATGCACACCACAACAAGATTCAATAAAAAATATCAAATTACTAAAAATGATATTTTTATGAAAATTACATTATAAAAAAAATTTAAAAAATAGTAAACAAAAAGCGACATTCTCAGGACAAATCCCTCAAAAAGAAATCTTCCAAACACAGATGGTATGGCAAGAACAGTTACCAAAAAGTAGGAAAAAGAACTAATAAAAAAAGAGAAAAAAATACTAACTTTGATTAAGAATTGATGATGAAAAATCACACAACAAAATGCGATCCTAAAATATAGCAATATCAAAAAAGGCTTAGGAGAGGAAGTAATTTTTAGGAATGTAAAGTTTTGTAAGAAAAGTGGGAGTTTTGTGCAAAGAAAATAAAGTGAAAAAGAAGAAAAAGAAGAAGAGGAAATTCAAGTTTATATAACTATAAGTAGGGGCAAAATTATAATTTAATCATATTTTAAATGCTATGCACGGTTATCAAGAAAACTAAAAAGGCACGCGAACAGTTACAAAATGTGAAACATCACATCAATCAAAATCATATCGTGTCAGCCGACCTCCTCACATAAAATCACGTTGAGTTAGCCGACCTCCTCGGATAGAATCATGTCGAAAAACCGACTTGCGAAATGGCTAGACTTAAGCACCTAACCGACAACACAAGTTACTCATAGAATTGCTATAGTCCGACTTAACTAAATTTGATCTCAAGTAGGGGCACTGTTTATATCCTGACTCAGTATCAAATTAAAGCAAGGCCCAAAATGAATAAGACCCGAGAGTCTATATCCGCTACGCCAACCTATACCTGACTTTATAGGCCCGATTTGCATATAGAATCTTAATTGCACTAACATGCATCCAAATAAATTTGTCCACTATTTTATCACCCATCCTTATAAGTGGATAAATGATAGAATGATAGTAAGGCTATCACTCTTACTGTATAAATATTCAATCACATACAGGTATTTTTCAACCCTAATTCATAAAATCTGTCTAAAATTTTTTGCTAACTTAAACATAAAAATTCTTTGCAGATACCAACTCCTATTCACCATTAAATACATTGGACGACTGTCTCGTTGGAAAACATATTAAAACTTTCCCCAGAAAAAATTTAGACATCACATTTAGACCAAAATCACATCAATTTTAGATAATCTTTGAAATACTATTCATTCTCTCGCACTTCAGTTCTAAGCAAATTAAAAAGAGAGAAAAAGAAAATTCTGTCCTAGTTAATTAACCAAAAAAAAAAAAATTAAAAACAAAATGGGGAGGGAGATAGCATTCAGAAAAAAAAGAAATTAAAGTAGGTCAGTTAGTTTTCTTCTCTTGTTGCTCCACAGGTTGATGATCCTCTTCTCCACATCCACTACTTGTGGTATAGATATATGAGAAAGATATTAAGGTCTGCAAGGCAGCAAAGCACAAAAGATGAATAAACTGATGCATGTAGCAGTAGTACAGTGGAGATAGATAGCAAAGTTAATTCATCTCATCTCATCTTACCATCACAGAAGACAGAAAGGCGATGATCAATTAAAGGCACATCGATAAAGATAAGCCTGCAGCAAAAGCAACATGCATGCAGAGTTTTCTTAATAATAACTAGATGATTAACAATGCCGCAAACCAAATCCATCATCCTTTGTTGGTCAACCATGCTTCTAGGAGCAACTTCCAGATTAAGCACTAGCTCAGTTACTGTGTCATTGAAGAAGAGAGTTAG
Source organism: Arachis stenosperma (assembly GCF_014773155.1). Taxonomy (NCBI): domain Eukaryota; kingdom Viridiplantae; phylum Streptophyta; class Magnoliopsida; order Fabales; family Fabaceae; genus Arachis; species Arachis stenosperma. Next base: position 142,468,660 of record NC_080379.1, on the reverse strand, counting down.
GAAGTAGTTCCTTGTGATAGGATGTGCATCTCAAGTTAAGGAAAGAAAAGCATGAATATGCATTTCTGAAGGCCATAAGAAGAAGATAAGAGTCATAGATATGGTGCAAGTGTGAACATATATAATAAGTATTCAATTGTAATTTGTAAAACATAATATGAGAAATGAATTCTCCCCCAGTGTCAAATAATCCGGAAAGAAAGTGAGTTAACGATGTAAGAAACAATTTCATTTATTCAAAGAAAAACTACACTGACAATGTCTTGTTCCATAAGACGTACGGGAGAGAGAGGGATCGTTTAGAGTGGGGTCCCGCTCCCGAATAAGCAAGAATAGGGATAGGGAATATTGGTTTCGTGCCGAACAAGAGATGCTTAATGTTATAAAATAGGAGCGCTTCCATAAAAGACGCTAAAACGTTTTTCTATAAAATATTTACATATTGTATTATTATTGTATATATTAATAAATTGATTAATTTTAAATTTTTTAATAAATTAAAATAAAATTGATTTTTTTATAATAATAACAATAAATCCAATTTTTTTAAGAATTTAATTGTATTTTTAAATTTTTAAGGATTTAAATGTCAGCAAAATAAAAAGTCATAGATATATTTGTCTTTTTATAAAAAAATTAAAGATATTCAATTTAAATTATGTAATTCAATCGGATTAAATCGGGTCTAATAATTATAATGCAGACAATTAGATTTATTATTATTAGTATAATAAACCGATTTTGTTTTAGTTTATTAAAAAATAAATTATTAACCGGTTTAATAAAAATGTCCAATAATAATATGACACATATAAACATCTTAAAAAAAAGACATTTTGTGTCTTTATTAAAGTGGTCTCCTATATACATAACAATACAGAATAAATATTAAAAATGAGTTAAAAAAAAATATATATATATATATATATATATATATATATATATATATCCACAGTAATTAGTTTTAATGTATATATATTATTTTTAAAATTAAATAAAAAGTGTACAAGAATTATCGGAACAAAATAAGAATTTGAATTTCATAAGAAAAGATAATAATGACGTTTTTATTTTTTGCATTGTATATTTGTAAGAAGGAAAATTCTAGTGAGCTAGCAACTTTTGTATTTTGTGGTCAATACTTAATTTTTAAAAGAAAAGTGAAGGATCTCCCACTATTAGATGTAATCTTACACCATTAAAAATACTATTGATAATCAATTAATGGTTATAAAACACAAAAATTGCCAGCTCCTTAACACTAATCTTCGTAAGAATTTATAAAAAAATAAGTGACATTATAAAAATTTCCTTAACTAGGAGAGAAAAAAAACTCTCGTAGCTTAAATTAGCAGAGAAAAGGATAACAGAAGGAGGAATATTTGACATTACAAATGCGTTGCATATATATCATGTATGTCTGTAATTTGAAGCATATGCTAAGAGATATATAACAATAATATAGTTACAAATGATGATGACGATGAAGACTACACTTTCTCAGTGGATGCCATGGGAAACAAAGGCAGAAGTTCAGGTTCGGAAAATCCAGGTTTGGGACGAGGCGATGGATGCAAATAAAATCGCCTTTCTCTGATAGCTCTCTCTTCTTCTTCTTCTTCATCTTCTTCTTGTTCCTCTGTGCTTATCATATTCGGCTCAGACGGCACTGCAATATTAAGATCTAAATCAAGATCATCTTTCTTGTCATCTTCTAGAATGCTCAACTTGGAGAAGATCGTTGAAGGTGTGAGAGGGCTTGCCGGGAAGCTCCCTGAAACAGGACTAGCAGGGTAGCTAGAGCTTCTTGAAACCGAAGGCGAACACGCCCCTGATTTACAATGCACACTACTACTCTTAACAATCTCAACCTTTGGCTTCATGTATTTCCTTCTCTCATGGAGCTTGCTCGAGTTCTTCTTCGTGCCTCCTTCTTTTGATGCCATGCCTTCTACCGCCATAGATGATGGACCCGTCAGTCGCTGCACTACTTCCCTGAATGCGTCTGTGTTTGTTTGAACGAATGTGGTTAGTGGTTTGCAATCTGCTGATGATGAGCTGGGGATCGGTGGTTTCTCCATTGTCGTCATGGTTCGGTTTAAGGACTCCATTCCCAGCCTGCAATAAATATTCTTGAATCAAAAGAGGAAAGTCCATGAAAGATAAGAAAAGGAACATAAGTTGAGAAGCTAGAGCATGTGACTTGAGATCCAAGGAATGCAAATAATTTCATGAGTCTTCAGGATGACCCACAAAGCATATTGCTTTTTTGATCTTGTCTAAAGTATGTCAGGGTGTAACAAAATCTTATACACGGAGATTAGGGAAGAGAATTGTTTCCAAATAAAGCCCCATAAACACGGGCCATGTATTTCAAAATGAACATATCAATGTCCCTCAATAATGCTCTAGCTGCACAATCTTGACCCAATCCATAAACAAACATTGGTAAATTTAGTTTTTTATTTTTTTTCGTTTAACAGAATCTGTATTAGCTGGTTTACCTGCTTCTCTTTGACCTTTTTAATGCCTTGGGGCTGGACTTGACCCTCAAGTAACTGAAAATTGATAAATAAATAAAACATTCAGAAAAGTAGAAGACCAGGTTTCATGTTTGTTACCTCCAGAAATTGTTATTACAGAACTTAAATGAATCCAAATCGTCTGATATAACAACAGAACCAACTTCCAAACAATAAATGAAAAACTATGAACCTAAAATGACGAACAAATTCTTGCTTACCTAATAAAGTGTGCTGAATATGATGATAGTAAAGGTTACGCTGCTCCTGATCCTCCTTTTCTGATATCTTACGACCCACGAAAGAAAAAATTGGGTCGAGAAAAGGAAAATCAGGAGATGAATAAAAGATTGTCAAAGAGAGAGGCCTATTAGAAAGTGAGTGTAAGTTAACGATTTTCTGTTACAAGAATGAGGAGCCAGTGAGGACAAAGAATCTCTGACCTCAAAAAGTAGTCTTAACCATTTGGCTTTGCCACATCAACTAGTTGTAATCTCTCGGAAATGGCAATGGACCATGCCACTTTGCCACATAGTTATATTTACTGCTAAAAAAGGGGATTGACATAACTAAGATACTAAGAAAATTAGCTATTATCTAGAGGGACACAACTTGAGAGGGCTATTATTACTTTTTCTTTTTTTCCTTTTGTGTTTTTTTTAAGAGAACTCTTATCTAGATGACCAACGTATGAATGTATGATGTAGAAGCAAAGTTTTATTGCATCTGTTTTGACATCTAGATGGCAGATAAACATTCACCATATTTATCTTTGAACCATCTTCTTGGAATGTTGTAGCTTCTTCAAAACTACCTTCTAAACGTTCCATGCTAAGAATAGAGGGGTCAAACAGAAACAAAATTACAGGATTGTGATCGGTCGCGTCAAACATTGTCACGTTTTATTTTTGTCTTAGAAATTAGCGAAAACGTTGCATTATTTAAGTCATAAGTGGAGTCTACTAAAATAACATGTCTGGTCGCGTAAACATGTCATGTTGTTCCATTCTTGAGGAAAATGCTTGCATATATCAGAGTCACTCTTAAATGTTCAACATTGGTGAACCCCGCGGCAAATTATCATTAACTCACCCTATAACTAATTAGAAACATTAGAAAAATGATGTGGCCTATTCCTAAAGCTGTTCTTTTAATTTATTTAACAGTATTAAGTAATCAATTATATTATTATTTGATTTGAGGAGAATAAATTAATTGATTTTGTTTTGATTTGTATTAATTTTTTATCTTTTGTATTTTGATTAATCATTGATTTCATTATTTTCAATATTAAAAATAGTTAAACTTTAAATTCAATTAACTTTATAAATTTTTTATAACAAAAATTATTATACAAAGTTTTATTTAAAAAAATTAAAAAAAATATTTTATACAATTCTGTATATTATTTCATGCAAGACATAGAAACATATACTAATACTCTTAATTATCCTTTTAATTTTTAAATAAAAGGTTTTAAATTTTTTATCTTTTTTATTTTTTTAAAAATTAATATATATATATATATATATATATATATATATATATATATATATATTTACTTTTTAAGTATTATGATGATAATTAAGAGAATAAAGAATTCTCAATTATTACTCAACTAAATAAATGCACTCGTGTAGAGAATTTAAATAAAATGATTAAAACACATTTTTTAAATTTTCAACCCATTTTTTTTTGTGATCTACAGGGGTCAAAGACCCAACAAAAGAAAGAAAGCAAGAAAAGAAACACAAAGTAGAAAGAAAAACTAAGACCCTCTAACTCTGAGGGTCCCTAAGTAGTCACACAGTAGGGCATCTCTAATGTCCACGCGCGGGGGTGGGGGCTCGATCAAGAAGGTGTAATCCAAGGGGGAGGTCTTGTCCCTTCTTGAAAAGAAGATCCACCACCGAGTTTGCTTCACGAAGCAAATGCCTCCAAAGGATTTGTTGCAGGTGTGCAGCCAAGTTACGGATGTCCTGAATCAAAAGAGCACATGGATGAGCTGGAAAACATCCATGAGTGATAAATTTGACAGCAGCAGCCGAGTCCGACTCTACAACAAGATTTTGGTAGCCGTTCATTGTAGCAATATTCAGCTCGTGAATGATCGCCAACAGTTTCGCATGCATTATTGAGTAGTTGCCTAAATTGCAGGAATAACCTTTCAAGAACCTCCCAGCTGAATCCCTGAACACTCCCACACACAGCATTACTTCTCTGAGTATACCATGAACCATCAACATTCAACTTAACATACTCTCCGTCCGATCGAGACCAGCCTACAAGACACTCCCTAACAGCTTGTATATTTCATGGATTTAACTTGCTTTTAACCACTTTTAGGAATTCCTCAGCTCGCGCTTGAATTTGGTGAACAACACTAGTGTTAGGAACAGTCTCTTCATTGAACACAAGTTTATTCCTAAAGTACCATAAAGATGACACAACAACACCAAATAAGCATGAACAATTATTATGAGAAGTAGGGTTTAGTAATAACCAATCATTGAGGTTTGTGTTGAAGAACAAGTTGCTGTCATCAGGGGGGATAAGTATTCGCCATATGCTTCTAGCATGGAAACAGTCCCGAAGCACATGAATGACTGATTCTTCATGGTTACGGCACTAAGGACAAGCATCATCAGTGGTCAAGTGTCGATGTCTTCTTTCCAAGTTTGTAAGGATTACGTTATGTGCCACCAGCCAGAGAAAGGTTCTGGCACGCTCAGGACCCTGTCACATCCACACCAACCAAAAGATCTTATTGGGAGTATCGTGAGCCTCCATGAGATTTTAATAGGCTGACTTAGTACTGAAGGATCCATTCGGGGAAGGTCCCCAGGCAATGTAATCAGCTCCTTTCCACGGGGACGGGGGAGAAATAGCAACAATCTTCTTGATAGTATCCTCTGGCAGCATCTCCTGAAGCTTCTCAATGTGCCACTGCCCTGAGACATTAAGAAAATCCATCAACATATCAGAATAATTGACATTATTGCTTACATGGCCTGCGATTTTGCTTAGACATCCTACACCAGTTGGGATCCAGCAATGATCCCAGAAGTGAATTTGGGAGCATCACCAATTCTCCAAATGCAATTGCGTTCAACATTGTCTCAAGTAGAGCAAATACCCTTCCGAAGATTCGAGTTGTTTCGCTTTCTTTCCACTTTGGGAATGATATCCGTGTCACTGCCATATTTTGATCTGAGGACTCTAGCCCAAAGAGCATCCTTTCTCTCAATAAGCCCCCATCTAGTCTTCATCATAAAGGCTTGATTCATTTGGCTTGCATGTCTAATGCCCAGACTCCTAAAATTTTTTGGCTCACAGAATTTCTTCCAACTAAGTAGATGTATCTTCTTAGTTTGTTCTGTATCTCCCCAGAGAAAATTCTTGTAGATACGGTCAATTGTATTACAAGTAGTAGAAGGTAAAACAGCAGATTGTATATTATATATTGGCATAGAGGATAGGACATATTTCACCAGAGTTACTCTTCCATCAAGAGAAAGTGAGGAAGCTTTCCAAGAATTGAGCCTAGTATGAAGCTTGTTGATAATGCCCTCAAAGGTATGCTTGGACACTTTGCAGTGAAGAATAGGAACACCTAAGTATTTTCCTAAGTCATCAGTTCTGGAAAATTGCAAGAAGTTGCTCACCCCTGCTCAAACATTGTGTCCCTCATTCTTAGAGAAAAATACCCTGGTTTTCTCTTTGCTGACACTCTAACCCGAGCTATCACGGAAGGCCTCGAGATACTTATTAATGATATTAGCTTGATCGAGATTTGCCTAGGCAAATAGAATAATGTCGTCCATGAAGCACATGTGAGAGATAGGGGGACCATCCTTTTTGAGACGAATAGGTTTCCAAAAGCCTTACTCCATTGCTGTACTAATGAGTTGGGATAATCTTTCGATGTAGAGGACAAAAATGTACGGGGAGATGGGATCTTCTTGTCTAATACCCCTGGAAGGTGAGAATTCATCCAGTTCATCTCCATTCCATAGCACCCTCATCCTTGCAGTCGAGATACAAGAGAGGATAAGATTGATAAAGGTTTGGGGAAGGCCAATATCCACGAGTGTCTCCTTGATAAACTCCTACTTTAACTTGTCATATGCTTTTTCCAAGTCAATTTTGATAGCCATCCAACTTTTTTTCCCTTTTTTCTATCTCATAGAGTGAATGAATTCTTGAGTGATAATTATATTATCAGAATTATGTCTTCCGGAGACAAAACTGTACTGATTAGGCATAACCAATTTGTCCATGACTCTTCTCAATCGATTAGAAGAATTTTAGTAACCACCTTATAGGAGACATTACAAAGGCTGATGGGCCTCAGTTGTTTTAAATGTGAGACATGTTCAACTTTGGGGATAAGAGTGATAAGTGTCTCATTTACCTCTCTGATCTTGCTCGGTTCTTGAAAAATATTTCAGGTTAGCTCACAGACATTAGTGCCAACTTTATTCCACTGACTCTGGTAGAAGATGGCTTGAAGCCCGTCTCTGTTGGGGGCCTTCCAACTGTCCATGCCAAAAATAGCATATTTTACTTCCTCATCAATCACATTCTGACCCATGATGTTGTTATCGGAGCTACTCAAGGTGGGAAACATATCTTAAGAATAAAGGGAGTATGAGTAGGGTTGTCTATATATAGATTTAAGAAGAAAATGGTTGCCATATTCTCCAGAGTCGCATTATTAGTTACCCAATCACCATTGTCATTTTGTAGAGAGGTAATCTTGTTCCTGCGTCTTCTAATCATAGTAGAGCCATGAAAAAATTTGTGTTTTTATCCCCAAACTCGATTCACTTGCACCTGACTTTTTGGAACCACAAAATTTCTTCTTGAATGATAATGTGTTCATATTCCAAGCACAAGTCTTTCTACAGCTTCTCAAGAAAAGAATTCTGAGAATATCCCAAACTAGTAGCAATCCCCTGCAGCCTTCTAAGGATTCTATGTTTCCGTTTAATAATGTTACCAAAAACCAAGTTGTTCCAATCTTTAAGTTTGCTCTTAAACAAAGAAATACCCTCATCCCAAGACACTTGAACATTCTAAGAGACATCCACAATATTTCTAAAATCTGGGTGGGTGATCCAGGCAGCAAGAAAAGAAAGGGCCGTCTTCCTCTATTCTGCGTCATAGTATTGGAGAGTTACAAACAGATAGGAGAATGGCCTGATTTGAGCATGGGCAGGTGTTTAACACAAGCCTCAGGAAAAGCAATTTGCCAATCTAAGTTGCTCAGCCCCTGTCCAGCCTTTCCGCGAGATTACCTCTTTTCCAAGTGAACGGCCAACCAGAATAACCCAAGTCAACTAAGCCACAGATTGAGACACATTCTTAAAACTCCTCGCAGGCATTTTGACTATTATTTATCGCCCCTCCACCCAAAAGACACCAAGGGAGATTAGTATTACTAGCATACAATTTAATGGAGTTCTAGAAGGATCTTCTGGTCACCCTTTGGGGCTACCGTAAACCGCAGTAACGAGCCAGGGGGTTGAGTTGTTACCCGAGTCAGAGACTTTGAGGTGAATAAACTGTCTATCATGTTCCAAAACGTCCACCCTCCAAACAGAGGAATCACATAAACACCATATGCCTCCAGCATGACCCACAACATCCACAACAAAGGACTTATCAAACCCCATCTTGTCCCTAATCTGTTTCCCTCGGGTACCATTGATGTGAGTTTCTAGAAGAAAAAATAAATTTGCCCTATACTCCTGGTGAAGATCTCGGATGATCGAGGGGAAGGCTTTGCTGCCAGCGCCCCTGCAGTTCCAGCTAATTATGTTCATCATTAACAAGACAAGGAAGAAGGAGCCACCAACGGCCAGAATCACTTGCGGTCAAGAGCCCATTGTTTCGGATCCACCCGGTCCCTGGAAGACGATTCCTCCTTGCTTTCCTTGTCACCAGCTTCTGCCATAGGGACATCCAATTGCTTCACTTTGTAACCCCTGGGATCAGTTACCCCCAACCGTGCACCTGACGGATGTGGGTTCTTCTCTGAATTGAACAAGATGTTATCACGGACCACATACTGATCCAGATTCATACGGGTATCCTTCAAGGCATCGAAGGCTTCCCATTGGTCTCTCTCCACCCTCTTCATATATTCCTTGACAATAAGCTCCATACCTTCAAGCTCGGTATCTTTGTCTTTGTCTTTTGAAAATAATATTTTTTTATTTTAAAAAAAATCTATTCATTGTACTTGAAAAAAAAAGCATCATACATCGCAGAGAAATTAAATTCACGAGTAGAATCGAAACACGTGATTTCGATTTCAATTCAGTTAGAAGTTATCGAAAAATGAGAATGAATATACAGTTAAAGTCGCGAAAATGGGAAGGCAGAGGAAGAGATATGCATTGGTGGTGGTGGATTAATAAGAAAGGAGCGGTGAGGTTAGAGAGAAAGCAGAAGAGATTGGAAGGATGGAAGGGGTAGAAAGCGTGAAGATAGTTGTGGAGGTAGTTGGAGTAGAGTGAGATGATGGCTACGTTGCTGATTTTGGTGGATTCGGTGCGGTCACAGTATTGCTTGGAAAAAAGAAAGAAGAAAAAGATATATTTGGTTGTTGTTTTTAATTGTTATTAAATATAAATGATGAATAATAAAATAATATTTATAAAATAAAAATAAATTTTAAAATTAAAAAATAAATAAAAAAGTAATCTATAAATAAAAATTATTTAATAATTATTTAAAAATTAAAAATATATTTTGTTATTAAGATTATTTAATAATCCAAACGTTATAAGACCACTATATCTTTTCTCATATAAATTATTGGAGATTGTACCTTGAGCGATGGACGAAGGAAATTAGCCGCGGATGTGAAGCACGCACCACCACGCCAGAGAGGTTAGTGGAGTCAATGAGACTTTTATGTAATGTAAGATATTCAGAAGTGAAATTTTTGTTTTTGCCTAAAACTCGAGCTACTTTGAAGATGCTATCATTTATGAGTTCTAATTTTAGCCAATAAAATTTAGCTAAATAGTATTACACCATCTATTATTTATCAATAAAATCAAATTTTTTGTCCCACTATAGATTATCTCTCTTTCTAACCCAATGCTCTCCTAGTGTTTGAAATAGTATAGTTCAACCCTCTGTTCTGTTGTGACCCAATCGTCTCAGTGCAGCTCATACTCGGTTAGATTCTATTCACCTACAAATAATACAAAATAATGTCAACCTCAATTGAGAAACTAACAGCACAAACCAATAAAATAATACAAGATGAAGAAGAACCCTGATCATTTTCAATAACGATGATGTGGAGGAAAGAGTACAAAGATGTGCAAATAGTATGGTGGGAAGACTACTATCAAACAAAATATCAAATATTCTTAGATACAGTCAGCTATGTAAAATATATGAAGGAATCAAGAGGGTCTAAAAATAGTGGATTAGTGGAGCTAAAACCAAAGATATACCAAATATTCCTACAAAATGAAGTAAACCTAGAGAGAATAATGCAAGGAATTCCGTGGTTATTCAGGAACTCTTGATTGCTCTTGAAAAGGTGAAACAAAGGAGAAGAGCTAGCAGAAAAAGTGCTAGACAATGCAGAGATAAAGATGTAGTTTTGGAACCTTTCTAAACACTGCAAAATAAAAAAATTGGGAGCAAAAATAGACTCTGCAGTGGGTGAAGTAAAAGAGTGCAAAGTATAGGAGAATACCCGGGACCAAACCAGATTTCTCAAGGCAACAATCCAACTAAACATCAACAAACCCATTATGAGGGGCGTTATCATTAGCAACAAGAAAAATGGGCTAATATAGGTGAACTTCAGATATGAGAAATTACCAAACTTCTTCTATTATTGTGGACTAATAAGGCATGAAGAAGGTAACTACCAAAAAGCTATTAATGATGGAAAAAAAAAAAAGAAGTAGCTGCAGATTCAAAGAATTGGAAACATGTAGTGTAGATTCAAAAAATTGGGAACATGGCTAAAGGCTGATAGTGTGGGAGTGATAGTGAAAATGATAAAAGATGAAAGAAAAAAAAGGAAAGACAGAAAACAAGGGATGGGAGAAAAGACGAGCCAGAAAGAACATATAAAAAAATGCTAGAAAAATTGAAGCAACTAACAATGGGTGAGATGCCAAAACAAGGAGGGAGAAAAGAGCGAGTAGAGAAAGAAGCAACCCTCATGATCGAAAGTAACCCTAACGCCCTAAGGGGAGTTCGAAAGAAAGGAACAAATGAAGGAGAGGTCTAGAAGTCAAGAATAGCAAAAATGATACTACAGTATAAACAGATAACTAATCAAAGAGTAATGAAGCAAAAAAAGGGGAGGGAGAGACAACAAGGAAAATGTGGCTAAAGAAAAAATGATTGTAGACCGAAAACAATATAAACACCTTGAGGTGCTATTGGATATCTATTAGGGACTTGGGTATTATGGGGTGCTCAAAGTCCCACATCGAGTAGTATGGGATGCTTGATGTTGTATATAAGGAGAGTGGTTCTTCCCCCTTAACAGCTAGCTTTTAAGGTGTGGTTTCTCACTTTCCTTAGATACTTAACAATGGTATCAGAGCGTGGTTGTCAGCGCCATGGAAAGTGCTACCTATAGGCTGGATTAAGGTAAATACCGAATACTGATAGACCGTAGCAAAGTGGCTACCGTTGGGTCAGTGTCAATAGAGTGAAGCCGCCGTGGACGTCGGCTCTTCAGAGCCGATGTATTGTTAGGGACTTGGTATCCCACTTTCCTTAGATACTTAACAATATCACAAATTTGATGAAAGAAACAACAAAAACAGCAGAAAAAATATAGAAGAGACAAATGAGGCTAGCAACTGTCAAAACAAAAAATGAAAAAGAAAATGTGAAAATGAGATAGCATAAGAGGAAGGCAGATGAGACAATGGAGATGGAGATTGATGAGCTAGAACTGAAGATACAAAAAGATTCCGAGGCGGCTAGAAGAGAAGCGGCAAAGGCTGGTGAGCAGCCATGCCAAGAACCATGAAGCTGATCAGTTAGAACTGGCATTGGCTTGGAAACCCATGGGCAGTTCGAGTTTTAACAAAGCTCATTAAACAACAAGGACTCAACTTTGTTTTTCTTATAGAAACGAGGAAAACATAAGTTAAAATGATGAGGATGAGGTACAAAGGAGGTATGACAAATATAATGACAATTGATTGCGAGGATAAGGGGAGACAAAGGGCTGGTTGACTTGCAGTACTTTAGGACAATTTCAAAAAGCTGAAAATTAGATTATTATCCATCAACCACATTGATATGGAGGTAGAAATGGTGGAAACAGGGCAAAAATGGAGAGCAACAGAATTCTGTGAACACCTAGAAAACGAAAATAAGCTACTTAGCTGGGAATTATTGAGCACACTTAGGCCGAATTTTGATTTGGCATGGATAATTTTTGGAGACTTCAATTAGATAGTTGGTCAAAAAGAAAAAATATGAGAAAATTCGGTTACATTCTCATAGATGCAAGGCTTTAGAGAGGTCATACAAATGAATGAACTCCTTGATTTGGGTTTTGTGGAGACACTCTTTTACATGGACAAACGGGCAAGAGAGTTGCGACAATATTCAAAAGAGGTTGGATAAGACAATGGGTAACCATGAAATGGAAAGTAATCTTCCTAAAAATAGTTGTTCAACATTTGAATAGATACAAGTCGGGTCATAGCATAATCTTGGTGGATCTCGAGGGAAAAAAAGTGGAATAAAAGAGCGAACTAAAGATCTCAAACAAATTAGCTCAAACATGATGATAGAACTACCAAGTTTTTCCACCAAAAAATTTTACAAAGACAAGAGAGAAATTAGATTAAGACAATCAAGGATGATATGGGTGTGATACACAAGGATGAAGAGAAGATAGAAGAAGTGTTGCTAGATTATTTCAACAATAGAAGCAAAGCAAGCGGTTAAAGTGGCGAGGAAAAGAATTGACACGGACAAAAGAAGTTATTTAAACAAGAACTTCACATTGGAAGAAATAGCCAAGGCTTTAAAGCAGATGCACCCAGCAAAAGCTCCATGCCTCAATGGAATGTCGGCTCTTTTCTATCAGAAAATGTGAAAGATTATGGGTAAGGATGTAACTGAAAGTGTATTGAATATTCTCAATCATGATGTTGATCCTACCCCTATTAATTCAACTCATATCTATTTAATTTCTCAATTTAAAAATCCTAGGCATACAAAAGACTTTATCCCGATTTCTTTATGTAATGTAATTTTTAAGTTAGTTACCAAAAGAGTAAATCACCAATTATACCCCCGAATTTGTAAAACGTTGACAATAATAATCCTAAATTTTGTTAACGACAATTATACCCTCAAAAATTTTAAAAACGCAACAAATCTGCCCAACCGTGAAGAGAGCCTTTCTCCGTTAAACGGAGTTTGGTAATGTGGCAGATGGAATTTCAACGTGGCATCTGTTAAGGCCTTCAGTCCCGTTTCTCCTTTATCCCTAATTCATGAAACTCTAATTGCCCAATTCCAAGTAAAATAATGAACCCAATTTAGGAGACAACCATGAGACACACGTTGAAGGTGAAGAGGGACAATCTCATCCTGAAGAAGCTGATGGCCGGGGAAGAAAATGCAGGCCTTTCCTATGTCTTGATGGAGCATTTTTGAAGGAGTACTAGGCTGATACAGAGGGACTGCCATGTCTCCTTCCACCTTATAAGAGGCCAATAGGAAAGCCTACAAAAAAGAGAGCTCGACATGAATTACAGAGACAGAGTGGTAGCCAATACAAACTTAAGAGAAGTTATGGCAAAACAAGTTGTAAATATTGCAAAAAGGTAAATATAAAATCTTTCCATCTCTGTGTATGGTCTCAATCTCAACACTAGTAAATCTCCCTTTCAAGACTCCACATTCATTGCATACTAGTGTTCCATTCTTGGATGATTCCTCCAGCCCAACAGATTTCTCGTTGGTTTCATCTATCCACTGAAAATAACGGCACCCACTGTTCTTCGTCTGCCCAGCACAGAAGCCATTCATCAAGCTCAATTCTCAATAGGGAAGGGGGACAGATTCACTAGACAATTCATACATACCTTCCATAGAGGACACCTAAGAAACCATCTTCCTGGATTTCTCTTCGTCTTCGACTTCAACGCCACCACCTGAAGACGGCAGAAGCATGTCCTGTCATAGGGCTTGCTCCCGTGTTCTTCGAGCGCTTCAGAGCTACTATTTTCCATTGATTCTGTCCTTCGATTGTTATTAGACATGCCTTTGCTTCCACCATGCATGACAGTAGTTAGGGTTTATCTTTCTGGTGAATTGGGGAAAATATTCTCTCTCATCTCTATATAAAGAAAAAACGGGACTGAAAGCCTTAACGGATGTTAGTTGAAATTCTGTCTGTCACATCACCAAACTCCATTTAACGGAGAAGGGCTCTTTTTACGGTTGGGCAGATTTGTTGCGTTTTTAAAATTTTTGAGAATATAATTATCGTTAACAAATATTAGGATTATTATTGTCAGCGTTTTACAAATTTGGGGGCATAATTGATAATTTACTCTTACCAAAATTATTGCAAATAGACTTAAATATATCCTCCCGAATATTGTTAGAGAATTTTGAAGTGCTTTTGTGTAGGATAGACTCATAATAGAATATGAATTGGTAGCTTTCAAAATCTTCCACTACATGAAAAAAAAAAGATTGCAGGACAAAAGGGTTTTATCGGAATCAAATTGAATATGCCAAATGCTTATGACCGTATTGAATGGGACTTCCTCAAGAAAATCATGACATGCATAGGCTTTTTCCGAAAATGAGTGACATTAATTTGGAAGTGCATATCCACAATAACATCAGCTATCCTAATTAACGGTGTTTTTGACAAGAGGAGTGCTACACATACAAGTCTTTTTGACTTACAAGTCTTACAAGTTACTAGGCCTTTTAATGCGTTATTCAACGTTTCCTGTTTTCAAAGCGCTACACTCAGAACGGTTCTTCTTCTTCTTCTTACTCTTCCTCTTCCTCTTTGTCTTCTTCTCTTCTTCTTCTTCTTCTTCTTCTTCTTCTTCTTCTTCTTCTTCTTCCTCTTCCTCTTCATCTTCTTCTCTTCTTCTTCTTCTTCTTCTTCTTCTTCTTCTTCTTCTTTGTTTTTTTTTCGATTTTCATGGTTTCTGAAATCAAGCTTTGAAATCGTTTTGAAGAAGAAGAAGCAGCAGAAGATGAGGAGAAAGAGAAAGAGTTCTGAATTATGCAACGAATTTTGGGTGTATTTCTTAAATACTTTGGGGTATTTTTCGTAATCCTTTGGGTGTATTTCTGTAATCCTTTTGAAGATAATGGAACTTCAAAAATACACCCAAACGATTACAGAAGTACACCCAAAATGATTACAGAAATACACCCAAAGGATTACAGAAATACACCCAAACGGTTATAGGAATTCACCCAAACGATTATAGAAATACACCCAAAGGATTACAGAAAATACACCCAAAGGATTTAAAGAAATACACCCAAAATTCGTTAAAATACATCTTATGCATAATTCAGAACTCTTTCTCTTTTTCCTCCTCATCTTCTACTGCTTCTTCTTCTTCAAAAACGATTTCACCATGAAAAATCGAAAAAAAAAAGATAAAACAGAGAGAAAAGAACGTAAATGAAGAAGAAGAGGAAGACGATGAAGAAGAACGTGCAGAAACGAAAGAAAAGGAGAAGAAGAAGAGTAAGAGGAAGAAGAACGTGCAGCAAGAAGAAGAAGAAGAAGGAGAAAGAGAAGGCAAGAAACGAAAGAAAAGAAGAAGGAGAAGACGAAGAGGAAGAAGAATGGTTCGAAGCGTGTTTTGAGCGTTAGTTTTAATTGAACTTGTAAGGCTTACAAGCCTTAATCGCTTGTATGCCAAGAATTACTCTTTTGACAAAACCATCACATTAACCCGACAACTGAACATAAATAAATTAAATGACCTTCAGTATTATACTAATGTCCAAAAACAAAACAGTTTACATGCATGTCCTGAATGATTTTATATAAATCGATTTATATTTTTTTTAGTAGTAAATTGAATCCAAAATTTAGCATGTATATATAAATTCGATTTACTATTAATATAGCATAGATATATAAATCGAATTTAATTGATTTGATTTATTACTTATACAGAGTATTGACATTTACTACTTTTAAGTTAATTGTATTAATTTTAAAACATAAATGTCAATAAATAAATACTCCTATTTGAATTTAAATAAAATATAAAAAAAAATCAAAATGAATAAGAATAAAAATTTAACTTTTATATTTTAGTTCAAATTACAAAAAATCTACATTTTATAAATTTATGGATTTAAAATGGAACAATAAACGATTTCTAGAAATTCATTAAAAATCATTATTGGACTCATTTGGATCTAAAAAATTATTATCGAGACTTTTGATGTTGAAAAAGTTAATATAAATTATAGCCTTCCAAAATGGCATAGGAATTAAAACTTGAATTTATTCAAAGTTAGAAATAATAGATAGTTATACTTTATATAAAATGTCCAATTATATTTATATAATATATAATTAAAAATTTAAATATATTATTTCTCAAATTACATATTATATAAATATAGTTAGTATTTTTATATTGTATAATTATCTGTTATTTCTAATTCTAAAAAAATTCAAGTTTTAACTCCTATGCCACCTTGAAGGACTATACTTTATATTAATTTTTTTAACATCAAAAGTCCCGATAATGATTCTTTAGATACTAATAAATCAAAAAATTATTTTCAATGAATTTTTAGAAATCGTTTATTGTTCTATTTTAAATTCATAAGTTTATAAAAATGTAGATTTTCTAGAATTTGAATTAAAATACAAAAATTGGATTTCTATTCTTATTCGTTTTGATTTTTTATATTTTACTTGAATCAAAATAGAGAGTATTTTTTATTGACATTTATATTTTAAACTTAATATAGAATAAATAAATGATTAACTTAAAAAAATATCAATACTCCGTACAAGTAGTAAATCGGATCAAGTTGATTCGATTTACTACATGCTAATTGATTCGATTTATATATAACCAGGGACGGATCCAGAAATATTATGGGGGGAAGGGCAATAACATATATAATATTAAAAAATTATGCAAAAAATTATATAATGTAAGATGTATTATAAAAAAATACTGATAGAGAATATATTTTAAAGTACAAAAAATATGTGTGTATTTTTTACTAACGAAGTGGTCGATTCCTCATATTGATCGATAATAGAATCTGTGTCAAATTTTTCAACAATTTTCTTTTCAATATAATTAAAAGCCAATTAGCAAAAAATTCATCTTTCGTTTTGTTTCTGAGTTATTCTTTACAATATTCATAGCTGAAAAAAATCTCTCAGTTGTAGCAGTTGAAATAGCAAAAATTAATACCAAATGAATCAAGGACGATGAAGAAAAAGAATCCACTTTATGGTATTTGAAAAATTTTATTTAATTAAAAAATATTAGTAATAATATCTTTTTTAAATTTTTTACCTACTTTTTAGATATTAGAAATCTTTAATATTTAGGTTAGACTAAACTTTTATTTATACTAGACTAAATACTAAATAAATTTTTAAAAGATTAAATCATACTTAATAACTTATTACTATTAATTTTTTTTAAAAAAAAAGTCATACTTAATAACTTATTACTATTAATTTTTTTAAAAAAAAAAAGCTCGGGGCCGAGGTCTCCACTCGCCCCCTTATGTTCATCTCTGCATATAACCATTGAGGACATACTTGTAACGAAAATTATTCTTATTAACTTTTTTTTTTATTTTTACAAAAATTTGGACTAATTTCTTTTTTACCAAAGATAGGAGACTCAAATTCGCGACCTCTTAGATGAATATGAAAAGATTATGCCATTTGAGTTATAACACATTGACATAAAAATTTGGACTAATATTTAGTCTTTAATAAAAAAATATATATTTTACTAAATTATTAAAAAATAATTTTTTATATTTCTAAAATATTAAATACATAAAAAATTTTTAAAATTTTTTATTATTATACTTTGTATACATGCCTTTAACACAAATGAGCTAAATACTTAAAATAATCCTCAATTTATAAATCACTTTGACACTAAAATATGAAACACAAACAAAGGGTAGACTAAAAAAGAATAAATATTGATTACGTATCAATTGTTGAGCGAAGTGATGGAGCTCTCTGCTTAGCATAGTCATGGCTTCATGTCATGCCTTGCTAGTTGGCAGTTGCTATTCCGTGATGCCACAATAATAACTGCATGCCGCTGATTGAAACACGGGGAGTTGGTGTTGTAAAATACCACACGTACGGGATAAGATTACATGCTTTGTTGCTACTATGGGAACATCCTTATCACTTCAACAACTGCCTTGCTCTTCAATCCTCCTATTATTCATGCCCAATTACCAGACTTGCACCACTGGGCTCTCTATCTATACATCAATGCCCAGTAATAGTCCCTGCTTTCTTTCAAGTGCTCTCGGAAGAATCAACCTGGCTCCACAGTATCTCAGCATATGCCTTCTCCTCCTCCTTCTCCTCCTCACCACCAACATAATCATTTCCTTCCACTTCTTCCTCTTCCTCAACAACCTCCTCCAACATTTCTTCTTCTGCAAGTTTCAACCTCTCGTGCTCATTGAGCTCCGCCATCGCCTCCTTCATAGCCTGCATTGTAGCTGGCCTATCTCTCCATCCATATTTAGGAGCAGGCACCACAAATGGCAGAACTATATCATCTAATTTTGTGCTTTTAACTTGAGGATAATCCGTATTTTCTTCAGTAGGAGGGAAAGTAAAAATAATCCCAAGTTCGTAATTGCAAATGTGAAGTCCAGAATTCGAACAAGGGTCCCCTTTTCGAGGTCCATCGGATTTGGTATCAAATGGATTCGAAATTTGTCGTCCCCAGGCAGCTGCACTAAAATTATGAGACCCACAATATACCCAACCAATGGAGGGTGCATCCCTTTTACTCCTAGACCAGAAGCGTCTCCTAACCACCTGAGCAAACCAATTTTCACAATAAGACTTAAATGACTATACATTTATGCAGGGGAAAGAAAAACACAGACACTTTTATAATTAAGGAACTAATCACGCAATGGCAATCCAAATACACAACATAACGAGCAAAGATTACAAAAGCACCTCAAATGACTTGCCAATGATAATCTTTCCCATCAAAGTTTAATCATCAAATATAAGATAGAAGAGCATACATTAGTTACCTTGGTATGCATCGGGTGTCCTATTCTGTCATGGGGATGAGGGATAGCATCATGAAGTATATCTAAAGTCTTCAACCTTTGCCATGTTCTCTGTTTAAAAGTAGATAATCAGTTCTGCGTTGTTCACATCTTACATGCAATGTCAAAAGATAACTTCACAAACGAAAATTTTAATTCATGAAAAAAAAAATGACAAAATTTGATCTGATTAAGTAAGATTCACAAAGACCTTCGAACCCAGAAAAATCTTTGTATCTATTTCTGTTCCCCATTAAAAAAATAATAATAAAATAAAAAACAACAACAATGACAACTGCATGAAAAGAATTTAAATCCATCATGGATAATGCAGAATGTCTTGAAAAAATGCTTTAATATTGTCCATGCATTCCACACATATGAACTAAAATCTAGTAGGCTCACCAAAATAACAGGATATGAAAGGAATCCACTATAAGGAACAAAACACATTATCCAAGGTAAAACCTCTGATCTTATTCACTCAATAAGAAAGTCATATTCTACCTCGGTGAAGCAAAGAATGCGTCTTGAAGGCAAAATCCCATTATATGCATTCTTCACTCTTTCAATAGTGGGAAAAATGATCCTAACAGAAGGGTTCTTCAATTCGTCCCTCGCATTCCAGCAGCCCCACTATCAAAGAAACAAAGAATCAGTAGAATGCTGAACTAGTGAATAAATGCAATTTCAACAGATTATGCCTCTTAAATAGAAAATATATATGTATCAAGGAAATCTAAAAGAATAGCAAAAGTCTTGAAATTACTTCAGGATCAGACTCTTCCGAATCAAAATGTTGCAATGATTTCTTCCCAGCAGCAGCAGAAAATGCAGCAAGAAATTTTGAATTGACAGATGAACCAATAGAAGATGCACCTAATAGGCAGAAAAAGTTATAAACAATCAAACAATGCCATCATCTTGATTTCAACTTCTAATAGAAAAGCGAAGGCGATCACTAAAAAATAAGTAACACTTGAAACATAGAGTTACCATATATAATATCAGACTCTAATGACTCAGGCCACTTATATCGATTCAGAACCTGGTACAAATAATAAGGATGACATTAAACTGGATCATTTGAAATTATTTTACCAAGATATAACAAAGAGATCAAATATAGCCTTAATTTCAACATTAAAGTTAATTACTTACTGAGTATTTAAATTCAACAGATAAAATTCAATGAGATAAGCTATAGGAGTCAATGGAAAAACATTTCAGTGTAATTTACCTCTTGCAATCTCCATAGGCCATAGCATCTTTGGATAGAAGCAATGAGTGATCCAAAAGCAGCAATGTGCTCAGATTCCATCATCTTTGATGTATCTTGAAAATGATTCCCCTGCATGTTCATAAAAATTGTATAAATTTACTTACATATTCAGCATGGTAACTAACAAAGTAGAAAATATACCCGACATACCCGTGACACATTTAAAATCAGTTGTACTTTGTTTGGATTTTCTCCTAAGGCAGCTGCAAGGGCCTCTTTGGGACAAACGTAACCAGAAAACCTGAGGAATCCAGCATCCCAAAGAGGAGAAACCCATTTTGCTACATTTCTAGGCAGAAAACCAAGCTGAACATAATCTATGGAAAAGGGCAAAAACAAAAGAAAGGAAAATTAAAGATCATAATGGTTATTGACAGAAATGAAAGAAAAGCAATATAAATGAAAATACAAATTTAGGCTAAAAAAAAAAGATGAATGGAGAACCCCACATACGTAGATTTTACCTCCCTCAGAAGTTCCATCAGGGTCTGGAACAAGAATGCTAACGGCATTTGCGTCAGCAGGAACATTGTGATTTCTTCTCAGAATAACCTTCAACTTCCCATAAGCATTTGTACAAGACTTCCCAAGGAAAGTAGCCAGTGCTTTAAGTCTTGCACTTTTTGAATCTACTGAAGAGCGGAAAAGATGGCTCAAACCAACCACAGATGCCACAACTGAACCAAGAAACTTGACACCAATTGACAAAGATGCACAGCAATCAGTGTCTAAAAAGAGTATACATAGTCAAAGGATCCAAAGCAGAAAGCAAATCAAACTTAACGCCATGAAGTGACAAATGGTTGACAATAGAATTTGTACTAACATTCAAGAAGAAAACTAATTTTCTACATGCTCACTTTAGCAAAAACCGAGCTAGTCTTTCAGGTACCATATTCTACCCCAACTAAAAGCAAGGTGGATGCAACATTGAAATACTAAAAAGCACAAGAAGATTATAGTTCATATCAAAAACTAAAAACACTGGACTGGTAAAGGCAGAGATCAACACTGCAATCATGCAGCAACATATGCTTGACATATTTTGGCACTTACAAGATTGGACTGGAAAGATTCAGGCATGATCAAAGTTCTGTAGAAGTGAATCCCAGGTACTGAAGCAACAAGATGTCCTGTTGCACCTCCAAAGTCATATTTAGTCAACAGGGTAATCCAGTGGGCTTGGCTGGGTATATCAATCATGAGAGCTGCCATAAACCCAGCCAAATGTCCAGCAAAATCACATTTTGAATCTCTCTGAGTTTCTTCATCCGATTTTGGGAAAAGTGATGCAAAATCAGCTGAGACAGCACGAGGGAAATCTTGCCACCAAATAGTATTAGTCACACTGTTCCACTACATAGACAAAAAAGTTAATAGATTTGATACTAGCAAACATAGTTATAGTTATAAACATATTGTCTGCATGATTTATAATAGTTAATTACACATAAAGTTTGCAGACCTCAGAGAAAAATACTGCAAAGCTAGAAGCATCTTTCATCCATGAGGGTAATAAGTATTCAGCGCATAATTAAACATTTTAATCAGTTAAATACCATGAAGTCCTTTAATTCTTAAGACTACAAATTAACATTAGTGTTGATAACTGTAAATTTGGCTAACAGCATACCTGCTTTTCCACCAAATTTGCAGATGTAATGATAACTCTTATATTATCTTCTCTTTGCAGAACAATCAACTTTGGATGATGGCAAGCAATCCCCTGTCTCTTGTGGTTACTACCAAATGCTATGGTTTCAGGAAATGAAGGATAACTAACATCCAGAGAAGAAAGAAAGGTAAGAAAGAGGTAAAATCAAGTACCATAAAGAATGGGCATAAATTTAGTTGCATATATTTGAACCTTTAAAAAAAAAAAAAATACACTTACACTACAACTAGGTTAGGATAATCCGGGTAGGGCACAAATACTCTTTCATTAGGTCTTGAACTCCAACACCTCTGTGTGTTATGACAAGCAACCGTAACTGGCAGATGAAAAGGAATCTTGCAATATGTCAAGAACCTAAAACACAGCTATACTAGTATTAATCAAGAGACAAAATGGTGGGAAAAATCAAAATAACGAATATATATTAGGAGATCACACCAGTTTATGTCACTTGTAAATGTTGCAATGAACATCCTTGAAATGCTTTCAACAGGATACAGAAGTTCAGGGAGAGATATGGAATGCTGAAGTTCTGAGGAAGCATGTTCCGAAAATTGAAGGCGATTCAGGTAAAAGTTCTTCCCAGGCGAAGGATGAAACATGCCTCCATTATTTCCCCCTTTGTACCTATCAGAAGGAATATCTTCCACCCCTACTGAATTCAAGGGTATCTTATCAACATTATCATCCAAAATCCCTTTATGAAAAACATGCTGATGAAGTTCATCACTTTCAGCTTCCACGGCCACCCCTTTACCTTCACAAAGAGCCTCCGAACTCAACTGTGCTAAGTCATTAGTTCTATCTTCCACTGTAAAGTTCATCCTTTGTGACTTGTCACAGTCAAATTGCTCTTCAGCATTCACCAACAATCTAACATCATTGCCAGAAACATTGCTGTTCACCGAACTGCCACCACGATCACACTTCAATCCGAACTGTGTATCCGACACAGCTCGAAAAATGCAAGACACTGGATCATCCCTAAGCAAGATTTCCCTGCACCTCTCTAAAATAAATTTCGCCCTCTCAACAACTCGCTCATATCTTGAAAACACATTGGAACGCAACCCATTTGCCCTAACAGCAAGAACCCTCTTGTTCCTGTTCCCTTGTGAGTGCCCCGAGCATGTTAACCCATCAATTTCATCATCATCGTCACACCCTTCACGAAACCGATTTTCGAAAACGATTCTTTGAACTAAAAACCCTACCCGGTTCCCAATTCCACACGAACAATCATCGTTCCCACACACCAGTGAGACCTTGTCTCCAACCGACAACTCCACGGCCGTTCCCTTACCGATCTCGACACCGTTCACGAAAACTCCATTGGAAGCTTTTCGAAACGCGAAAGCCTCTTCCCCGCCACCGCCACTGCCGCCGGCTCTAAACGACATCATCCTTTTCCTGAACTCGTGAACGACACGGGTTTTAGAACCCTTGCAGGATAGAAAAACTCCATTGAGGATGTAAAGTTTGCGGAGGGAACCATCGAAGAGGATCTGGCAGTGGCGCTTGCTGACGTGGCGGTGGCGGAAGAAGAAATCGCAGTGGCGGGGAGTGCGGCCAATGGTGTAGGGGGAGTCCGGATGGAGGATGATGGAGTCGGGGGTGGAAACGACGCCGTTTAGGGATGAGAGGAGGGGCGAGTCGAAGTGGGTAAATAGAACGGAGGCGGAGGCGGTTGCTGTTGCGGTTGGCTTCTTCTTCTTGATCGGATTAGAATTGGAAGAGGAAGAATCGAGTGCGAAAGGTCTCTTGTGAGTATTGGTGCAACCGTTTTGGGAACGGATCATGGTGACGACTGATGACCAAAGGGAAAGGTGAGAAGAAAAATTGGTTGAAGAAGATAATGGAAATTGGAATGGATAATTGGATACTGTTTTCGTTTTTCCCTCCAAAATTTTGTTTTGTTTTTTTTTTCTTTTGGGAAGAAGGAATTTTTCGGTTACAAACTTACAATTTAGAAACGTTTGAAAGGACGTCAAATTCCGCGGTAACTGTAACGGTAAGACAAAAATTAAACCGTCTGACTTGGCGGTTGATGACATGTAGCAAGTAAGAATGGAAACATTGAAGATATATGAATATTCAACAGTAATAAAGGAAAGGATTGTTGTAAAATAAATAAATAAATAAATAAGAAAGAGGTAATAAATATAAAATAAAAAAGTATAATTAGATAATAATATTCACTATAATTACTATCTCAATATAATAGAGATGATTAATATATTTACTAATATTATATATATTGTAACTTAAGAACTTATAGAGAAAAATAGAAAGAAAAGAGAATTTTATGTGTTGTTCTAGTATTTATTGTCAGAGGCTTAAACCTCTATTTATACATGCACCAAGTTTTGAATTTTCAAATTTCATTAATCACACAATAAACATTCTTTCATTGAGAAACTGAGCCA
This sequence comes from Arachis stenosperma, assembly GCF_014773155.1. Lineage (NCBI taxonomy): Eukaryota > Viridiplantae > Streptophyta > Magnoliopsida > Fabales > Fabaceae > Arachis > Arachis stenosperma. Next base: position 142,444,432 of record NC_080379.1, on the reverse strand, counting down.
TCCGAATATTAATGGGCAACCAACTTAGCTCTCAATCTTATCAGAACACTCCTGCTTGGATGACCATTTAGAATTATATCTCGTTAAAACCTTATTAAAGAAAAATCCAATGGAAAAAAATTTTAATGAAGGAAAAAGAGTACAATATCCTTTGATAGGGACTGCCTCATTAAAAAATTGTCAAGAAAAATCCAATGGGAAAAAACCTGACCAAGGAAAAAAGAGTACAATCTCCCCCTCTTGTCGACATCATTTAATGTCTCGAAATCGGCGCGTCCCAATCTGATGTACTAATTTTTCAAAGGAGGATTTTGGAAGTGATTTTGTAAATAAGTCTGCCAAATTATCGCTTGAGCGAATCTGTTGGACATCAATTGTTCCTTGATTTTGAAGATCATGAGTGAAGAAGAATTTGGGAGAAATATGCTTTGTTCTATCACTTTTAATGTATCCACCCTTAAGTTGAGCAATGCATATTGTATTATCTTCAAACAGAACAGTTGGAGCTATCTTCTGATCAATCAGTCCACATGATGACAAAATATATTAGATCAGACTTCTAAGCCAAAAACCCTCGCGACTTGCTTCATGTATCGCTAATATTTCAGCATGATTAGAGGAGGTTGCTACTATCGTCTGTTTCGTGGACCTCCATGATATAGCTGTATCACCATACGTGAATAGATATTATGTTTGAGATCTCCCTTTGTGTGGATCAGACAAGTATCCAGCATCAGCATAGCCAACTAATTGTGACTTGGATCCATATGGATAAAACAATCTCATATCTACCGTTCCATGAAGATATCGAAATATTTGTTTGATTCCATTCCAATGTCTTCTGGTTGGAGAGAAACTATACCTTGCTAGTAAATTTACCACAAATGATATGTCAGGTCGTGTATTATTTAGCAAGATACATTAGCGCTCCAATGACACTAAGATATGGTACTTCAGGACCAAGGATATCTTCATTTTCTTCTTTAGGATGGAATTAATCCTTCTCCACATCCAAAGACCTTACGATCATTGGGGTACTTAATAGATGTGACTTATACATATAAAATCTCTTCAAGGTCTTTTCTATATATGTTGTTTGATGAATAAAGATCCCACTTTTTGTATGCTCAATCTGCAGGCCGAGACAAAATTTAGTCTTTCCAAGATATTTCATCTCAAACTCTTCTTTTAGAGCTTTTATAGTTGTTATAATCTCTTCAGGGGTTCCAATGATATTTAAATCATTAATGTACACAACAATTATAATGAATCCAGATGCAGATTTCTTTATGAAAACACATGAGCAGACGTCATCATTCTTGAATCCATTTTTGGCCAGATACTCAGTAAGACAATTATACTACATTCGTCCAGGTTGCTTTAGACCATATAAAGATCTTTGCAATTTGACTGAGTATAACCCATGTGAATATTTATTAGATGGTTTAGATATGTTTAGTCATTCAGGGACTTTCATATAGATATCACGATCTAATGATCTGCATAAGTAGGATGTTACCACATCAATTAAATACATATGTAGTTTATGATATGCGGATAAACTGACCAAATAACGCAATGTTATTACATCTACTACAGGGGAATATGTTTCTTCATATCTATACCAGGTCTTTGTGAAAAACCTTATGCCACAAGTCGAGCTTTGTAGCGTACAACTTCATTTTCTCATTTCATTTTCTCACAAATACCCATCTGTATCTAACAGGGTTTACATCTTCTGGTGTATGGACTACAGGTCCAAAGACTTCACGTTTTGTAAGTGAGTCCAACTTAGCCTCCATAGCTTCTTCCCATTTCGGCCAATCATTCCTTTGTCGACATTCTTCGATTGTTCTTGGCTCAAGATCCTTACTTTCATGCATAATATTTAATGCCACATTATAGGCAAATATTTCATTGACAATTGTCTTATTTTGGTCCCATTTTTCTCCTGTAAAGACATTATTTATTGAGATTTAATCATTTTCACAATTTTCAGGTATCTGAACATCTTCTGGCGTCAAAATTATATCAGAATTTTAGACAACTGTAGGTGTCTTTACTATGTCTTTTTCAACAGGAATAGTATTTACCTCTTTTCTTTTTCAAAGATTTTTGTCTAGAACCGACAGGTCTACCACGCTTCTGGCGTGAATTTGTTTCAATGGCCACTTTTCAATGGGAACATCAATTCGAATTGGGACATTTTCTGCTGGTATATAAGATTTGATTATCCTCTTTGTATCAGAAAATGCATCAGGTAATTCACTTGCTATTCTTTACAAATGTATAATCTTTTGAACTTCTAGTTCATATTGCCCTAATCGAGGATCTAAATGCATCAAGGATGATGCATTCTAATTAAGTTCTTTTTTAGGAAGCTTATTCTCTTCCTCTAATGTTAGAAATTTTGATTCATCAAAATGACAATTTGCAAATCTGGCTTTAAATACATCTCCAGTTTATATCTCAAGATACCTAACTATAGAGGGAGAATCATATCCAACATATATCCCCAATTTTCTTTGGGGTCCCATTTTGGTGCGAGAAGATGGTGCAATAGGAACATATATCGCACACCCGAATATTCTTAAATGGAAAACATTTGACTGTTGGCCAAAAGCTAATTGTACAGGAGAGAATTGATGGTAACTTATTAGCCTCAAACGAATGAGTGCTACAGTAGGCGAAATAGCATGCCCCCAAGCCGAGGTTGGGAGAGTTGTTCTCATAAGTAAGGGTCTAACAATTAATTGGAGGCGTTTAATAAGTGATTCTGCTAACCCATTTTGTGTATGAACACGAGCTACTGGATGTTCAACGCTTATTCCGTTAGCCATACAATAAGCATAAAAAGTTTGGGAAGTAAATTCACCAGCATTATCAAGACGAATTGCTTTGAACGCTTTTAATCGGATAATTTGAGTAAGTAATCTCGCAAACTCCAGGTTGCGAGAAGACAATAAGCACACATGTGACCATCTTGAAGATACGTCTATTAGGACCATAAAATATCTAAAAGATCCAATCTTTACTGGTGATGGCCTTAAAATTAGCTTTCCTTGAGAACATGCAGCACAACAAAATTCACTAGATTTAAGAATCTTCTGGTTCTTTAGTGAATGTCCATGAGAGGTTTCAATAATTCTCCGCATTATGGTTGTTCCCGGATGACCCAATCAATCATGCCAAGTTCTGAATTCATTTGGGCTAGTAAACTTCTGGTTTACAATGGCATGTGATTCAATTGCACTAAATTTAGTATAATACAACCTAGATGAAAGTGAGGGTAACTTTTCTAATATAACGTTTTTATTTAAATCATGAGTTGTGATACATAAGTACTCATGATTTTTCTCATTCATTGTTTCAATATGATATCCATTTCGGTGAATATCTTTGAAACTCAATAAGTTCCTTAGTGACTTAGTAGACAATAGTGCATTATTTATTATGAATTTTGTTCCTCCAGAAAACAAATTATAGCTTTTCTGGAGCCTTCTATCACATTGCCCAAGCCAATAATAGTATTAACATATTCTTCTTTTGGCACAAGATGAGTAAAATATATATTACTTCTGAGAATAGTATGCGAACTTGCCCTATCTGCAAGGCAAACATCTTCACTATATGTCCTTATCATTTTCTTCTAAGACAAATAATAGCAAAATGAGCAGAAATATTTGCACGGTAAAACTAGTTTCTTGATTGAAAATATTTTTTTAAGAAGTATAGTATATACTAAAAATTTTATTATTATTATCTTGGCACATGCAATAATTTTGAAATTCACAAATATTTTATTAAACATTATTTATATACATCGTACATGAAATTTAAATACATTGAAAATAAAACTTAATAATTTTTTTTACATTATTTTTTTACATGAGTACTTTAGCAAACCCACATATTAAACTTTTTCATCATTAATCAAATGACCAATATTTCCTCCAGAATCCTAAAAGAAATCAGATACATCATAATGAGTGGTGTAACATCCCAACTTTTTGAATCAAATCATTTTTTATAACTAATTAATTAATTAAAATGATAACGATTTAAGATTTGAATTTGAAATTTAAACATATGAAAATACTAGTGGTAGTAAATCTCTAATCGACAATAAACAACCTTTTAAAATATAGTCATAATTAATTCTACATTTATTAGATTTGAATGATATTTATTTATATGAAAAGATAAGAATACTAGTTCTATTCCTTAAGTTCAGTATAAAATCAAATTCAAATTAGATTAGGTAGATAAATCAGTTACAAATTTATAGTAGAAAATCGCGCTCTTATCAGCCAGCCTAATATACTAACAGTATTTCGAGAATATCTCAAGTTGTGGTCATCGGATTGACTTCGTTTAAGATTTGTTTTAAAGCTAATTCAATTCTATATAAATATATATTTCTAAATTCTAAATGTAGAAAATATTATAGGGCTCACAAAATGACAATTCAGATTGAAGATTTCACTTAAATGCCTCCTAACATAATCTGCACATACCTAAGAGCTATTTGATCATTCCTTTCTCAATCTATTCCCTTTTTCTATACAAAATATTCTAGTATACACAAAGTCTAGCCATGGGACAAGTCTCTCTTCACTAACAAATCGCATCTATTTGCATCGGAATACCTATCGGAACTTCACTCGAGGTAGGGGGTTCTTGTGCTAATTTTTATATGTCATATCTTAAATGTTTTTGAATATATATATTAGCATTGCACATCATGATATAATATCTCTTTTCTTCATATACTTTATGCATTATAATAACAATCTTATGTGCATTAAAGAACTGAGGGAATGATCATTCGGTAAGGGAAGGTGACCCCCAAAGACAAGAAAATCGAGATGATCCTTAGGTGAAGGAAGGTGATCGAATCGAGATGATCCTTCGGTAAGGAAAGGTGATCGACAAACTTTTGGGAACCTTCGGTAAGGGAAGGAAACTCCCATCAATTTTATATAATAAGATATCTTTGTTGATAAATAACCTTGATTGTAAATTGAATTGAGGGAATGATCCTTCGGTAAGGGAAGGTGACCCCCAAATACAAGATATTGATATGATCCTTCGGTAAGGGAAGGTGATCGCCAAAACATTTGGGATAAGAACCTTCGGTAAAGGAAGGAGACTCCCACCTTTTATACCGGTTTGAGCTCAATACCTTCCCTAAAAGCTAAGAGAAAAAGTAATGAAAAGTACAATGAAATGTGTGATCATGATTGTTCTTCTTTTATCCTTTTTAATTTATGATTATGTTTATTATTTCATTCAAAGATCCTTCTTTATCCAAAGTTCCTTTTTGTATGATGTATGATATTGTTTAAGATCTTTATTTTATTCAGATCTATTCTGTTTGACTTATCTATGGCAATGTTACTATTTTTCTCTTATTTGTTATTTATTTTTCCTTGCTTTATGGCCTATGAGAACATCATACCAAGGTTTATGAGTTTACATTTATATGTTTTAACGCTATAGGCATTTTATATGCATCACACATGTCATAACATAAGTAAATGAGAAGCATCTAAAAGTCACATCACTCCGACTAACAAAGACTTTTGAAAATAATAATTGAACAACATTGCATTATCACTGTTTTTATTTTAAAACTCGGAATGACTGGAGATGGAAATGATGACACCATATAGATAAATTACTGAGAAACTTTTGTTTCTCATCCCTCTCTCCGTACCATCTTCAGGAAGGATGCTGCACAAAGTAATACACTGCTTAGTTGAGGTGAAAAGACAAGTGCACTATTAGAAGCGAGCCACCAAGAACGTAGATACGAACCATTAAACGTTTATCTTAAGAAGGAAGAATAGGCGATTGTTTCAGTCATATTTAAACAAGTTAAGAGATTTAGGATTTCTTATGTGTCTTATTTCATCCTTGTTGAGTGATTGCAATTGTAATTATGATGTTCCTTTTTATGATTATTTGGTATGAGTAAAGCTTGCCATTGTTGTGCCTTCATAGTTTAGCACGTCGTTTTTCATGTTAGTATTTCTAGATTCACTTATATTTTTCAACTAGTAATTATTTTAATAAAAACTAATTATTCAATGTTTTTATATATAAATTATTTTATATAAATATTTCATATTTGTTTTAAAAGAAAAATTTTGTAAGGTTTTGAATATCAACTACTAAATATAATTCAAATAAAGCTTAACTCAGTTTAAAAGTATTAGGGTGTTACAAGTGGTGTAATTTTCAACAATATTATTTGAAACGAAATTCGTCTCCTTTCCTTTGTCATCCTTTTTCAAAGATACTTGATAAAGATCGACTAGGTCCCTTGGGGTACGACAGGTACGCGACCAATGGCCCTTTCCACCACAACGTAAATATTTATCCTCTGTTGATTTATTTTGCTTTCTTGTGAACATAATTTTTTTTGCTTCCATAATTTTTCTTGTTACCAAAATCTTGCCATTTACCTTTTCTGGGGTAATGATTTACCGCATTTGCTTTAGAAAATGGGGTGGCGCCAGCTGGGCATGCTTCATAATTTTTTAAAAGCAATTCATTGTTGCGTTCAGCAATAAGAAGGTAAGAAATTAGCTCAGAATATTTTTTAAATCCTTTTTCTCGATACTGCTACTACAGGAGCACATTCGAGGCATGGAAGGTCGAGAAAGTTTTCTCTAACATGTCATTATCAATTATCTTTTTCCCCCATAATTTCATTCATGAGGTGATTCGAAACATTGCTGAATTATATTCATTTATGGATTTAAAATCCTGTAGACGCAAGTGTATTCATTCATATCGGACTTGATGAAGTATCGCCGTCTTTTGATGATTATACCTTTCTTCAAGGTCTTTCCACAGATCTGTAGGATCTTTTAATGTGAGATATTAATTTTTTAATCCTTCGTCAAGATGACGACGAAAGAAGATCATGGCTTTGGCTTTATCCTATGAGATGTATTATTTTCAACCTTAATGGTATCTCCAAGATTGATTGAATTAAGATAGATTTTAGCATCTAGTATCCATGATAAATAGTTATTTTCAGATATATCAAGAACATTAAATCCAAGATGAGAGAGTTTCGACATAATAAAAAAATTTTTACCTGAGTCTTCCCAAAATTTGATCAGAGTCTCTTGCTGATAACGTGTTGTAAAATAAATAAATAAATAAGGAAGAGGTAATAAACATAAAATAAAGAAGTATAATTAAATAACAATATTCATCACAATTACTATATCAATATAATAAAGATGATTAATATATTTACTAATATTAATATATATTGTAACTTAAGAATTCATAGAGAAAAATAGAAAGGAAAGAGAATTTTATGTGTTATTGCAGTGTTTATTGTCAGAGACTTAAGCCTCTATTTATACATGCATGAAGCTTTGACTTTTCAAACTTCCTTAATCACATAGTAAACATTCTTTCATTGAGAAACTGAGCTGCCCGAATATTAATGGGCATCCAACTCAGCTCTCAATCTTATCACAACAAGGATGAATTAAAAAGTACATTTGTACTTTTTATTAGGTGTGAATTGTATAACGACTATAATAATTCAAAACTAATTAAATACTTTTTTTATTTTACTAATTTTTTATTCAAAAATCTTATTTATACATTAAAATAAGTTATCATGTATTTTTATATTTTTATACGTATAAAAAGTCTAATACAAATTAGCCACTCATTTTATATGTTATGCAACTCCCATTCTCTTTCAGATCTCGCCGCCTCCCTCAGAACCTCGCTTCCTTGGCCCCTTCTTCATTGACCACCATCATTCTTGTGTCACCGCCACGCTGGAGGTTGGACGGTTCACCGCTGACACTGGTCATTCCTGGTTTTTTACCATTTTTCCTAGTCGTTTTTGCTTTTTCGCCGCTTGGCGTCTCATTTTTTTTCCATGCTGGACTGCCTCCTTCTTCGCTTCTGTTCTGCTTCCCTTTAACTTCTAGTTTCGATTTTCTCACCTGGTTCCAGATCTAATTTACTAAGTTGCCTTGGTCCTTCCTCCTTTGTCGTCACTCCTCTTCCGTGGTAGGAGGTTCTGGCTTGTGAAGCTCCTCCCTAGTCAGTGGTCCACTACTATTTCTGCTTCTACTTGAGTATTGTAGTTTTCATTGGAGTTTTTTTACTTTTTTTTTTCTATTTGAGTCTCTTCCCTCCAAATATCATTTCGTGCATTTCAACCATTTATCAGAGCATATCCAACGTGATAATCCATGACAAATTCTCATTGTGGGCTTTAGACATCAGAATAGTTAAAACTTCAAAAGCAATTATAAATAAATAAGGTGAAAAAGGGTCTCCCTGTTTCAGTTCTCTCTGTAGAGTTATTTTCTTTGTTAGGCTCCCATTAATCTTAAATTTGTTATGAAAATTTTGACACATTTCATGACCTTTTTCGTCCATTCCTTGTCGAATCCAAAGGCCTTCAATGTTTCTTATAGGAAGTCTCACTCCATTCTATCATAGGCTTTGTTCATGTCTAGCTTCACAGCCAAATATTAAGAGTTCTTCTTTTTTCCTTTTGTTGTTAGGACATATGTAAGACCCCGGATTTTTTGGAATTATATTTGCAAAAGATGATATTTTCAGATATTTTTATATTAGTTGGACGATTTCTTATTTATGATTTAAAGCTTTAGTAATTGAAAAATAATGAGAATTTTATATGCTTCAATTTCAATATTTAGATTTCAAACCTCATTTTATGAATAAAAAAATTTATTTGATTATCTCTAATTCTTGAATTAGAGTATTTATCTAAAAATAATTTGTAAGTTGATGAATAACTAGTATTTTTATATATAATTATTGTTTGATTAAATTGGTTTTTAATTACTACATTACCCCTATTTTTATTAAAAATACACTAGCCCTAGCCTTTTTCCCTAAAACAAAACCTTAATCCCCAAACCCACACTCTCCTAACTCTAATTTCATTACAGACCCGCACCCTTCCTCTTCTTCCAGCCGCCGAAGGCCCCTCCCCTCACAACACTCTCACCTCACTCATCAACACACACACACACACACGAAACACTCACCCACGGAGAGGGAGAGAGCACGAGAGAGAGAGAGAGAGAGAGAGAGAGAGAGAGAGAGAGAGAGAGAGAGGGAGATGCCGAAAACTTTTAGTCGCTGTTTCGTTATATATTGCTGAGATTTTTACGACGTTATTGCCATAGGGTTGAGTTCCGATTATTGCATGTCACGATTAAAGTTGCTGCTGTTGCTGTAAAAGTAGTATGGAGCTGTGGTTGTAGGCGGCTACTGCTGTTGCAGGCTAGAAGAATCTTGATGTGTTTTGTGGTTGAGGGGTTTCGACTTTTTGAGGTAGTCTTTTTTTTAAACTGTTTTATTAATGATAATTGTTACAAGTCGATATTGATACGAGAAATATAGTTTTATAATTACATGAGTCTTACGGATTAAACTGAGTTGCTTTGGATGAATGTAATTATTTGCCTAATTGATTTATTAATTGTTTGAGAAGGCTGGGTATTCTGATTTGTTGGTTGAGTTTGTTGAAATGGATTTTGATTATGAGTACAATTGATTTGTGATTGACAAGGATGGTGGTTAATCATCTTGTGTATTGATTTGAGTTTTGTCCTTATTACTATGACCATGTTTAATTGAAGTATGATTGTAAAGGCTTGTTGTTTTGATTATGATTGGGATTATTATTAAAATGAGATGAATATGACAGATGATGTGGGGTTGTTGGGACACCCACGGTGAGGACGTAGATTTCATTCTATTCACGGATAGATAAGAGGAGGTCAAAGATTCCTTCTCTTTTTACGATGGACAAACGAGGTTAAGGATTCTCTCGTTGTTACATCGGATAATTGGATGGAAGGTTGAGGATTTCGTTCTATTCAATTCCTGGTTGTGGTGTGGGCGAGTTAGGTTGAGGGTTCCCTTTAGGGATGGCAACGGGTCCCTATGAGGGCGGGGACATGCCCCCCCCGGCCCCACCCCCTGCCCCCGTCACCATAATCCGCCTCCCATCCCCACCATGAGTAACAGGGACCCCGTATCTGTCGGAGACCTGGATATTTGTGGATTTTACAAATTAACAATTTCAAACACAGAATATTAACAATTGAACAAATCCTAAATTTCTAAATAAAAATTCAACAATAATTTCCCAAAAAGAGATAAAACTCAGAAGATTAATAATTTCAAACAATTTCAAATATAGAAAATTAGCAATTGAACAAATCCTGAATCCCCAAATAAAAATTCAACAACAAAAGAAACCAATCAAATAATTTGAAACAATTTGAAACATTGAACAAACTCTAAACCACAAATGTTAAAAAAACTCAAAAGAAACTAATCAGAGAAAGGGACTTATTGATGCGGCGACGATGAGGCTTCAGGAGGCAGTGACGATGAGCGGCAGAGAGGCTGTTGGAGGCGACGATGATTGTGCTGGTGGTGGTGATGATTCTGCTAGAGACGGCAATAAAAAGGAAGACCGATTAGGAGGCTGCAATGATGATGAATGGGCATGGAGCAGGAGGCAGCGACAGTGAGTGATTGGGTGGTAATTTGCGATGTGAATAGGGGAGGGAGGCAGTGACCAACGATGAGGCTTGTAAGCGGGAAAGATATAGAGAAACTTGGACTGGTTGGCGACGTGACGATGTGAGAGGAAGACAGTGGCGACGATGTTGTTGGAGAAGAGAAGTAGTAGCTGGAGGCAGAGAAAGAAATAGGTAACTAGGTCAAGGTGAGGCTGTTGGGTGAGGGAGAGAGTGAATCTGAAGTGAGCCTGCTAGGGTAACATATTAGGATTTTTAACTTTATATATATATATATATATATATATATATATATATATATATATATATATAGGTATTTACGTAATTTCATATTCGCGGGTACTATACTCGTGGGTACCTCTCCCCCTGCCCCCGTGATGTGTGAGCATCTTTCCTATCTTTTCCTAGTGAATTTGCATTCAATTTGTTGAGTTTAATCAAAAATTAATTATCTTTTAGCCACTATGGATGCTACTTTGAGTCGTGTGAAATTCTGTTTGTTTTAGGTAGCATTCGGATGGATTTGATGGAGTTTTCGCAGAAAAAGAGAAGAAGGCGAATAATGCTGTCAACCTTGACCTCTCTGCACTCAAACCTGAATAACTCAAGCTACAGAAAGCCAATTGATGTGATTTTAGTGGCGTTAGAAAGCTAACTTCTAGAGCTTTCCAACGATATATAATAGTCCATACTTCTTCTCCATCAATTCGGCCAAGGCTGTGCCTAACTTGAGATTTCTCAAGTTAGGCGTGGATTATTAAGGAATCAAGTGGTCCCCAACTCTCCAAGAAGCAAGCACGCAATCTTCTATTAATTCTGATTTAAACTTTATTTTATTTAAAAATAGGAAAAGATATTATTTAGTTTTAGGAAATATATTTTACATTAATTAGGATTAGATATAAAAGGGAACAGAATTTCTTCTCATCAACCTCATTCCGCAATTTACAGTTTTACCGGAATCATTATTTTCTCTCTGAACCAGGAGCAACTAAACCTCCACTGTTAAGGTTAGGAGTTCTGTCTATTGTATGAATTGATACTATTAATTTTCTATTTTAATTCATGTACTGTGGTGCACGAAATTATGATCATCAACAATGGCGCCAAAAACTTGGTAGCGCTCTCAAACGTGAATCACACTTTGTCACAACTTCACACAACTAACTAGCAAGTGCACTGGGTTGTCCAAGTAATAAACCTTACGCGAGTAAGGGTCGATCCCACGGAGATTGTTGGTATGAAGCAAGCTATGGTCATCTTGTAAATCTCAGTTAGGCAGATGATAAATGGTTATGGAGGTTTTCGAAAATAATAATAAATAAAGCATAAAATATATGAAAGAGATACTTATGTAAATCCTTGGTGGGAATTTCAGATAAGTATATGGAGATGCTTTGTCCCTGTTGAATCTCTACTTTCCTACTGCTTTCATCCAATCCTTCATACTCAGTTCTATGGCAAGCTGTATGTAGGGCATCACTGTTGTCAATGGCTACTTCCCATCCTCTCAGTGAAAATGGTCCAAATGCTCTTATCACAGCATGGCTAATCATCTGTCGATTCTCGATCATGTCGGAATAGAATCTATTGATTCTTTTGCGTCTGTCACTATGCCCAACAATCGCGAGTTTGAAGCTCGTCACAGTCATTCAATCCCTGAATACTACTCGAAATACCACAGACAAGGTTTAGACTTTCTGGATTCTCAAGAATGGCCGCCAAAGGGTTCTAGCTTATACCACGAAGATTCTGATTAAGGAATCCAAGAGATACACGCTCGTTCTAAGGTAGAACGGAAGTGGTTGTCAGTCACTCATTCATAAGGATGGATGTTGATGAGTGTCACGGATCATCACATCCATCAGGTTGAAGTGCAACGAATATCTTAGAACAAGAATAAGCTGAATTGAATAGAAAATAGTAGTAATTGCATTAAAACTCGAGGTACAATAGAGCTCCACACCCTCAATCTATGGTGTGTAAAAACTCCACCGTTGAAAATACATAAGTGATGGTCCAAGCATGGCCGAATGGCCAGCCTCCACAAATGGCATATGAATTCGAAAATAGAAAAAAGGACCCTTAGTACAATAGTAAAAAGTTCTATTATACTAAACTAACTACTAGAGTTTACAGAAATAAGTCTAAGTGCAGAAATCCACTTTCGGGGCCCACTTTGGTGTGTGCTTGGGCTGAGCTTGAGCTTTGCACGTGCAGAGGCTTCTCTTGGAGTTAAACGCCAAGTTGTAACGTATTTTTGGCGTTTAACTCTGGTTTGTGACGAGTTTCTGGCGTTTTACTCCAGAATGTAGTATGAAATTGGCGTTGAACGCCAGTTTGCGTCATCTAAGCTCGAACAAAGTATGGACCATTATCTATGGCTGGAAAGCTCTGGATGTCTACTTTTCAACGCCGTTAAGAGTGCGCTATTTGGAGTTCTGTAGCTCTAGAAAATCCATTTCGAGTGCAGGGAGGTCAGAATCCAACAACATCAACAGTCCTTTGTCAGCCTGAATCAGATTTTTGCTCAGGTCCCTCAATTTCAGCCAGAAAATACCTGAAATCACAGAAAAATACACAAACTCATAGTAAAGTCCAGAAATGTGAATTTTGCATGAAAATAATAAAAACATCACTAAAGGTAGCTAGATCCTACTAAAAACTACCTAAAAACAATGTCAAAAAGCGTATAAATTATCCGCTCATCACAACACCAAACTTTAATTGTTGCTTGTCCCCAAGCAACTGAAAATCAAATAGGATAAAAAGAAGAGAATATACTATAAATCTCAAAATATCAATGAATATTAGTTCTAACTAGATGAGCGGGACTTGTAGCTTTTTGCTTCTGAACAGTTTTGGCATCTCACTTTATCCTTTGAAGTTTAGAATGATTGGCATTTCTAGGAATTCAGAGTTCAGATAGTGTTATTGATTCTCCTAGTTAAGTATGTTGATTCTTGAACACAGCTACTTTTATGAGTCTTGGCCGTGGTCCTAAGCACTTTGTTTTCCAGTATTACCACCGGATACATAAATGCCACAGACACATGACTGGGTGAACCTTTTCAGATTGTGACTCAGCTTTGCTAAAGTCCCCAATTAGAGGTGTCCAGAGCTCTTAAGCACACTCTTTTTGCTTTGGATCACGACTTTAACCACTCAGTCTCAAGCTTTTCACTTGGACCTGCATGCCACAAGCACATGGTTAGGGACAGCTTGATTTAGCCGCTTAGGCCTGAATTTTATTTCCTTGGGCCCTCCTATTCATTGATGCTCAAAGCCTTGGATCCTTTTTACCCTTGCCTTTTGGTTTTAAGGGCTATTGGCTTTTTCTGCTTGCTTTTTCTTTTTCTTATATATATATATATATTCGCAAGCTTTTGTTATTCACTGCTTTTTCTTGCTTCAAGAGTCAATTTTAAGATTTTTCAGATTATCAATAACATTTCTCTTTTTCATCATTCTTTCAAGACCCAACAATTTTAACATTCATAAACAACAAGATAAAAAATATGCATTTTTCAAGCATTCATTCAGAAAACAAAAAGTATTGTCACCACATCAATATAATTAAACTAATTTCAAGGATGAATTCGAAACTCATGTACTTCTTGTTCTTTTGTATTAAAAACAATTTTCATTTAAGAAAGGTGAAGGATTCATGAAATTTATTCATAGCCTTAAGACATAGTTGCTAAATACTAATGATCATGTAGTAAAGACACAAACATAGACAAACATATAGCATAAAAACCGAAAAACAGAGAAATAAGAACAAGGAATGAGTCCACCTTAGCGCTGGTGGCGTCTTCTTCTTGAAGGACCAATGGCGTCCTTGAGCTCCTCTATGTCTCTTCCTTGCCTTTGTTGCTCCTCCCTCATAGCTATTTGATCTTCTCTAATCTCATAGAGAATGATAGAGTGCTCTTGGTACTCCACCCTTAATTGGTTCATGTTATAACTCAAGTCTTCTAGAGAAGTGTTGAGTTGTTCCCAATAGTTGTTTGGAGGAAAATGCATTCCTTGAGGCATCTCAGGGATTTCTTGATGATGGGCTTCCTCATGCGTCTCTTGAGATCCATGAGTAGGCTCTCTTGTTTGCTCCATCCTCTTCTTAGTGATGGACTTGTCCTCTTCAATGAGAATGTCTCCTTCTATGATAACTCCAGTTGAGTAGCATAGATGATAAATGAGATGAGGAAAAGCTAGCCTTGCCAAGGTAGAGGGCTTTTCAGCTACTTTATAGAGTTCTAGAGAGATGACTTCATGAACTTCTACTTCCTCTCCAATCATGATGCTATGGATCATGATGGCCCGATCCACAGTAACTTCGGATCGATTGCTAGTGGGGATGATGGAGCGTTGGATGAACTCTAACCATCCTCTACCCACAGGCTTAAGATCCAGTCTTTTCAATTGAACCGGCTTGCCTTTAGAGTCTCTTTTCCATTGAGCTCCTTCAACACATATATCCATAAGGACTTGGCCCAACCTTTGATCAAAGTTGACCCTTCTAGTGTAGGGGCGTGCATTTTCTTGCATTATAGACCCTTCTAGTGTAGGGGCGTGCGTTTTCTTGCATTATAGACAAGTTGAACGCCAACCTTATATTTTCCGGATTGAAATCTAAGCATTTTCCTCGAACCATTGTAAGATAATTCTTTGGATTCGGGTTCATACTTTGATCATGGTTCCCAGTGATCCATGCATAGGCATAGAACTCTTGAACCATTAATATTCCGACTTGTTGAATGGGGTTGGTCAGAACTTCCCAACCTCTTCTTTGGATCTCATGTCGGATCTCTGGATACTCATTTTTCTTGAGCATGAAAGGGACCTCAGGGATCACCTTCTTCTTGGCCACAACTTCATAGAAGTGGTCTTGATGGACTTTTGAGATGAATCTCTCCATCTCCCATGACTCGGAGGTGGAAGCTTTTGTCTTTCCTTTCCCTTTTCTAGAGGTTTCTCCGGCCTTAGGTGCCATAAGTGGTTATGAAAAAATAATAAAGCTATGCTTTTACCACACAAAACTTAGAATATTGCTCGCCCTCGAGCAAAAGAAGAAAGAATAGAAGAAGAAGAAGAAAATATGGAGGAAGGGGGAAGAGATGTGTATTCGGCCAAGGAAGAGAAGAGAGGGTTGTGTTGTGTGAGAAAGCAGAATGATGGAGGGGTTTATATAGTGGAGGGAGAGGGGTTTGGTTCGGCCATTTAGGGTGGGTTTGGGTGGGAAAGAGATTTTGAATTTGAAGGTAGGTGGGGTTTATGGGGAAGAGTGGATGGATGTGAGTGGTGAAGAGGTGATGGGGAAGAGAGATTGAGGTGATTGGTGAAGGGTGTTTGGGAAAGAGTGTTATTGGATTGTGTGAAGAAGAAGGTGAGTTGAGGTAGGTGGGGATCCTATGGGGTCCACAGATCCTGAGGTGATCCTGTGGGGTCCACAGATTCTGAGGTGTCAAAGATGAATCATCCCTGCACCAATTAGGCGTGTAAAACGCCCTCTGCATGCAATCCTGGCGTTTAATGCCAGATTGATACTTGTTTCTGGCGTTAAACGCCAGCTCTATGTTTGTTTTGGGCGTTCAACGCCAGTCTGCAGCATGTTTCTGGCGTTGAACGCCAGTTCCATTCTTGTTTCTGGCGTTTAACGCCAGCTCTCCTCAGGGTGTAATCCTGGCATTTAAACGCCAGACTGCTGCTTGTTTCTGGCGTTCAATGCCAGATTCATGCTCTGTTCTGGCATTGAACGCCAGCCAGATGCTCCTTACTGGCGTTTAAACGCCAGTAAGCTCTTCCTCCAGGGTGTGCTATTTTCTCTGCTATTTTTGATTCTGTTTTTAATTTTAGTATTTGTTTTGTGACTCCACATGATCATGAACCTAATAAAACATAAAAGAACAATAAAAATATAGATAAATAAAAATTGGGTCGCCTCCCAATAAGTGCTTCTTTGATGTCAATAGCTTGACAGTGAGCTCTCATGGAGCTTCACATATGTTCAGAGCATTGTTGGGACCTCCCAACACCAAACTTAGAGTTTGAATGTGGGGGTTCAACACCAAACTTAGAGTTTGGTTGTGGCCTTCCAACACCAAACTTAGAGTTTGATTGTGGGGGTTTTGTTTTACTCTGTATTGAGAGAAGCTTAGCGTGCCTCTTTTTCATATCTACAGGGGGATACCCTTGGGCCTTAAACACAAGGTAGTTCCCATTCAATTGAAGGACTAATTCTCCTCTGTTAACATCAATCACAGCTCCTGTTGTGGCTAGGAAGGGTTTTCCAAGGATGATGCATTCATCCTCTTCCTTCCTAGTGTCTAAGATTAAGAAATCAGCAGGGATGTAAAGGCCTTTAACCTTCACTAACACGTCCTCTACCATTCCATAAGTTTGTCTTATTGATTTGTCTGCCATCTCTAATTGAGTTCTTGTATAACTTGGAAAAGCTCTTTACTTGAACAACAGCTTGAAAACAATTTCTCCTAAATTCTAATTATCTGGATTTAACGGGATAAGTGACATATAATCCTCTTATATTTGGGTAATTAGGATTTTTGTGGGATATAAACTAGAATTGAACTTCACCTTCTAATTGGAATTAAGTGACCAAGGAATTGGCGGTTGATGAATTTTAGAGGAGACAAAAAAGGTCTAAGGAATTAGGGCTTAGTCACATATAGTTTGCCATGAATTAAATCTTGCATGATTAAAATAGTTAGTAAGAAAAGTCAATCCGGAATGATAGATATCTCTGAAGCCTTAACTGTTTCTACATATATTATTCACATCAATTTACTGTTTTCTTTCTGATATTTTGAATTTTCTGTTTGATGCATTTAAACTCTCAACACTCTTTTCTGCTTGTCTAACTAAGTAAATTAATTAACCATTGTTGCTTAATTCATCAATCCTCGTGGGATCGACCCTCACTCACCTGAGGTATTACTTGGTACGACCTGGTGCACTTACCGGTTAGTTTGTGGTTATAAACTTCAGACCAAGTTTTTGACGCCGTTGTTGAAGATTGACTGTGACTAACAACTACTCGTTGTTTGATTACTTAGATTAGATAGTTTTTCCTTTAATTATTTTTTTAGTATTATTAATTTTTATTTTCCATTTTTTTCCTTATTTGTTTCCTTTTCGTTCATAACCCCCCTCCCCCTGTCTTCGTTTGGTTTGATTTTACTTTCCTTTTAATTTTGACTTCCTTTTACTTGTTTTCTTTTTTTAGTCTTTAGTTGCCTTGTGCATTCTATTTTCGTTGTTTTTTTATTTTATTTATTTATTTCATATTACTTCATTCGGTTCCTGACATAAATTTTATTTTTTTTTATCTTATTAGTTTTATTTGCTTCGTGGTTTTAATTTTCAAATTTTGCATCAATTGGTTTTTTTTAATTTCTGAAATTAAGTTTGATGTCCCGTAGTAATTTTTCTTTTAAAAATATTTTTTTTAAATATTAATATTTTTTTGTTTAATTTTTAAATTTTTAGTTCACCTCTTTTCATCTATTTTTGAATTTTTGTTTTATTTTTATTATTCTTTATTTTATTTCGTTTTAAAAAAATTTCTGTTATTTCTTCTTTACTTTTCTGTTTATCACATGGTGCGTTTAATTTTGTTTGGTGCTTTGTGCTAAGGAAAAATAATGGAGAGAGATCACATGGGTTACTACTCACACCCAAGTAGTGATTCATATTATTGTGGATGGAGGAACTATCCGAATTTTGATTGGCAAAGTCAAAACTAAAGAAATTTTAGTACTCCATGTTCCAACTATCAAAAACCACCATCTCCATATACATACCAAGAACCATCCTCTTTCTACCTATCAAGAGCCACCATCTCCCTATTCATACCAAGAACCATCCTCTTTTTACTCTTATCAAGAATCATCATCTCCTTCTTATTCATATCAAGAGCCACCATCTTCTTATTCATATCAAGAACCATCAGATCTTGAACTTCTCATGAAAGAATTCATACATGATATAAAGACGAGTGTCAAAAATGTAAAAAAATATGTGCAGTAGATTATTAAGTCACAGGAAGAGGAACAAGCAAATTCCTTCCCAAGAGATATAATGCAAGATCTTATAGAAGAAAGTGAGAAAATCAATCAAAGGAGTTCATACTCCAGTGAATTAGAAAACTTTCCACCCTCACACATGGAAAAAGAGGAAGATACAAAAACAAAGGAGGAAGATGCACCAACAAAGAAGGAAGATGCACAAACAAAGGAGGTTGTAACTTGTAAGGGATGAAGACAATTATGGGAATCTACACTCCAATGAAGCAGAAAGTGGCATAGAGGGTGAGTTTATTGAACCACCAATTCAAGAAGTTCTTGATGAAGGGTACACTCTAACCATCACACAACACCCAAATTTTAAAATTAAAGAAGTGAAGGCAATCAAGGAAAGCACAAAAAAGGGGGATTGTGACCAAGAAACAAAAGACAATATCCATGAAAAAGAGAAGGTAAACAAAAAGCAATCCAACCTCTACCCCAACAAGCAAGGCGAATCAAGCTAATAACAATAAAAGAAAGCTTGTTAGGAGGAATTTATATCAGGGGCACTAATTTTCACCTCTCCCCCCTGGAGACATTTCTTTTAACCAACTGGAAGAATAGGAAGAAAATTCAACAATCAAGTGTCAAGCTAGTGACATTAAAGAAGCGCTTGTCGGGAGGCAACCCGATGTTTTCGGAGGCGAATCATCTTCACGGAGGAGCATAGCCTGAAGAATGAGATGGCCACTAGGATAACTGAGGTGGTTGAGTTCCTTTCATTCTATATTTCCTCCTGTTCTTATCGTGTTATGTTCCTATTTTCTGCTATTTTATCTTAGTTATTGCATGATCCTTTGTTATTTCAATTCCTAGGTTCTAGTTTAATTTGTTATTCTTATTCTGTTATTTGCTTTTAATTATGAAAAGTGTCTCATGTATTGCTCACTGAGCTTGAATCTAAAAAGAAAAAGAAAAGAAAGTGGTATATTGCATGAGAAACTGAGTTATAGCTAAGAGTAGTCTTATTTACTTAAATGTGGTAGTGTTTTATGTGATTCTAAATGCATGACATGAACAGTGCATATCTGAATTTGAATCAAGGGATGTTGATGTATAAGGAATAGGAATTTAGAGAACTATTATGAATTATTTGAATTTAACAAAAGATTAATCCTTGAAGCAAAAGAAACAGCAAAAGAAAAATAAAAGCAAGGTCCAAGGCTCTGAGCATCAATGACTAGGGAGGTCAAACATGATTAAAAGGTCAAAGAGTTGTTTTTCTAGTCATATGCTTGTGGTGTGAATGTATCAAGTAATCCTTGAGACAGAGCACTAAGAGTCAAGATCAAGTGCATATAGCAGATTATGCCCAATGCTTTGAGCACCACTGTCTGGGAGTAACTGAAAGAAAAATCAGAACTTAAAGAGAGTTCCCCAGTTAAGTGCTTGTGGTGTTTTTGTGTCAAGTAAAGTTTGAGACAAAACATTTAAAGTCACAGCTAGGTTCAGGGTGCAAAGCACCCAAGAAAAAATAATTAAAAGAAATTTGCTGTGTTCAAGGATTAAACTAAAGCATAAAATATTAGAGAATTAATAATATTATCCAGATTCTAATTCCGAATGACATTAACATTCTTTTGATTCAAAGGATAGTGAGATGTCAAACCTATTCAGGATTGCAGTTGTAAACCCTACTTTAAGAAGAGGCATGAGCTTAATTGAAGTTTCACTCTCATGCAAATTCACATCCTAGGCCTATATTAGTTTTGGTTGCTTGAGGACAATCAACAAAATGCTCCCCATATCTGCTCCCCAGTAGGTAAATCCCGCGGATACCCGCTCTGCTGGGGGAAACTACCATCCCTAGTTCCCTTCTTGCTGCATCACGGTCTCTCTTTATTTGTAGAGTGTGATGGACACTATATCCTAAGAGTGTGGCAGACACTATATTCCAAGAGTGTGGGAACACTATATACACTGAAAAGTGTGGCGGGTACTATATCTCAAGAGTGTGACGGGCACCATATCCCAAGAGTGTGGCGGATATTATACCCCAATAGTGTGGGAGCACTATATCCCAAGGGTGTGGATGCATAACAAAGAGACAATATCCGGGTTAGCTACCGGATGTGTCAAGTTCTGGCAGTTTAATCGACACGTGAGCTCATGGCCAATAGAACAGACATGCATCATATGCATTTATGTGACATTGTTTGGGTGTGCAT
Source organism: Arachis stenosperma (assembly GCF_014773155.1). NCBI lineage: Eukaryota > Viridiplantae > Streptophyta > Magnoliopsida > Fabales > Fabaceae > Arachis > Arachis stenosperma. Next base: position 142,423,603 of record NC_080379.1, on the reverse strand, counting down.
ATTTCTGTTTAACTGGTATACTTGCTGTAATTTCTCTTGATTTTGTTTGAATTTTATTACTTGTGATTGTGATTAGTTGTTTCAGATTATGGTGGATGTGTTACAGTGTATTTTGCGCCAGAGGTCGTGATTTGATTTTGTGTTGGGTCAGAATCTGTGATTTGGTTATGTTTGGGCCGGAGACCATGATTGGATAAATCAGTGGTAAGTTTAGTTAGGTTTTTTCTTTGGTATGTATTGTAATGTTATGGAATGGTATCAGATTTGGAGTTCTTATAAGTATGATGTGAATATTAACTTTCAACGATTAATTGTTGTGATTTTAAAAATATTCATAAGACGAACGATGATCACTATGGTTGAAATCCATTCTTTTCCTTACATATATCCTCTTATGATAATTCTAAACTTTTTGGTGAGACCGTGTGGTTAGATTCTTACCCACTACGGATTTCTGTTTTCAGGACGTACAAGGTAGCTTATGAAGTTTTCTTCTGCACATCTGATTGTATATATAGTTATAGTTTTTCCTCGCCTTTATTTTTATATTTTGTAAGAGGGATAAGAGTCGTGATTGTAATGATATGTACGTATGTAATAGTTGTAGTTACTTGTATAAGAAGTATATATATATATATATATTATAATATATAATATATATATTATAATATATATATATATTATATATATATATATATATATATATATATATATAAGTGTTGTGAATTGTATCTATGTATGTTTGTAAAAAGAAAAAAGTATTTCCAGTTTTTCAATGAAAACAGTGATATGATTTCGAGTAAAAAGCTCCTATTTTTATTTTTAAGAATATAGAAGTCGTCGTAATATCCTCACTATCAAAGTGGCACAGCCAAAAGTGTGACATTCTGGTAGTAAGAGTTTTACATTATGGTATCAGAGCAGTCTTTCCTGTAGAGCCTGAGGAATAGACTATGCTTCAATTGCATGCTCTGAACGTCTGTCATGTAGTAGGTCTTGTTCGGATGACAAGAGATAGAACTTTATGCACATGACGGTCTATTGATTAATGCCATTGTCTTATCATTTTATACTTTATGGTATTAAGTTTGACCAACTTAACACTTATGGTTTCTATAATGAGAATGCTAATGGGTTATCATAGAGGAAATAGAACTAATAAGTAATGCATGTCACGTGATTTGGAAAATATTAGAAGTTGCTTCTCGAGGTTACTCGGTTATATATCTTGAGTTCTGCTAGTGTCATGTGACTTGTTCTTTCATAGTCTGCCTTGAATGTTCTTGTTTGGGATTTCTTCCTTTCATAGAAGGTAAATTATCTTCCAACCCTATTCTTTTGTTCATATGCATTCTCGTTTGATCTTAATTTCATATGTCTGCTTAAGTTCCTTGGGATGTCTACCTTTTATTATTTAAACTTCTCTTCTTGATTCATGTACTCTTTGATGTAACTTTGAACTTGTTTGATGCATCAACGTGATCGTTGAAAATCTTTGAGAATTTGCTATTGATTGAGTTGTCTTTCTTTATGAATTTTGTATTTCTTCGAATCAGCTGAAAACTTGTTTGATTTGTCATGCTTTGTGAATCCTATTCGAATTTCCTTCACTTACGTTTCTTTTTCAAAATGTGAGTTGATTTCTTTTTTTCGCACCTTTCAATCTTGAATATTCTTATGATGTTGTGATTTTAAGTATACTCTCAGGGCTTTGTTTTAAACCTTTAAAAAAATTTGGTTTATTTTTATATAAGATTGTGATTGAACTCATTTTGGTGTGACACAATCATCTCTTGAAAATTTTATACACTTTGAAAACTTCCTTATGTAGTTTAAAACTCGCCTGTTGGTAATGCATCCTCTATTCCTTTTTGGACAAAATTTTATCTAAGATTTTCTTCTTAAAATGCAACTTATTTTTTTTCTAACCATATTGTAGTTTTAATACATGCTTTTGTTTGATTATACACCTAAACATCTTTCAAGATAATTGAGAAAATATTTTTTCTCTTAGCCAAACTAGTTTTTATTTTTCAAAAATAATGGAAGCTCTCTTGTATTTTGTTTAATTTGATTTGTTAAGTAACATGATAAATATGAATTTGTACTTTTCTCCGAAGGTTATTCATGTTATCAAATACCATGAAAAATTTAATGTTTCATTATTCTATTTTTATTTTTGAGATCTTATTTTAAATTTAAGTTTCTGATTATAATTTGGTCTTTTAGTTGATCACATCACAATTTAATTGTAGAGACTAAAAGACTAGAATAGGACAAATTCTATTGATATTAGAGATCAAAGTCCTCTATAATGTTTAGCCCAGTTACTAATTTATGTCTAATGTGACTTTACTTTGCATGTTAATGAAGCAGGTGCTGAGCTTTCATATTGTAAAGTGGTTGAAACAAATGTTCTCGAGTGTTGAGAAGGAAGAATAGCGATACCAGAAACAATCTATCCTGGCAGAGTCTGAATTGTATTGCTCTCACACCTGTGGAACAATTCTGTTAATAGTATCTACTTAGTGTTAGTGTATATATCACTGTATAAAACTGAGATTGAGACAAGTGTATTCACTCAACTATATTGATATGTTAGTTGGTTACTTTAATCACAACTTATCTTAATGGTTGATTATCATTTTTTATTTTTAGATTTATTTTGTGATTATCATCATTTTGAGATGTGGTTATGTTTTAAAAAAATTAAATCTCATAAAGAAAAATAGACTATATAAGGCTGAAGGTTGTAGAAGGCTTAGAGAAGGGGGGTTGAATCTATGACCTTCTTTTAGTTTAATGAAATAAGGCTTAACTTATAAACTTACACTAAGATTCTGTTTGAACTTAGCAGCGAAAAATTTGTGAAACAATTTCATTTTGTCTCATGAATATCTGAAAACAGAACAGAGAAGGGAAGAGAGAAGCTGATACCATCATGTATCTTGGTTCAGTTGCCTTGTGCAATGCAACCTACATCCAGTCTCCACCACAACAATAGCGGAATTTCCACTATAGTTAAAGTATTACTTACACCAATTCCACAGGATTGACACAATCCTTTCACTCTCAAGTTCTAACCTAACTTGACTTGGTTATGCTAATACCTAACTCTTCACTCTTAGTGCTTACCCAACTAAGAAAGAGGTACCTCACTGGTACAAGATACAAGACACAAAACCAACCTAAAGAAATCTGAAATCACTATAGGCTTTTCACTCAAGTGTATCACTCAGCCGTTTTCACTCTTTGGCTTTTTCATAAGCTCTCTCTTTCAGCCTTTTACCTCTCAAGAAATTACAGAAAGATATACATTGAAAAATAAATTACAATCTGTAAAACATGAAGGAGATTGATGCTTCAGCAGCCTCTATTGCTATGCGATGAACCAGATTTGCTTAACTCTGATTTCGTTCCCCATTCTGGTGGAATGCTCCTTTGATAGAAAGCACTGTACAAGTTGATGAACTCTCTCAGAGAAGACTTCTCAGAACATGAACTTTAAACCCCTGGTTCTCTTTATTTTTTTTTTTGGAATGATAAAAAATTTCTTTTGTATCTCCTTGCATGTTGCTGAGTTGCTCTCTACCAAGTCAACTCCTCGAGTGTGTGCTACTAACTTAGCCTTTCACTTTTTTTCATTAATCCCCAATTTAGAATTTTGAAACAAATCTCTTTCTCTTAACCGAATGCCTTAGAACAGCAAAGAAGAAAAGTTTTTCAATGGCAATCCCACATTTGAACCCTTGAGATACTACTTTGTTCCCAAGAAACAATCTTGGCTTTTGATTCACAGCAATGTATTTCAGAAATCACTTTCTCTATATATCTCAAAATGAAGTAGCAGAGAGTTGGAGAAGGAGGGAAGAAAGTAAGATGCATGTAAAAGGAAATGAATCACCTTTAGCTTCTGATTTAGCTTGGTATGGTTTGATTTGGATGATTAGACTTCAACCTTTTTGCTTAACCCTTCTCTTCCTTTCTTTTTTGGTAAATGGCTTAGGAATGAAGCTTTCTCTCTCTTCTCTGAGTTTTGACCGAAAATAAAAAAGGAACGTTGGCTTTGGTGGAAGCACTTTGGAGGGATCAACTTTGAGTGAGATCAATTCGAGTTTGGATTGGCTCTTTTCTAGTTTTGCCCATGTGATTCTTTTGCTTAACAACTTTGGAATTTTAGTGCTTTGTTAGTCCACTTTGTTTCTGGTTTGATTTCCTTCCTATTGGGTTGCTGCAATATTCTTTCTTTGGCCTGCAACACTTACTTAAATTCAATTAAAACTAATTAGGTATTTAACCCATTAAAAATAATATTTGTCATCATCAAATTAATTTAGTTAATTTCTTAACTCAACAAAGGTTATGATCACGGTTTTAAGGTGGGGTGACCATAGATAAGCTATGGTCACAATAAAAACCGTGATCATAGATAAGGTTATGGTCACAGTTTTAAGGTGAGGTGATCATAGAGGCTATGGTCACGGTGAAAAATTGTGACCTTAGATAAGACTATGGTCATGATTTTAAAGAGGGGTTGGTCATGGTTTTAAGGAGGGGTGACCATAGAGACTATGGTCACGGTAAAAACTGTGACCATAGATAATGTTATGGTCACAGTTTTAAGTGGGGTGACCATAGAGGCTATGGTCACAGTGAAAATTGTTACCATAGATTAGCCTATGGTCACGGTTTTAATAAAGGGGTGACCATAGAGCAACCTATGGTCACGGTTTTTACGTGTGACCATAGATTAATAACCTATGGTCATGGTAAAAAACTGTAGCCTTAAAGTGCCAGAATTTGAACACTACAACCATGATGATAGAAATCGTGACCATAGATAAAAAATCGTGATCATAGGTCTATGGCCACAACAGAATAAACCACAGTGAAAAAATCGTGACCATAAATCAAAAGCCATAACCATAGACTTATGATCACCCTTTTCACCAGTTCTGATCATGATTTTTTACTGTGACCATAGACTTTTTTTTGTAGTGATCTAATAAGATTTAACTCAAGTTGGGTCTTATTATAAAGCCCTGATATCTTGGCCTAAAAACATTAACAAAGAAGATGAGTGTTTTATTATCATAAATATCATTCAATTATATATTTATAGAGTAAAGTATCATTTTTGTCTTCAACGTTTGGAATAAGTCCTATTTTTTGTCTCTAACATTTAAATTATCCTATTTGTATCCCTAATATTTGTAAAAGTGATTCAATGTTATCCTATCGTCAATTACACATCATGAGCTTTAGTTGGAGTTCTCAAAATCTCTTCCTAAAGTTAGAATACAAATGTCTATGGAATAGAACTGATAATCCACTTTAATAATAATTCATCAAAAGTTGGAACTAATCCCTGCAATATTTACATAATTCACTTTTTTAGAGATATAATTAAACCTAAACATAAATAGTAGGTACAATATTAAAATCGAACATATCCAAGTGAGACATAATTGAAAATGAATACATCCAAGTGAAAATAATTGAAAAATATAATCTAATATGTTAGTATAATTGACAGCAAGATAACATTGAATTATTTTTATAAACATTAGAGATACAAATAAGACGATTTAAACGTTAGAGACACAAATATAATTTATTTCAAATTTTAAGGATAAAAACGATATTTTACTCTATATTTATATATCTTAGAGGATTTTAAATGAAATAAGTGTTGAGTCGCATATTTTCGGAGGGGCAAAAGAAATGATCAATTAATGGAGTGCTTTATTTACTGTATCATCTGCTAATGGCATACATCAGAACAAGATATCGAGTGTATTATACTATTATGAGAACTATTAAGAAGGTGGAAGCTAAGGAGATGTTAATATTCTCTAAATGGACCATGATAATATGCTCAAAACTCATCCACATTTGTGAGTCTATGTGAAAATAGTACACAGCAGACAGCACCAACCAATACTTTTGCTAGCATTTAACCAGCCTTTCCTTACCCTACCAAATAATCTAAAACATTTATTTATCCACTAATATCTCTGTAATAGCTAGTTTGCATTTAGCTGTCTCGCAAATTGCAAATAAAATCATCATCAAAATGAAAATTATTTGGATTCAGAAGTCTATAGCCAACTTTGATTAGAGGGTTGATTATTTGCTCTGCAACTTCCATATAGTGGCCTATTGGCCAAGGAATATAGTATTTATTTGACGTCATCATTTTTATTATTTAATTAATGTAGGCTTTTACTGATAATCCTTTTAAGATTTTGGTTAAGGAGAATATAAATACAATTGATAGTAAATAAAATAATTTTTTAAATTAAAAAGGATTTATTATTATATGAGTAGTGTTAGGGAGCCAATGGCCTAAATGTACAATGTGTACAATAGGCTAAATCTTTAGTTTATGAATAAAATGAACATCACCTATACTATCCAGAATAACCATCCAGATACTAGGGATAACCATCCGGATACCAGGGATAATAAACATCTCATGTTATAAAAAGCTAATTTTGAGTTCATCAAGGTTTAAACTCTTAACCTTCCGGATCTGGAACTCTAATACCATGTCCTAAAACCACTCATCCCAAAAGCGTAACCTGATAGGACAATGTAACATTAATAATCATATCTCTAATACTTTCTAAACCTTCATTGTATACATTGTATACATTGGCTCCCTATACTTTCTCTTATTATATAGGGTGCTATGCCCCTTCTCAAAACCAAAAAATGGAGATTATTCACCGGTGAAATTCCTTATTAAAAATATATTAAATATATTTTTAAATTGTAAAAAAGATTTTCCTAAAATATTATGTATGAGAATTTGTTAAAATAAAGAAATTTTACATTAAAATATAATTTTAATAAAAATATTTAAAAATAATAAAAACTCAATTTAAAATAATTTAAAATTCTCTTATTTTGTAATTTTTAATTATTATTTATTTTATTTTATATTTTTTAAGTAATGCAAAAATACTTAAATAATCTTAAATATAATAAATTTATAATTATAATTTTATAAATATTATATACATAAAATTATAAATATTAAGTTAAATCAAACAACGTTGAGTTATTAAATCTCTCACATTACTAAATTTTAAAATTGCTAATCTTCAAAAAAAATATTCTTATATAGCACGGTAAGCTCCAGCAATAATGTTTGAAATACTTAAACTGTAGTATTAATTATACTTCGTGTAATTTTAAATGATTTGTTAACAACTGTCAAAATTTCATAAAATATAAATATAATAAATATTTGACTTTTTATTTAACGTTTGCTCCAAGGTTGCTTCGATCTCCAACTAACACCTCCTACGCTACTAATCATCAAGTCATTTATAAGTTTAAAATTCAAATGGGAATCACGCAAAGATTTAGACATTATCTCTCTAGTCTCTATTAGTTATTTCTCGAAGGTTTATGTGCTGAGTTGTTATTAGGTACAGGTGAAAAACTCTTCTAATAACTAAGTCTAATTAAATTAATTCAACATATTATTCAATAACAAAAATTATTCATGCAAATATATAAAAAAAAATTTAAAACCAAATAATTTATCCAATCAATTTTAACCAAATTACACTACAAAAAACATGTTAAATATTGTTAGAATTATTATTAAATTTAGCGGCATTCATTATTATCAGATTTAACATTGCTTTTTGAATTAGATACAAACTAGATTTGGTTTTTTGAATTATTTATTGTCGGAGTTTATGTTTTGACTTTAAATCCGACAATGATAAATGATGCGAAATATTATTTTAGTGATACCAATTTTACCGGCGGATCTAACGTTAAATTTTGCCGACGGTAACTCGCTTTAGTAAAACGTTACGTTTACGCAATTTACCGTCGAAATATTCTGCCGATAGATCCGATGGTAATATTAGGGTAAAATTTAAATGCGAACTCTCTCCCCATCACTTCTGCAAACTACTCGCTCTCTCTGTTCTCTCTCTCCCCACTCATGTTCTCTCCTCGGCCCTGAAGTTGCCGGCGTCGCCGCCACCCGCTGGAGCCTCCGTTGTTGCCGCCGCTGGAGCTGTCGGTCACTGCTGGAACTGTCGGGAACGTCGGCCCTGTTCATGTTCATGGTCACTGTTGTCGGTGATAGTAATGTTGTCGCCGTCACGGATACCTCCTGTTACCACTACGCTTCCACCATCCTGCAACCACCATCAGAGGTAATTTTGGTATATTTTTTATTTTGTTAAGATTTTTATGTGAGTTTAGGATTTTTTGTTAAGTAGTTTATGAAATTATTGACTTAGGATTTGCTATAGTTTTTTTAGGGTTTTTCAAATTTTTTTGTGAATTTAGGGTTTTGTAGGTATTTTACCAAATTATTGATTAAAGTAGGGTAATAAAGTTTGTGATTAGGGTTTGGTTTAAGGTTTTTAGTATTTTCAGATTTTTTTTTTTTAGTTTAGGATTTTGTTATATATTTGATTATCAAATTATTGATTAAATTAGGGTAATGAAGTTTGTGATTATGATTTCTTATGTTAATTTAATGTAGATAGAAGTTAAATTAAGTTAAGGTAGGTTAAGTAGGGTGAGATTAAGAGTACTCAACATTATTGGAAGACTTTGTGTAGGTTGTTGAATTAATTAGTTTTACCTTATGAGTTTAATAAGTTTTCTTTTTATTAGGACAGTGCTATTTTTCTGAGATCAATTGGATTTCGCTTCTTCCGTATTTTGTTCATCCGTGTTTTAGGTAGGTTTTCTATTTCTAACTATAATCAATTGTTTAAGTTTTATGTTGGACTTACTTTTCTTAGAATGACGTTTTACGACGGAAGTGGGAGAAGGTCGCGTAGAGGCGCCTTCTCGAAAGCCTTGTTTGCTAGAAAATTGTAGAGTTATAAGGGGTTGCGTACTAGAACGGTTAGGATTTAATATGTTATTGAATTCGTGTTTGTTCTAATTTATTCCTGCAGTTATTTCCTTTGTGAAAACTGTTATATTTGTTTGATGGATGTCTCTAAATTAAGGAAAAGTGTTGCCAAAATTTCGTTTAATTTGTTTTAAAACATGTTTAGTTTGTCAGAAAATGATAATCGTATTTGGCGGAAGATTCTAATTATAGGGTACATTCTACTGAATTTCTAAAAAAATTAGTAATTTATGTTGTTTGTTGAATTCTAGGATGTGTGTTTCAAAATGATTCCAAGTCATCATCTATGGATGTATGATAGGGATAACAATGGATGGGGATTAAAACCTGAATGCTTTGAGGGGGTTAGACTTGGTGGACATTTGCAGGCAGCTATATCTGAACTTAAAGGGACTTGATAACGGGCAGTGGGCTAAACCAAAGGCAGTGTTCACTCTAAGAAAGGACCAGAGACAAAATATTTGTAAGTGGATTAAAGGATTAAGGTTTCCTAATGGTTACACTTCTAACTTGAGCAGGTGTGCAAACGAGTCACAAGATAGGCTTACTAGATTGAAAAGTCATTATTGTCACGTCTTCATGGAGTCTTTGCTTCTTATTGCATTCAGAAAACTTCCAACCAACATCTAGAAACCCCTTACAGAAATAAGTGAGCTCTTTAGAGAGTTATGTGCTACAAAATTTAGCATTAATGATCTCACAATCATGGACAAGAACATTCCCATCATACTTTGTAAGCTAGAGAGGATATTTTCTCTATCTTTTTTGACGTTATGGAACTCTTAGCAATCTACCTACCGTACGAAGTAATACTATATGGGCCGGTTCAATTTCAGTGGATGTACCTATTTGAGATGATGATAGTTCATTCAAGCGCATTGGGAAGAACAGAGCTCAAATTGAGGGCAACATCTGCAAAGCATTCCTAGCTAAGAAAACATCTGCATTTTTTTCATTCTATTTTTAACCTCATGTTAAGTCACATAGAACAAAGGTTGCAAGGAATGATGAGAGGGGAGAATCTTCGTCAAATAGAACAACATACCCAAACTTTGCTCCGGAAGGAGCTGCAATGGATGCTGGCGGTGACTACTAGTTAGAGTCGAAGGAAATTCATGCCGCACATCTGCATGTGTTACTTAATTGTGACAAGATTTCACCCTACCTTATGTGAGTTTTTTAAGTCTTCTAAATATTGCAATCAGTAAGATTCTAACTTCATAATCTAATCAAAATTTCTTTATCCTATTCTATCATATAGGTCATTCCAATAAGCAAATCTTGATACCTCATTGAACAATTTTTCACGTTGGTTAAGAGAATATGTCAACGTGCATCTAACTGAAACAACAGATTTAGAACTAGTTACAGTTAGTTGGGGCCCAATGAATAAGTGCACTAGCTACCCGATATACAATGTTAATGGATATTGGTTCGATACCTTACAGTGGTCGATTAGAAAGAAAATAGATAACACTAGAGTTTGGGTTCGTGGGGATTCAAGCGGAGTCATTCTAATTGGTTTGGTGTGTTGCAGAACATAATTGAATTAGAATATTTCTGTCACAATATGTACAAGGTGTGCATGTTTAAATGTGAATGGTATAATCCAAGTTTGCGACAAGGACACGAAAGAACAAGGAATACGATATCATTGAAGTTAATGTAACCGAGAAATATAGGCACTATGATCCTTTTATTCTACCTCAAAATGCACGAAAGGTATACTATTTGCCTCATCTGGGTTCATGCAAGTCTAGTTGGGTGGTTGCGACTAAGACTAAGCCAAGAGGCTGCATCAATTCTGATGATAGGGCAAGGGGTCAGGAACCTTCCCAGATTGATGGCCCAACTCCTTTAAAAATGGTGGTTGATACCGGTGAGCCGATCATCCTTAGGTCGGCTGTTTTGGATGATGACATCATTGACTTTGGAATAGAAGACAACGCACTACCACCAGAGGACGACGATCTTTAAGAAGAAGACGGGATCGATGGCGACGAAGAAGAGGAAGACGAGTTCGACGATTAGGAAACTACCTCGGAAGAGGAGGATGGTGAACCAGAGGAAGAAGATGGTGAATCTGAATAGGGTTAATGTAAATATAATTCTATGATATTTACTTCTTTACCAAATTTTGAGAAGAATGTAATATATTTAGTATTGTTTCAGATATCTCAATTTACCATCATTTCGTATTTTTACTTTGTATATTTGATATTTCACATTAGGCTTAAAGTACTGTTTCAATTATTAATTATCAGGGTACATTATAGATGGACGGAAAAAAATTATTAAAGAAAATAGAAAAGACTACCATCAGCATATACCAATGGTAACAACCCAGTCATTTTTTCAAAAAAATATAAAAAAATTTCTATCGGCATTACCGTTGGATTAATCCGTTAGTAAAATGGCGCGGAGACGTATGATATGGCGCCAATGTGACCGTTGAAACATTTTTGACGGTAACATTCAACTGATTTTTTTTCTTACTATCTATATTTCGTCACTATATCTGATGGAAATTACCGTCAGACGCAAAAAATTTGCCAGTAATATGTTACTGGCGAGGTTTATTTCGTCAGATTTTATTTGTATTTTTACGGTACTCAGCGTTTTTCTTGTAATGTTATTTTAACCTAATTAACATTCACGCGCCAATAATCCTAACTAACTTCTTTTTTAACATTTTCTTTGTAATTTCATTGTGTCTTTTTCGCTCTTCTTCTTTGCGTTCTCAGATTTTTTGTTCTTCTTCTCTGCGTTATCGTTCATTATTGTTGTTGTATTTCTGAAATCAAACATTGAGAGTAAACAATGTATGATGCAAGTTCGAGTGTGTTGAACCAGGACGAGTTTGATGATGCAAGTTCAATTACGTTGAACCAGGGCGAGTTGGATGATTTTTTCAATCGAATGTAGTCGAGAAGGTTTGATTGAAAGAAAGAATAATGTAGTTATGAATTTGATTAAGGAAATCAGTGTTGATGACAATCAGTGTTGATGATTACAGATTTGAATTTGATTGAAATCTATAAGTTTTGATAAGTTCATTCTTGTTATGGATTGGTTTGTGAAGATCAGTGTTACTGATTTGTATATTAGATTTCAGTGTTTTCATACATGAATAATGGTGTCACTGTTGTTTTGAGTTAATAATAGTGGTCTATTGACTAGTTTTTTTTGTGTTATCGTAGTTTGATGTTGATAAGCAATTTGTAAAATTATGAATGATCAATTCGGAGATTTAATACAATAAAATCGAACTTTCCATTTTAATTTGAATGACATTCGGTATTAATAAAATTGATGTTTGTTTTCTGTGTTGTATTGTGTTAATGACTACTAAAGTTTAGCTGTTATTGTGTTTTGTTGAATACTGAATTTTAGTTTTCTACCATTGTTTTATGGTAAATAGTTTTAGGTTTTAGTATCAACAATTTTTGGTTTTTATTAGAATGAACTTTGGAGTTGTGGTTGTATAATTTGGGTGTTATACTATATTAAACAATTTATTATCCTTAATTTACATCAAATCACATTCAAGAAGTGTAGAAATTCCTAATATCCATGAACTGCTATTTTTCAACATATTTACAAAAAACAATACTCATAAAATTTAAAAAGAGAAGTATTTTTTAACATATTTACAAAAAAAAAACAGTATCCATAAAATTCAAAAACAGAAGTATAATATTCATCTTATTATATATCTCCTGATGAAAATTTACAAAAATGACTTATAATTGTAGCAGATGGTTTGGATAGTCTTATGACTTCAGATTCTTCAAGGGCTTTATGCTTCAATTTATTTGTTTCGTCAAAAAGAATCCATAAAGCATATTCTTTTCTGAAATGATCAACTTTATCCCGTAATTGAAAAAAAATTATTAATCTGTTTTAATTTAGAATTAGAGAATTAACTATATTTAAATATGCATATACTTTTTTTCAATTTTTCCAAGGGTATTTTTCATCTTTGATTTTTGCAGGATCAATGAGCTCCAGCCATTTCATGACATATAAGTTGTAGTCGTAGCTAATAAGCAAAGATTAAATAACTCAGTAAAATATGTTGAATCACACTTAATCTAAATCGCATAAGAAACACTACGACTATATAGAGACTCCAAATTCAAGCCTATGACATGAATGACATTGAATCTAACTCATAATAAAACCTGAAATTTGCAAATGATCACACCAGAAAACTCATCAACATGGCTCAAATCATATAAGAAACAATACAATTACATAGTAACTCTAAATCCAAGTCTATGACATGAATGACATTGAATCTAGCTCATAATAAAACCTGAAATTTGCAAATGATCATACCAGAAAACTTATCAATATGACTTAAATCACATAAGAAATAATACTACATAGAGATTCTAAATCCAAGTCTATGATATGAATCACACTAAATATATATATCAAAATAACACCGAATTTGCAAATAATAATACCAGAACCCTTATCAACATGGTTTAAATCACATAAGAAACACTACAACTATATAAAGACTCCAAATCCAAGCCTATGACATGAATCACACTACATATAAATCAAAATAACACCGAATTTGCAAATGATGATACCAGAACCCTTATTAACATGGTTTAAATCACTTAAAAAAATACTACGAATATATAGAGCTCCAACTTCAAGCCTATGACATGAATCACACTAAATATAAATCAAAATACACCGAATTTGCAAATGATGATACTAGAACCCTTATTAATATGGCTTAAATCACATAAGAAACACTACAACTATATAGAAGCAAAAATGCACGATTTAGAATCAAGTTATCCTCAATAATGCTTCGTGTTTTCATCTTTTAGAAATCCACAAAAAGCTTCGTTGAGAGTTGTCTTTTTCATCTTTCGTTCTATTTGAAACCTAGCACAAAGAACTTTGTAGAGAGATTTTAGTTCAGTGTTGTTGTTGTTGATGATTCATCCTAGAATAGAGAGTTTTGGTAGAGAGATTTTTCGTTTGGTATTGTTGTTGTTAATGATTCAACCTAGCACAGAGAGTCGTTTGAAGTTCTAATGTTAAAATGAGGATTTGAAACAGTTTTTCATCTCAGAGTGCGCATTGAAACATCGTGTATGTTGGAGAGTGAGAGCGTGTTTGCACGCACTGGGTAATGATGAAACTAGTTTTTGTTGGATTTGGGCCAATTTGGTTAAACTTGGCTGCCAAAAAGACTTAGATGTGTAGCAAAGTTTTAAAATATTAAGTTGAACCTTGTACTTTAATAACATACTTTTTCTTTTGTTACTCTCAATTTTTTTCTTTTTTTTTCGGTTTTGCATTTTTTTCTTTTAACTTTTAATAACTCAAAAATTCAATTTTTTATGTTTTTTTCTGTATTTTTTCTTCTAAAATTTTTATATTTATTATAAAATAGGAGAATAAAAAAATTACAAATCTTATTGTTCCGAGACTTACCTAAAACCGGAGGGTTGGGCTCGAATGAGAGGCCCAAATGCTAGAGGGGAGTGGTCTTCGACTTGATGTACATCTGGGAACTGCCGTCCGAATTGTGTGTGTTTGAAGGAATAGAGAGTGGTGCCTGCAAAGACACTCCGATGCCTAAATTAGCAAGGAGTTAAGCAGGTTTTAAAGATATTGGAACTTAAGTTTACCTGAGTGAGACAGTGTATTTATAGAGAGGATCCAATAACCACCGTTGAAGTAGTTCCACTTCTGATGGTGGATAACCGTCCCTTTATTTTAGGGTTACTGGGATCTCTCTTCTAGAAGTGAGTGAGAGATTTAAGGAAACAGTTACTCACTTGGATAAGTGTTGGCTGCTTTGTTGATGTTGATTCTGAGTTCTTAACGGAGGTCGGATAGCAAGTGAAGGACATCCTTTTGGATTGGACCTCTTATCTTGATTTAGGTCTGGCTTACGTTCTGAGTCAGGATATAAACACTTATATATTCCCATTCACAAATTTTTGTGTTTAAATATGTCATAGAAAATTTTGTAAATAAAAATACAAAAATATCAGTAACAGAAAATATATAAATTTATGAAGTTGACAATTAAATAATTATATAAACAAAAAAATACAAAATTTTTATCTGCAAAAATTCTTCTATAACATTTTTTCTTTCTTTTCTTCTTTGTTATTCTTGTTTTTTTTTTCCCCCTTGCTTCTTCTTCTTTGTTTTCCGTTTGGTCTTTTGTTTCTTTTTTTAATTGTTGTTCTTTTTCTTTTTGATAGGGAAGAGCAAGTGAAAATAAGAGAAATTAGACAAAATTAAAGAAGAAGAAGAAGAATGAAAAAAACAAGGGAAAAAAAACATGGAAGCGGAGGAGAAGAAAAAAGATACAAATTAAAAGACATCCCTATAAAGAAATAAGAAAAAAACGGTTAAAGACAGTTGATTAGATTTGATTACAAAATTAATTTATAGTCATCACAGTATTTTCATTTCTCTTATCTAATTAGTGCATTGCTTATTAATCCCTTTTTAATTTTATAATTAAATTAAATATAAATAATAACAAAAAAATTGTGATCAACTGAGATACTAAATATATTATATTAAAAGTAAAAAGTTATATGTTTAACTTCTGGAGTTAACAATTTTTTTATATAATTTTTTTGGTTGAACAAAGAACTAAGAATTTTTCATATAAAATTAAATATACTAGAGAGTATTTTAAAAAAAAAAGTAGTACGTACAATTTTTTTTTATCCCGTTATATAAAGATATAGATTAACATACATTGTAGAGATAGACCCCTTCCGTTTGTTACGTTATCTTGGCTTCTTTCTCTGCAACATGTTTCATAGTCACGGGAATTACGGATTTCTTTATTCAATAATAAAAAGGAAAGAGGGTTCTTAATTTTCTTGGGATTTCGAAGCTGCTGTCTCGCAGCAGTGGCTTTGTAATTTGTATTTACTTTTGATTTCAGCTGCTAATTATATTATTCCAGGCAGCTGCATTGAATTCTGACAACTAACATGGTTGGTAGCTCACAGTTGCATTGGCACATGCAATTTGACCTAAAAGCAAATGCGATAAACTATTTATCTAATATCTAATATCATTCTTCTAATCGATGGTTTTCAGTTAATGGAATTCCACTGTTCTAACTATCTGAAGTATGCTTATACTATTCATGTCATATATATCGTTCGATTATCATCAAAAGAGACAATTCTCGTTGATCGTTTCAATTACTATGATTATTAATAAGTCACAGAACAGACAATTAGTCTAATTGGTTTGTATCTTTTGAAATTGGTATTTACACACGGTCAATTATATATTGCATTATCAATAGTAAAATTAAAAAAGGCCTTAAATATCGTATTCAGGGAAGTCTTTAATAATGTATTGTCATGTGTTGTTTTTGGTAACATACTGTTATGGCATGTTATTTTAGCTACTTATTCTAATTTTCATTCATGCTATTGATGGTCTTTTCTGATTTAGTTTCGTGTTACACACGGGTCCTTTTACTAATTAATAGTTAAAAAATGTCTCTAGCAATAACGGCTCATTTTAGGGTTTACACATATCAATTAAATTTTTTTTTATAAAAAGTATAAAATTTAAAATTTTAATATGTTATTTGTTATTTATTTATTAAAATAAAAAAATTTTAAAACCTTAACATATATGGATTCTAAGATTACAAGTTAGTTAATTAAATTTATTTTGATAAATATTATATTCAATTATTTTTTTTCTCTCTCTTTCTCATTGACTTAAAAAATTTGTGTGTTTTTTACTATTGTTATTGATTGCTAGATGGAATTTGTTTCCTCATTAGAATGATATACCATCGTTTTTGTTAGTAAAAATTACTTATTTACTTGTATGGTTTGAACTTTCATTTTCCTCTCCCAATTTATAACTTTAGCTTAGCTAGGAGAAAGGGAAAAAAAAGGCTTTGTTGGTTTCAAAGTCCAAAAATAAAGGATGAGTTTGGTTTAGGGTTTAGAACATTAAACACATGTGAAGCTTTCTTTTTTTTTATTTGACTATTTTTTTCTTTTTTCTAAA
This sequence comes from Arachis stenosperma, assembly GCF_014773155.1. Taxonomy (NCBI): domain Eukaryota; kingdom Viridiplantae; phylum Streptophyta; class Magnoliopsida; order Fabales; family Fabaceae; genus Arachis; species Arachis stenosperma. The sequence continues at coordinate 142,406,655 of NC_080379.1, read as the reverse complement.
GGCAAACGTGATTTTACCTTTCAACTAGCGTTTAACTAAAGCTAAAAATTTTAGTTTTTGCGTTCACTTCATTGTTTGTCGTTGTCGGTTTTTAAGGCTGTCCAGTATTATATAATACAGTTACCACATGTTACAAATTCAAACCTTAAAAACGTAAAAATCAAGTTACAACTTGATTTCAGTTTTTGCCCATGAACAACACAAACGACTACTACTTTTTATAGTTTAAAAATTTTGGAAAATGTAAATTAAAAACGTGAGCTCGCCATATTCAACGATGTAAAGTTACTGAGCAATAATAATTTAATAGTGGATTACATTGTCGTTTAGCGGTGCCGCCGTCGCATAAGTCCAAAATTGCTTGACAAAAGAGTTGGTTGCATGAGTAAAACGCGTTGAAATGCAAATGGTGAGAATCACGAAATAATGAAACGTGCCTCACACTATGATAAGCAAGAGTCTCTCTGGCCGGATAGAACATTGGATCAAGCTTCCGGGAAATATGGCAGTGGTTTGATGGAGGTAGTGGTGGCTACGATGACGGTGTATTAGAAATGGGAGAGATAAAGAAGGAGGAGAAAAAAGGAGTAGGAGCCAGGAGTGACATTGGAAAAATAGCATTCCTTTTTCACACGCATAGTGGCTTCTTGCTTTTTCTTTCTTTAATTAAAGTTGGGTTTTAACTTTTAATTACGTGGGTTGATTTATGCCACCAGTGTGTGTTTTCTTTATTAAATATATAAAAATATAATAAATTAGTTAATCTAGTAAACATTGAGTTTGATTTTTATGTATTAACGGTGTTAAAGAGTTTAGTAAAGTATATCTCATTATATTTATATATTTAGATAAATTTTAATAATAAATTTAAAAATTAATAATTTTGCTAATGTGACAAATATAATAAATTGTTTGTGTAATTTTTTTATACTATAGAAAAACTAAATTCATAAAAAACTTATTTTATAATTAAAAAATTTTAGATTCAAGTCTCATATAAAAAAATATAGAAATGGCCCTGTCTACTTCCGTTGTTTATATTCTTTTTTGTTAAAAAACAAAAATAAGACTATTAATTATTTATTGATTAAAAAAATTATTTATCACGCCAACTTTAGTTCGTTCAGCACATTAAATTTGTAAGAATTTAAGAATAATAAATTAAAAAAAAAGAATAAAATCTTGTTATTGGTGATTAAAATAATTAAAAAATATACAAGTACAATCTTATTTCTTAACCTATCTTCATGATACAAAAGTTTCAAATAAGATATTTTAAAAGTCATAATAAAAAAGAAATCTAAACACAAAAGTATATAAAAGTGAGGGAAGATTTATTATAATTGAGCAATCTACATTGACATCACCTGTTTTCAAATTTCACCGCTATCTATTAAAGAAATGAACAGCACATTCATGATTCATGAAAAAAGTAGTGTCATTTTCACCTTTAACTATCATAGTTCCAATATGGGGTGTCTTGTCTCTACTACAAATATGCTACACTATCTTCCCTACAAGAGCAAAATAATGCAACATATATACGTATAATAGAGAGCAAGCACCAAGCCTCTAATAATAGGAGAGAGGGCCAAACAAACAAAAATGAGTTTGAAAAGAGAGACCTCAAAGTGTTGTTTCAGTTCTTGACATTACCAACACCAAAGAGGAGAGATAAGCTTCAAACAAAATGGCCAAGGAGGGTGCAGATTCAGCAGATCTTCACCACCGTGAATCTGATATAGAACTCATTGGTGCTGAAAAATCCCAGGATGAAAGAAACCTGGTTGAGGTGACTATGGATATTCAAGGTGGCTCAGTTGCCTTACGCAGCGTTAAAAGTGTTGATGAATTGGTAGAAGATGAGAAATCAGGTTTGATTGGTAGGAAGCTGGAGAAGAAAGCGTCGTTTGGTGCATCTGTTGTGCAAAATGCAACCAACCGTATGAAGCAGCTGAAGCGTTTGGCTTCATTTTCAAAGCCATCGCCTTCAAAGAAATTCGACAGGACCAAGTCCACTGTGGCTCATGCTCTTTCTGGGCTCAAGTTTATCAGCAAAACTGATGGTGGTGCAGGTTGGGATGAGGTTCAGAACAGGTTTGACAAGCTTACTGCTGCCACTGATGGAAATCTTCCCCGTTCTCTCTTTGGCAAATGCATAGGTATTGCTCTTCTGTTATCTTGCTTTTCAAATCATACACAGTAATTGCTAAGCACATTCTTCAATCTGGCTACAGGAATGAACGAGCAGTCTAAGGCGTATGCAGAGAAGCTTTTCGATACTCTTGCCCGCCAGAGGGGTATTCAGGGTGATTCCATTAACAAGCTCCAGTTGAGGGATTTCTGGGACCGTATTTCAGATCAGAGCTTTGATAATAGGCTCAGAACATTCTTTGACATGTAACTTATTTGTTTATCTTCCAGTCTTGGTCATTGGTCAATAATCAATATGAACATTGGAACATCAAGAACCTTAATTTTTGGAATGCAGGGTTGATAAAGATGCAGATGGCAGGATTACTGAGGAAGAAATTAAAGAGGTATGGCCTTACTTCGCTAACTGATCCAGATTTGAGGTTCACATAGACTACTACTTGACCGAATGCTAATAATTATGGTCTCAGATCATATGTCTAAGCGCCACAGCAAACAACCTCACAAACATACAAAAGCAAGCAGAAGAATATGCAGCTTTGATAATGGAAGAACTAGACCCGGATGACGCTGGATATATAATGGTAAATCCGAAAACAACTCCATTCGATATCATTTGATTCTCATCTAAATTTTCGCTGCGAAAAACAGATAGACAACTTGGAGACACTGTTATTACACGGACCAGATCAAACTACAAGAGGAGACAGCAAGTACCTGAGCCAAATGCTAAGCCAAAAGCTTACACCTACTTTTATGAACAATCCTATTAGAAGATGGTACAGAGATAGCAAGTACTTCTTGCAGGACAATTGGCAGAGAGTATGGGTTTTGGTGCTATGGATTTGCATCATGTTAGGTCTCTTTGCTTATAAATTTGTGCAGTATCGGAATAGAGCAGCGTATGAGGTGATGGGCCACTGTGTATGCATGGCAAAAGGTGCAGCTGAGACACTTAAATTGAACATGGCTCTTATTCTGTTACCTGTTTGCCGAAACACCATCACCTGGCTCAGGAACAGAACCAAGCTAGGCGTTGCGGTTCCTTTTGATGACAATCTCAACTTCCACAAGGTAAATGCGAAGCATAACTTGTTGTTTAGTTGGGTTATATCATAAACTTTGTGGTTTGTGCAGGTGATAGCTGTGGCAATAGCAATTGGTGTTGCGGTACATGCTATATATCATCTTACTTGTGATTTTCCTCGCCTTCTTCATGCAAGCCCTGAAAAGTACGAACTCATGAAACCTTTTTTTGGAGACAAACCATCAAACTATTTGTACTATGTTACATCATGGGAAGGAGTAACAGGGATTGTAATGGTTCTGCTAATGGCAATAGCCTTTACATTGGCCAACCCCAGATTTAGAAGAGGCCGGGCCAAACTACCCAAACATCTACAGAAACTCACAGGTTTCAATGCCTTCTGGTACTCCCATCACCTCTTCGTAATCGTCTATGTCCTATTGGTTGTGCATGGAATCAAACTTTACTTGACCCACAAATGGTACAAGAAAACGGTAAGCCCCTTCTTCATGTCTATTTAGTAAGAGATGAGCGATAAGTAATAGGCATCATTGTGTTGTGTAGACTTGGATGTATTTGGCTGTTCCTATCATCATTTATGCATTGGAAAGACTGATTAGAGCACTAAGATCGAGCACAGAATCTGTGAAAATATTGAAGGTGGCTGTTTATCCCGGCAATGTGTTATCACTGCATATGTCAAAGCCTCCAGGGTTTAGCTACAAGAGTGGACAATACATGTTCGTCAATTGCGCTGCTGTCTCTCCATTTGAATGGTATGCATTAATCAAATAGATTCTATTGACTGAATCTTAAGCTTTGTATATCTTTTTATTCTGTCAATTCTGATCTTCATTTCCACCTTTTAAACATTAATTTCCTTTGTGGTTTCACAGGCATCCATTTTCCATAACCTCCGCCCCGGATGATAATTACCTAAGCGTTCATATTAAAATACTTGGTGATTGGACTGGAAATCTGAAAGCCAAATTTGTGAAGGTGAATTAATCTTTATTTGTTTATTTATGTTCCTATCAAAATATTGGTTTCTCCTATGGTAAGTAACTAAGTCTATTACTTTGCTAAATTCTATCAGGCGTGCCAGCCACCCCTCAATGGCCAGAGTGGACTTCTAAGAGCTGACTGCATCAAAGGAGACAGCCAACCGAGGTGAGCCCGAAGAAGTGGGGAAATTATGATGGCAAGCGACTAATATTTTACAAAACCATCTTATTAAAACTAGCTATTTTGGACCTATTTAGGTGTTTATGCATTTTATCTATCTATTAATTATTAAGAAAATTGAATAAAATGTCAATATTTCAATGGAAAAAATGTATAAACACTTAAAAATTATCACAAAAAATGTTCAAATAATATTTTTAAATGTTTTTTCATGTGATAAGGGCTTCCAATAATAATAATAATAATACCGGAAATTTTATTAAAACTAGAGTCTTCAATAGTTTATTTCCTTTTAAAAAAAGTAATGATATCCAGGCTGCTTTAGATCCTGCATAACATATTTATTCCATTAGCCAAGTGATCCAGATGACCAGATCCAATAATTGTATATAAGTTCTTATTTTATACTGTATATTTAATATATGTTCTAAAAATATTTATAATCAGTTTTTTATTGATAACATTTAAAAATCATACATCCAAGTATTTCTCAACAAAGTTGTTTGATTTAAAATTAATTGGCAAAGGGGAAAAATCAAAGCGGGGACTTGTTTGTCCTTGTCTTGTTTTTGGACTTAGGAATACAATAATTGGAACAATCGAGATTCCCACGCATCTTCTCACATGTTTGTGATTAATAATCAGATAAAAATAGTTAAAGAGTGGTTGTTGTCTGGACTTAGGAAAGAAAAAGAAAAGATTAGGTGGATAAGGATACCAACTGAAAACTACTTAAGCTTAATTAATTAGTGTGGTGATAAAGTAGCAGTGCGTACTGACTTGACTAAAAATGGATCTTGTATTTTGATTATGATATCATTTGCAGTACTTTCCCAAAAGTCCAAGTTGATGGTCCGTATGGAGCGCCAGCCCAAGACTACAGGGAGTATGAGGTGGTTCTGTTAGTGGGGCTGGGAATTGGGGCTACCCCAATGATAAGTATACTGAAGGACATAGTTAACAATTTCAAGGTGATGGACGAGGAGTACGGAGAAGGTGGATTAGGTGGTTCTAGATCAGCCACAAACCAACAAAAGAAGGCAAGGTTAGAGGAGTTCAAGACAAGGAGAGCATACTTCTATTGGGTTACCAGGGAACAGGGTTCCTTTGATTGGTTTAAAGGGGTGATGAACGAAGCAGCTGAAGAGGACCACAGGGGAGCCATTGAGCTCCACAGCTACTGCACTAGCGTCTATGAAGAAGGTGACGCTCGATCTGCTCTTATCACTATGCTACAGTCTATAAACCATGCAAAGAGTGGCGTGGACATTGTCTCTGGCACTCGTGTCATGTCTCACTTCGCCAAACCTAATTGGCGCAGTGTCTACAAGCGCATTGCGCTGAACCATCCACATGCCCGCGTTGGTGAGTCACCACTTCATCATCTCACGTTCCTCTTATTTCTTTCTTTAACTACTCATCGTGAAAAACGCTTCAATAATTGCTATCAATTACAGTCGTATTATTATCTTTATTTTGCCAAAAAGATGGCCACATATTAGTGTTAAATTCAAGACTAGCATAAAGCAGTCTCTCTCTGGACTTTGGAGATGCTTTCGATCGACATCAATTAGTATATATGAGTTTTACGTGTACGGAGAAAACTCTAGTTTTTTATCAACAGATAAAGATAGAGTGCTTTATGTAATGCAGGGGTCTTTTACTGTGGGTCACCCGCTCTCACTAAGCAGCTTCGTCAGCTGTCTTTGGATTTCTCTCACAACACCTCCACCAAATTTGAATTCCATAAAGAAAATTTCTGATAAGATGGAAGGCATTGATGACCACAGGATCAAAGCTGAAGGAACGAGCTTGTCTCCACCTTTATCTCCGTTCCCAACCTTCCACTGTGTCTATGTACAGTACTGTTGATGTTTTTGCCTATATACGGTTGTTATGGCTTTTGTAAAAGGAAGAAGATATATATACGTGTCCTAATTAAAAAAGGGTTAAGCCACCAATTACAGAAACAGGTGGGGAAAGTAATTTGCCTGTCCTGATCAAGTGTCTGTTAGATATATATCTTATGTTTTCTTTTATTTTATTCATATTGAAATAAATAAAGCAGCGTCTTACGGACGGGAATATATTATCTTGAAAGTATGGGAATCATATCTATCTACCTAATTTTTTTGTAATAATATGTATATAGGCCAGTTTTCTGATAGCTACAAATGTGGTGGCTAGTGTTTGACTAGCCAATCCTAAAGTGACGTGTGGCAGTGCAGCTTAGCGTTTGAATCAATCGAAGCGGTGATAAAGATTAGTGCTAAACCAAGTGTTGTAACACTTTAACTTATGATCTTTTACCGCGTTGGCAATATGGTAATTTTTAGTTCCAAAAATTGGTTTCTTCTGGACTTTGAACTGGATGGACTAAAGTCATAGGCAACATGAGGGGTTTCACAGCCTGACGATGACAGCGACTACTCCAACTATGGTTGCTAAGGATCAGTGGCGTTGCCTCTTCCGAGTTCATCGCCAGTCTGACTGTGTGACAGTAATGAAGTTAGCGGCCACAATAACGGCGTCAGCAGCGGCAAATGGACAAAGAACGACGACCTCTCTCCTCTACCATGAAGAACGGCAGCAATGAAAGGATGAGGCGGGAAAACGAGTCAAAGTGTGGAGTTTCTGTTCGGATAGCGGGTTTAGGGTTTGATTTCTTGGGTCCGGGCCAACCTATGATCTCAGTTCTTGATCAAAAAACAAAAATGATAGTCACAAAATATCCCACCACGGACCACCGCCACACGTCCTGCTCTCCAGCAGGATGCCCCAAGAATAACGTGCCGTCGAAATTAGTTGGACACCACCTTTCGATACCTGATGAAAGTCTACTATTCGAACCTTAGTTCTCCATAAATTCTCTCCACAACAAGTCTCTCCAACGATGGTTTTCTTCGTTCATAGATTTTTTTTTTTTTTTTTTTGCACAATTTTTCACAATTCTTTCATATTTGCTTTCTTTAACGAGGGTGAATACCCCCATTTTAGATAATCGTATTATTTTGGTCCCTCACGTTAAAGGTCGGAATCGAATCCGTTTTTAGTGTATATTTTGATTTAAAATTATCTTTAAAGTCGTATTTGAATTTAAAATCGTCCTTTTAATTTTTTTTGGCCCAAAATACCCTCACCACTACCAATACAATTACCTCCTCCACCACCACCACAACCACCACCAACACCAACACCAACACCAACCACAACCGCAACCACAACCACAACCACAACCACTACCAACCACCATCACCACCACCAAAACCACCACCAAAAAAGCAGGAAACAACACCAAACAAAAACAGAAACAGAAAACAAGAAAGCAGAAGCAAGGCATGAGGCGGAGGCGGAAGCGGCGTGGCGTGAGGCGGTAGAAGCGAGGCCGAGGCGGCGACGTGAGGCGGCGAGGCGTGAGACGGCAGAAGCGAGGCGGAGGCGGCGACGTGAGGCGGCAGAAGCGAGGCGGAGGCGGCGACGTGAGGCGGCAGAAGCGAGGCGGCGAGGCGGCGAGGCGTGAGGCGGCGAGGCGTGAGGCGGCAGAAGCGAGGCGGCAAGGTGGACTCCAACGGCAGTGGCTCGCCGTCTCCCTCCCCCCTTTCCCCTTCCCCCTCCTCCTCCCCCTCTCCCCTTCCCCCCACCCCGCGTCCTTTCCCCCTTTCCCCTACCCCGCGTCATTTTCTTTCTCTTCTTCTCCGGCTTCTTCTACTTCCCCTCCTCCCTCTCTTCGCCACCGGCGCCGTCCCCCCGCCGTTAGGGGTGGCAACGGGGCGAATAGCAGCGGGTTTTTGCCCTACCCGACCCGCCCCGCCCCGCCAAACAAAAATCCGCATCGAACCCGCCCCGCCTCTACTCGCGGGTAGTAAAATATTAAACCCTAACCCGCCCCTATAATTATTAAATCTAATAAATAAAATGAAATTTTAAAAATTACGTAACAATTATTTACATACATAACATAAATTGAAATAAAAATTTTAATATGATATAATATTATTAATCATTTTACTAATTATTTTATATATATTACATATATTATCTATTAAAAATATATATTTATATATATATTATATATACCGGGGCGGGTAGGGGCGGGTTTAACCTAAACCCGACCCCGCCCCGCCCCGCCCAAGAACCCGCCCCGTTAAAACCCGCTCCGGTGCTGGGGCGGGTAATTACCCGCCCCGAACGGATAGGGGTGGGATGGGTACCCGCGGGTTCGGGTAGTGTTGCCACCCCTACCCGCCGTCCCCCCTCCCCCCTTCCCCCTTTCCCTTCCCGCCGGCAGAAACAGATGCAGCAGAAGAAGCAGAAAAAGCAGATGCAAAACCACCAGCGCTTGGCCACCCATCCCCGCCGGCGGCGTCCTCTCTCCTCCCCCCCTCCCATTCCCCCTTTCCCTCCCTTCCCCCCTTCGCATTTCCTTTCGGCTCCCCCACCCCCCCCCCAAAAACGCGTTTTCTCCTCCTCCCCAACCTCCAAAATGTGTTCTTTTCTTTTTTTTTTAAATTTATAATTTTTTTATTAAAGTAGGGGTATTTTAGGAATAAAATTAATTTTTTTAAAAAATGACGATTTTAATACAAAAAAACACGTTAAGGATGATTTTAAATCAAAATATACATCGAGACGGATTCGATTCCGACCCTCAACGTGAGGGACCAAAACAATACTTATCCCCTTTTTGAAAGACCACGAGGCTTTAAGAAAAAAAAATACTCCTTTTAAATTTTGATAATTAATTTTATGAAATTCGTTAGTTTTTTTTATTAGTAATCTCTTTCTAAAATATATTTATATAATTTATTAATTATTAATATATTTTTTATTTAATTTTTATAAAAAGATAATTTAAAATTTATTAATATTTTTTAGTTTAACATAATAAATTTAGTCTATGTATTTAAAAAAATTAATAACAACTTTAATTGGTTAAAGTTTGAAATTTTTTATTCCAAAATTTATTTCACTTATAAGCCCATTTAGACCCAATAGTAAATAAATTTCCTTAATTCCTATATTCGCATATGATTTTTTGTATCACTCGACAGTTAATTCACTCTTTATTCCGCTCCTTATTTTATTGTTTTTCAACTGAGTCTCAAGTCTCAACACAAGTACAAGTGTCTAACCCATGTCAGCATCATTGTTACCCATTGTCATCAGATTTTTACGCTTTACAATAACTGTTCAATCTCTAATCTTATTCTTTATTTTCTGCGACTATAATTTTCTTTTAATTTGCTATCCATTTTTTTCATTTTTGATGTTAGATACTTCGAAAATTCTCTGTTTCTGTTTCTATTTTCTTCTTTGGATATTAGGTTTTGAAATATTGTACATAGCTATAGAAAAATCCAATTCTTTAGCCTCTATTAATATTTCTGCGTTTTTAATTTAATTCTGGATTTTAATTACTCAAATAACAAAATATTTATTTGTTACTACCTAGACTACATATCTTTGCATTTAATTTGAAAGGCAAAGTCTTCTTTTGGTTAAGAATGGCTTGAGATATCAAGAAATAAATTTCATCCGGTGCAATCTGCTTGGTCCTCGTAGCCGTTGACTTAGTGACAATTAAGTTTCACTTTTTTTGAACTTTTGAAACCAACCCTTTTATCTTCACCTTGGGATTTGATTCAACATTCTTCTTAAATACTTTGTCAAGCCATTTCGAGTATAAAATATTCACCTTGTGTGCTTGTGTACATGTGTGAGTCAAATTCATGCTGCGAAGCTGTCAAGTATCCTCTTCTCGAATTTTCACAGTATACCGCCAAAAAGGACACTCTCCAGAACAACCAGCCCTAACCCTCTTCAGATCATACTTCCTAAATGTAATTGCCCTAGCGGTTTGCACAGCATATGCAGTCATAGTGTCCTTGAACTCCTCCCGAGATGCATACACTCTGCCAACTTCCCACTTATATTGATTCATGTCTTTTTGTGCCTTGTGAAGTGGATACCTCACTCCCTAATGATCTGAATCTGACCCCTCAGTTCCAACCTCGTGGTCCAAATCTAACATATCACTGTTTGCTCTCTCGTCATTTTCAAAGTTCTCAATTGCCACACCCTTCTTTTTCACAGCCATGTGTGGTCCATTCACGACATTCACATCCTACTTACATCAGGATCAAATTCATCGTCACTGTCAGTAAAGTGCAAATCATCTTCACTGTCGTCCTCTTCTTCAAATGGTTTATACTCTGAATTGAGACTGTCACTATCTCCAGAATTACCAAACTCAGCTTCCTGATTAACATCATCATCACTGTCCCTAGCCTCTGCCCCAGAGTCATCAGCACCTGGTTCAGATTGGTTTCGCCCCGCCTGTTCTCCACCATATACAACCAGCTCTTGTCCCTCACTTTCATCAACCATCCCATGATCCTCCCCAACATCAATGTAGCCAGCAGCAGGAAACATGTCTTCCTCCAAGAAGAGGTTCCATCATTTCCGATTCTGGGTTAGGGATTGGTTTATGAAACGTTGTAATTAACGTTGTGGTTAATGTTGAAGGTTTACATGCATATGAAGATATGAAGACATGAAGTGTTTCGCGCGAAACATAAAAGCTGAAAAGGGTAGCTTCATCATTTACAAAAAAAATTTATTACAAAGGACGATTTTAAATTCAAATACGACATTAAGGAAGATTCTAAATAAAAAATTACATCAGGGACGGTTTCGATTCTGACCCTCAACGTTAGGGACCAAAACAATACTTATCCCTAATAATAAAATTTTTAGCATATGACACTATTTTTATGTACAATATTTTTTAAAAAAATAATTCCAATCAAGAATACAATTTTACTGTGCATGTACTACTACTGATTTTATTATTATTTGTATTTGAAAAAAATGGCAGGGATATATAATGTAGATGTTTGACTTGCGGACAGCGCAAGTTCGCACACCATTCTCAAAAGTAATATATATTTTACTCATCTTGTGTCAAAAGAAAAATATGTTAATACTATTATTGGCTCAAACAATGTGATACAAGGTTCCGAAAGAGCTATAATTTTATTTTTCGGAGGAACAAAATTCATAATAAATAATGCACTATCTACTAAATCTTTAAGAAACTTATTGAGTTTTAAATATATTTGTCGAAATGGATATCGTATTGAAATAATGAATGAGAACAATCATGAGTACTTATGTATCACAACTCATTATTCAAATAAAAATGTTATATTAGAAAAGTTATTCTCACTTTTATCTGGATTATATTATACTAAAATTAGTGCAATTGAATCACATGCCAATGTAAACTCGAAGTTTACCAGCCCAAATGAATTTATAGTTTGGCATGATAGATTGGGTCATCCGGAAACAACCATGATGTGGAGAATTATTGAAAACTCCCATAAACATTCACTAAAGAATTAGATTTTTAAATCTAGTGAATTTTAGTGTGTTGCATGTTCTCAAGAAAAACTAATTTTAAGACCATCACCAGTAAAGATTGGATTTGAGTCCCTTGAATTTCTAGAAAGGATTCAAAGCGATATATGTGGACCTATTCATTCATCATGTGGATCTTTTAGATATTTTATGATCTTAATAGACGCATCTTCGAGATGGTCACATGTGTGCTTATTGTTTTTTCGCAACCTGGCGTTTGCGATATTACTTACTCAAATTATTCAATTAAAAGCACAGTTTTCAAAAAATTCAATCAAAGTCATTCGTCTTGATAGTGCTGGTGAATTTACTTTCCAAGCCTTTGATGCTTATTGTATGGCTAACAGAATAAGCATTGAATATCCAATAGCTCATATTCACACACAAAATAGGTTAGTAGAATCACTTATTAAACCCCTCCAATTAATTGTTAGACCATTACTTATGAGAACAAATCTCCTAACTTTGGTTTGAAGGCATGCTATTTTACATGCCGCAGCACTTATTAGTTTGAGCCTAACAAGCTACCATCAGTTTTTTCATATGCAATTAGCTTTTGGCCAGTAGCCAATTATTTTTCATTTAAGAATATTCGGGTGTGCGATATATGTTTCCATTGTACCACTTTTTCGCACCAAAATGAGACCTCAAAGAAAATTGGGAATATATATTAGATATTATTCTCCCTTTTATAGTGAGGTATCTTGAGATACAAATTGGAGATGTATTTAAAGCCCAATTTACATATTGTCATTTTGATGAATCAAAATTTTCAACATTAGGAGAAGAGAATAAACTTCCTAAAAAAAAAATTAGTTGAAAATGCATCATCCTTAACACATTTAGATCCTCGATCAGAATAATGTGAACTAGAAGTTCAAAAGATTATACATTTGCAAAGAATAGCAAATGAATTGCCTGATGCATTTTTTAATACAAAGAGAATAACAAAATCTTATATACTAGTTGAAAATGCTCTAATTCAAATTGATATCCCAATTGAACAAGTGGCCACTGAAATAAATTCATGTCAAAAGCGTAGTAGATCTATCGGTTCCAAATAGAGTAGCATAGTTAAGACAGAATACACAACCAATAATAACAATTTTCTCTTTTTATATTGTCAATATATGAAATACTAATCTTTCTCTTTTATATATGCAACAAATAAATTTGTATCTTTCATATATATTAGTCATCTCTATTAAAATTATAATATCAGTAAACACTAATAATAGAGTTATCTATTTATACTTTTTATTTTATATTTATTTTTTTATTTATTTATTTTACAACATATAGATAATAAATATTATAAATTTAAAATAACCTACGTAAACATTCTAAACTTAAAGAGTATTATCAACTTCTTGAGTTTTAAATTAAAATTTATTAACTAAATAAGATGAATATTAGGTTACTGCATTTTTGTGAGATAAAAAAAAGTTAATTAACATTAGTTCAAATACAAAACAAATACAAAGAAAAATGGTAGGTTACTTAATATTTTTCGCTAAATAATATAATATTAAAATTCATATCAGACTTTGAAAAAATGAAAATTAGAAATTAATCATTATTATTTCCAAACTAACACATACATAAACGAAGTTGCATATGTTTGGTTTGGCCCTCATAACTATCCCTACTGAATGTCTAAACTTGTTAATACTAGTAATCAAGCATTTCATATGCATATCAACATTAATCATTGTCACATTATTTTGGCCCCTTCCACAACATGTTCCATGAACGCATGATCTACTAACCTAGGTCGTAACACAATTTAAAAGAGAAAAGAAATTCACTGACCTTATTGATTTTTGAAGATCTGTTTTTATGATTTCTTTTCATCTGTGTTTCCTTTTCTGCTTCTGGAAATTTGGTTTCATTAACTGGCTGCCGACAGAAACTTCTTGTGTACCTTGATTGGGTTGGCATGGTACAAGAGGCTTCTTTACGGGCACACTTGCATTTTTCATGCAATTTTCATTTAAGACTGGAGATGCTGCCTTTGCTTTCAGTGGCCTTGGAACCTCTAACCTCTCCAAAATCCTAGAAGTTTCTCTATCTAGCTGCCTATTACCTACTCGTGGTGATAAAGTTGGTTGATCCGACAATGCTTTTGACGTACAAGATGGAGAGTACAGCTTGGGGTCTTCGTTTACAACCAGTTGCTTCCATTCTTCTGTAATGCATGCAATGGTTTTGTCATCTTGACTCGTAACATCCAAAGGCAAAGTTTCCTTATCCACAACTGCTACATCAATGGATGATTCTGCTTTACCGATAACATCTGAATAAGGAGGTTGACGAATGGAGCTCAGTTCAGAAAATTCACCTTCTAATATAGGAAATACTGACCTACAAATAAACACACAGAAAGCTTCAAATAAAAAAAAAAGTGTAAGAATCTTTTGATGATGTGATATATGGTCTTCCACGAACAAAACATTCAGTTGCTATATCTGGCCAAATCCGCTCAGATGGGATACGCGTTGACATTAATTCATGCCCAAGCTTCGCGGATTACCACATTTTAAGCTGGTGGGAAAACTCACCCCGATTGTAGGCTTTCTTTGACAAGAAAATTTAGTTTCTGATGAAAGCCTCCTTCATGTAGCAGTGGATCATAGTCTGTTAGATTAATCTGCAAACAATTTGTGGTTTCACCATTCCAGATTACATGGAACTTAATCACTTTTGCGTTGTACGCATTCAATATAAAAAATTTGGTAAAATCACTGCTCCAACAAAATAATGCCAACGGCATTGTTCTTCATCAGTATTCATCTAAGAGGAAAAGGAAAACCAAACAATTCTTCATCAAAATGTTTAAAACAAACCTTTAGCAGACAGGCTTGAACAGAATTCTCAATTTCCTTATTAACCAATGAATCAACTAATCCTTCATCAGGAACCCGTAAAACTTCTTCTGCCCCTGCAACCCGCTGCAAGTTATATGCACATTAATTATACAGTCATCAGTATACCTACATTCTATGTCACACATCAATAATAGATTAGAACGGCACAGGGATAGTTACTAGCTAGTTACTGCCATTTAAATGTGTGTGCAGAACACAATAGAGAATTAGAGATATAGAGCAAACGGCAGTAGTTCTCACCCTCAAAAGCATTGACCCATTATTTGATGGTTGCATAACATAGTAGCAGCGATAAGCAGCTTCCGCCATTGTTTCCAAATCACAATTTGAGGAGCAGATTAAACCTTGGTCCATTGAATATAAAACACCAGAAAGACCTCGAAAAACTGCCAAAATGTAGTCATGCTCAGAACAATGGAAGAAACAAGAACGTTATGAAGAAGAGCTTAACAATAAGCATTGAGCAAAAACAATCCAAAGTAGTAAACACACTTTGAGAATTCAAATCTGCCTGATCTGCATCATCTGAAGTGCCTTCAATCACATGATTAGGAGAAGGAATCACAACAAAGGATGTGCCCATAATTAGACCTGCATTTATATTTAACATACAGAAATAAGCTTTCTTCTTGGTTATAACTTAGAACTGAGTAGATGGTGAAAAGGAACCAAATTGAAATTGGTTTGGAATATGCCTCAACAAATTGAAGTTAAAGATCAGAGGAGGAAGAAGTCAACGAAATGAAGTGAAGGTTTTGTCTTACTTTCCAATAGGTTATTATTGTATATATTAGATAGATCAATTTGATTGTGCAATCACTCAACCAAACAGAAACCGCTCCAGGTTGTATTAATTACCACCAGTGCTTGTTGCAGTTAATTGAAATGTGTCAAAAAGAGAGGAGTGGGAAGGAAATCATGTTGCATAATGCTATAAAATCAAGACATAAATGAATTGGAATAAACAAAATGCAAACCTTCATCAAGAGATGCCAATTTTACCCTCTCACTAACAGTCATGTCAATTGGTGAAGTAATTTGCTTGAACATCTGGGAATTGTGGAATGAGGGAAGAAAAAGAACTGTTTTTTCCCCAACTCTAACAGAATTCTGAATACGATCACATGTGTCCAGATTGCAGCCTGTGATGGGACAAGAGAAATTGATATTTTTTTCATCATCCCCTAAAGGAATACCATGACATCTGCATGTCTGTACAATTCCAATAATAAAGGCATCTCTTAATTCCTTGAAATGAGTGGAACTGAAATCTAAAAGAGAAAAAAAAAGTTTTTTTTTTGTTTAGGGGGGATCTGTAACCAAGGTAGAGAAAATCGAGATTTTACGTGAAATCGGAAAAGTAAATAAAAAACATAAAACGTAAAATCTTAACAAGATTTAAATCGTAAAATCGTGTACAAATTTCGTAAACTCGATAAACTCATTTAAAATCGTAATATCGGAAGATTTTAAGAGTTAAATCGAGATTCTAGCTACTATGTCTGTAACCACTATATTCCACGAGATTTCATGATAAATGCTGTAAAGGACTTTCCAAAGGGAGAACTAACAGGAATTAAAGCATTGACATTATTTTGGCCTACAACAACATGGTTTCCTATGTTCCAACATACATATGAGGATTGGGGAAGCGGTTTATCCCATTGGATTTGGAATACCATTACCTGACACTGACTGAAGCTGCTTGTCATTGGATTGACTAGTGCAAACAGGTTGAAGAATATATGGTTCACAGAATCCAAAAGATTGTCTTTGAAAGTAAGACGAGCTAAGAGTGGCTCCTCCATGTCATCCTTCAAAACCCGCAACCATTTTTTAACTAGGCTGTGTAACACTCTGAAATCTGCAATTTTCCAAAACGATTCCCATAAACTTCTCAGGTCTGCAAGAGATATTTTATTTCTTTATGTTCCACAAATGCCATAGTCCAAATGCGTATATCCTAATCCCTAGAGCAAACATAGTAAGAGTACTTAACCTGGAATATAGGTCTGAATTGAGCAATTATCAAGATGAGAAATACTACGACGAAAATTGTGAATGTTTTCACGCGTATCCGTCAGATGACTTGACTTTTGCTGAAATACAGCAAAATCAACTGAAACACATTTATCTGCAGCATCCTTTTGAAAGGGAAAAAAAATTGCAGTCTTAAGTTTTGTAGTCAAGTTCATCACGAAACACATTAAAGCACAAAACGCATGTCACGAATAGAACTGCTCACCATCAGGCTTTTTTGCATTATAGAGTCCACATCTTCCGGCAAGCTCGAAGTTACAAAGATTACTTTTCTCTCAATATCTTTCCCTTGCCATGAATACAATACTTTATCGCTCAAAACTTTTGAAATCATCACATCTGAACATAAATGACCAAATTACTCAATACATATACGCTGTTTCTAACAGAAAAGGAAAATCTAAGTTGTTCATAGAGAAAGAGACAAAGAGAGCACCGGAACTGATATAGGCATCGGGAAGAAAAGCATCGGAAGGCAGGTTGTTAACAGCGTGGTGGAAATCGCGTAGGTTGAAGTTTCCCCTGGGAGTGTACGCGATCTTTAACTACATTATCACCGGATTCAATCTCTATTACTCGATCGCATGGATTGTAAATTGCTATGCATTGTGACTCGTGCATTTCGAATTTGTCAATCAAATCACAAACTGAAAATAAATAACTAAATAGATAAATCGGTGCTACTGAAAGTCTGAAAGAGTACATCGTCGGACGAAGATAAACGATTCTTGAAAACGTAGCACAAGCCGATCTTATCGGTGACAGCGGTTGATTTGCGGCCAAGTAACGAGGAAGAAGTTGAAACGGCATAGAAATTGGCGAGTTGAAGCAGGGACTGAAAATTGACCAAAAGAAGAATAAGAGATCAATATTTATATGGAACGGTGCCGTTGCGTGTTCTTCGCAGCTCAGATGATTGTTAGAGAGGCTCGAAAGATAGCAAGCGACGGAAGAAAGCGTACGAATTATACAGGGAGAAGGAAGTTGAAGGTATGTACCTGCTTAAGGTCCCTCAGCAATGGAGGTGCCAAGCTGCGCAGATCCAGAACGAAACACACTTGAACCATTTTGCTCCCTCTTCTTCTTTGATCACTCTCTCATTTGGCTCCAAATGTGTCGAGAAGAGTTGCGCGCGAAATTTAAACCTAAAACGGTGTCATATTTCCTTTCTCGCTCTTAAATAGTTAAATCAAACCAACATAGCCAATAGCCAGGACCGGTGGGCTCATGCGGTCTAGCAAACGGTTTATTTCGGGTCAAACCATCACTTTTGTTCTAATCCATTTAAAATGTGGCACATAGTCACGCACAAGTCTAGTAAACATTGTTATTAAAAGGAAATGGATCCTCTCAATTTTTTTTAACAATTGACGGGTAAAGTGTGATCTCCTACCATTAATTTTATAAGTGGGACCAAGAATAAATATGAGAGAGAGCAATGAAAACTTAGAGATCATACTTTACACTCTCAATTTTTTTAAACAATTGAGAGGATCCATTCCCGACCGGACCGGCCGGTTCGACTAGAAAATCGGTAAATCGGATCTTAGACCGATCCGATCCAATTATCAGACCATATAAAGTAAAAAACTGATGCAAACCGGTCAAATTCAGAGTGAACCGGCCAAAATCGGTAAGACCAGTTCGACCGAACCACTTGAGTTTCAAAATTTTTCCAAAATGTGGAAGATGGGGATCGAACCCCCCTCGTCAAGGAGAAAAATGATAGTCACAACTACCAAATTGTTAAGCTCATAATTGTCAGCACTGAACCGGTGATTGAACCGGTCAGGTCACTGGGTCACTAGGTCATTGGTTCAACCGGTAGATCATTGGTTGAACCAATTGACCTGGTCCTATGTAAATAAAAAACAAAACATAGTTAAAAATTTAAAATTAAAATTTAAAATACATATTTTCACTAACATTTTAAAAATATCTAGCTATTCTAAAATAATATGAAACAGGAACAATAAGTATTTTGTTAATTTTACTCTATCATAAATATTTTTATTTTGTTTTTATATTAAAATAACTATTATTTTCGAATTTCAATAATTTATTAATTAGTGTATATCTATTATACTATTATATACTACAAGTATTTATTGAAAAATAATATAATAAATATTATATCATTATAAAAAAATAAGTGAGTTTATAATTATTATTAAATAAAAATATAATTAATTTAAGAATGAATGAGTTTATAACTAAAATTAAAATAAATTAAATAGAAGTAAATTATTTACTGAAAGATATTTATATGTATTTTAATTTGCATATATATTAATAACAAGCTTAACAGTCTCGTGGTTGTGACTATCTCTTGTTTGAGGAAAGGCTAGAAGTATCTTACTCTTAGAAGCTTTTAAACTAATAAACTACATCTCCCTATATGTGTGTACCACAAATTTCATTGTGTACTTTTGACATTACAAGGTTGGATTCTTCGGTTTCGAGACATTTCAAGAGTGGCCTGGAGAATCCTCTTTTGTACAGGTCGTCTCCAAGTAAGGTAAAGTGGCTTGCTCATTTTTTAAATTGTCTTAGGTTCCTTTTCGATGCAATGATCTTTCCTGTTTCAAATAATTCACGTACGGTGTCCTCTAATCTATTGTCTGTGACAAGGCCAAAACATTTATGCTACATATACTTAGTTTCCCAAGGGTTCGTTGTGATAATGTCGGTGCTATATCAAGGATCCTAGAGGTGGCTAGTTTAGATAGAATGTTCGCTCTACTATTATCTTTCCTAGGTATATGTGTGATTTCAAAATATTAAAAGTTTTGTATCAAACTTTTTTGCGATGTTTAGATATTGTTCTAAGAGGGAATCTTTTACCTGGAAGTTGCCATTTACCTGTTGGACAACCAACAATGAATCACATTAGACCTTAAGATGTTGAACATTTGTTTCTCTGGCTAAGCGTAGACCGGCTAACAGGACCTCATACTCGGATTGGTTGTTGCTCGCTTTAAACATGAATTTGGTGGATTGCTCGGCGTATGCACTGGTCTTGTCTCTGAGAATGAAACCGGCTCCGCACTCATCTTCATTAAAGGCTCAATTAATGTACATTTCCCACATTGAAAAGGTGTCATCGGTTGTGGTGAATTCAACGATGAAATTGGCCAATAAGTGGGACTTAAGTGACCTTCTTGTTTGGTATGAGATGTTATATTCTGAGAGTTATATTGACCATTTAATTAGGCGCCTACCAGGTCTGGTTGTGTTAGTATTTGGCGCAGCAGCTGATTCATTCGAACTATGATCTCATGACTTTGGAAATAATAAGCGACATGATGATCAGGGGCGAACGCCATTTTCTCGACGGTTGGGTACTGAGTTTCTACGTTCTGTAGTACTTTGTTGGCAAAATATATTGGGTGTAATTCCATACCTATTTCTGTGACAAGTACAAAGCTAACAACATAAGTGGAAACGAAAAGATAGATAAAGTGGTTTACCATGTATGGCCTTGTGCAATATAGGTGAGGAGGCAAAAATGTTTTGAAATCGGCAAACGCTTGTTCATGGGCGTCCGTCCATGTGAAGATCTTATTTTTTTGTAGGCTATTAAAAAGGTGATATGACTTTGCTGCAATCATGGGTAAGAAACATGATAGATCTGCCAGGCGTCAGGTTAGTTATTGTACTTCTTTGATTGTGTTCGGCGACTTCATTTCTATTACAGCTCAGCACTTCTTTAGATTTGCTTTGATCCCCCGATGGGTTAACATGAAGTCGAGGAATTTACCTCCTTGAACCCCAAATGCACATTTCTTAGGGTTCAGTCATATGTTGTATCGTCTTAGCTATTGGAAAACTTCTTCAAGGTCGGAATGATGATCTCGTTCAGTTTCTTATTTATACACCTCCATGTTCCTACCTATTTGGTTTCGGAAAACCTTGTCTGTCAGTCTTTGGTATGTTACACCTACATTATTGAGGCCAATGAGCATTACTTTGTAACGAAAATTGCCATGATTAGTTATAAATTTGGTTTTTTCTTGGTTTACCGGATGCATTAGTATCTAATTATAGCCTAAATAGGCATCTATAAAACTTAGAACTTTAAAACCTAATGTGTTATCCACCAATTTATCAATGTTCAACAACGAGTATGAGTTATTTGAGCAAGCTTTGTTCAAATCCGTAAAATTAACACACATACGCCATCTTCCCGAGGTCTTCTTCACCATGATCACATTTACTAGCCATGACATAAACCGGATTTCTCTTAGGAAATCCACACTTAATAATTTTTAGGTTTCTTTGACGGCCGCTTCTTCTCTTTCCCTTCTGAGGTTGCGCTTTTTCTAACGTATTGGGCGAGCTCTCAAGTCTAGGGCAAGCTTGTGGCATATGATGTTTGGGTCGATTCTAGGCATATCCGTTGGGGTCCATGCAAATAGATCCGTATTTGCTCGTAGTAGGGTGACGAGCTTTTGTGTTTTCCCTGCAGTAAAAGCATAGCCGATGTTAATGTATTTTGATTCATTGTCGGTTAGAAATACCCTGTGGAGGCCGTCTGTCAGTGATGGTCGGTCGTCTCTATTAGACCAGGGATCGAGCTCGGCTAGCGTTGGAATGTCATTGGCATTGTACATCGAGTTGATCCACTGGATTGTATCCGAGGTTAGCAATCAGGCTTTTAGTTTTGCATTATAGCATTGTCTTGCCTGCTTATTATTGGAATGTACTGTTGCAATTATTTTATCTTGTACATGAAACTTAACACACAAGTGAATTGTGGAAACAATAGTGCCAAAAGAATTTAATGATGGTCGCCCTAATATCATGTTATAAGGGCGGACGTAATCAACCACAAGGTATTGAATATCTAAGGTTTTCAAATGGGGATATTTCCCAAAAGTTGTCATTAACCAAACATAACCTGTTATTTGGAATTTTTTCTCTGGAGAAGTCAACTAGCTCTCTAGATGAAGGTTGTAGAGTATTCTTGTTTAGTTACATTTTCAAGAAGGTTGACAAGAGCAATACATCAACACTGCTTCTGGGATCCATTAGGACTTTCTGAACTATTGCATCCCCTATAGTTACAGATATTACCACAATATTGTCCAGGTTTGGGCTTTGGGATTGAAAGTTAGAGTTGAAGGTGATACTCGGAACGGAACAGGTCGGCTCATGTGACCCTAACCTCTCCTCTGCTAGAGTTAGCATGGTCCTGTAACTTTTTTTTATGGCTGAACTAGTAATTCCTTCACCTGCCAATCCTCTTGACATGTAGCTAATGACCTTTCTTGTCATGGGAGGTGGATTCATAATGGACCATCTCGTATTGTCCATTGCAGCTGAGGTTGAGTTCGGTTGTTCCTTTTTTATTAGAAGGCTCGTCGCATCCCTTTGGATTCGGCCATTGACATATATCCAGTAATCACTATCGCGCCAGTCATTCTAAGAGGTCCTTTGCTACTACACAGTCGTCAGTTGTGTGCCCAAATTTCTGGTGAAATGCACAGTGTTTATTTTTATTGACGTATTTTTTGTCCTGGTAGGTCCCAGCTCAGTTGGGAGGTTTGATGAATTTGTCTTGTAGGATCTCTTTTATTATGTCTTCCCTTCTTGTGTTGAACTACATGTAGGAGTCGAACTTTGGTGTCAACTTAAACTATTTTTTGCTATCTCAAATGTTGCCTATTTTGCTTTGCTTATCATTTGTCCCTATGGGGTGGCAGTTTTTCCAATCTCCTGGCTTCTCTTAGTTCCTTGATCTCAATTTGACCGGTCACCTTATCCCTGAATTCAATCAGCGTTTTCGACTTTGCTATTGTTATTGCCTCTTGAAATTTTTCGGGACGAAGTCTACTTTTCAAAGCATGTAAATAGACTTCGGAATTAAGGTCAGAAATTTTAATTACTGCTTTGCAAATCTCGTCATATAGTCTTTCAGACTTTCATGTTGCCCTTGCTTAATTGTGCTGAGGTAATCCGAGTCTCGTACGTAGATTTTGGATGCTACAAAGTTGTTCACAAATAAATTGACAAACTCGTTGAAGCCTGAAATTGAACCTGCAAGCAAATTCGAAAACCAAAATAAAGAAACTCCATCCAAAAAGGTGGGAAAAGATCGACATAAGATAGGGTCAGAGGCACCATTTAAAAGCATCATAGATTCGAACTTAGTGACGTGTACATTGGGGTCACCAATCGCTTCATAAGGCTTCAATGTTGTTGGAAGCATGAAGTTTTTTTGCATTTGAAAATTCATTATTTCTTCTAAAAAAGGATATGTTCTCTGTTTTTCTGTCTTGTGAGATGTCCTTCCTATCTTTGTGTTTGATTCAGAATGATGTTCTTTGTTAGGGTTTCCATCATTAACATTCTTGCGCTTCTCATTCTCCTTGTCGTTATTTGGCTTGGCTGCAAAGAGTTCGGCCATCTTTTGAACCTTCGCCTGTAGAGCAGCGTTCATGGCTAAAACTTAGCATGAGTTAAAGGTGGTGGTGGAGCTATGGAATTGTTCGTCAAGGTTTAAAAATCTTGGAGAGAAAAAAGAAAAAAAGGAAATAAGAGGAAAAATAACAAAATGTGGGGTCAAGTCTTGAAACCAGGCCCCATAGTGGGCACCAAATATTCTAGCTAGGAACTACACTCCGAGGTATAACTCGATAACACCGGGAAGACTCTTGCTTCGAGACCCTCGGTCGAACTATATGGTCCTCAAAAATCTAACTCGTGCGTTGGACTTGCAAAAAGGACTCAGACGCACAAGTCAATATCAATACTAACAAATATTCTTAAAGTTATCTCTTGAAATACTACAAGAAAAATGCTGAGTACTTTCGGATTTACCGTCATAAAACCAAAAAAATCTGACGGTAAGTTAGTTACCATTGGAAGAAATCAGACGGTATAAACTATGCTGATAAATATTTACTGTCGGATTATTTTCGTCTGATTACTATCGGATTTAGCGACAAAATATAGTTATCATTAAAATGAAATATGGTAGGCGTTACCGTCAAAATTTTCTAACGGTAATATTGGCGCCACATCATCCGTCTCCCCACACCATATTACCGGCAGATTCGGCCGCTGGTAATACCAACAGAAATATTTTTAAAATTTTTTTATAAAAAAATTGATTAGGCTGTTACGTCAGAATATTCTGACGATAATTCTGACGGCATATTTTTTAATTTTATTAATTATCTTTACGCGACAATCTCTAATGTACCCTGATAATTAACAATTGAAATAGTGCTTTAAACCTAATGTGAAGTACGAAAAATATAAATTACAAATACGAAATAATAGTAACGGAAATATCTAAAACAATGCTAACTATATTAATCACAGAACTATGTTTACATTTGCTGAAATATATATTACAAATATGCAAAGTTTCTTAAAAAATACACATCACAGAACTATGTTTACATTAACTCTAATCAGATTCATCATCCCTTTCTTCTGGTTCACCATCCTCCTCTTCCAAGGTAATTTCCTGATTATCATCGAACTCGTCTTTCTCTTTTTCTTCGTCCTCTGGTGGAAGTGCGTCGGCATCTAGTCCAAGGTCAATGATGTCATCATCTATAACAACAGACCTAAGAGTGATTGGCTCACCCGTATCAACAACTGTTCTCGAAGGAGTTTGGTCCTCAATCTGGTAAAGTTTTATACCTTCTATCCTATCATCAGACTCGATGCAGCCTCTTGGTTTAGTCTTAATTACAACCACCCAACTAGACTTGCATGAACCAAGATAAGGCAAATAGTATACTTGTCGTGCATTTTGAGGTAGTATAAAAGGATCATAGTGCCTATATTTTCTAGTTATACTAACTTCAGTGATATTGTAATCCTTGGGCTTATGTGTTTCTTGTCACAAATTTGGATCATACCATTAACATTTAAACACCCACCCCTTGTATGTAGTATGACAAAAATACTATAATTCAATTATATTCTGTAACATACTAAATCAATTAGAATTACCCCACCTGAATCCCATGAACCCAAACTCTAGTGTTATTCATTTTTTTTTTCAATCGATCACTGTAAGGTATGGAACTAATATTCGTTAACGTTGTATATGGGGTAGCTAGTGGCCTTATTCATTGGGTCCCAACTAAGTACAACTAGTTCTGAATCCGTTGTGTCAGTTAGTTGGATACTAACGTATTCTCTAAACCAACATGAAAAATTGTTCAATGAGATCTCAGAATTTTCCTCTTGGAATAACCTATATGATAGAATAAGATAACAAAGTTTTAATTAGATTAAGAAGCTAGTATCTTACTGAATACAATATTTAAGAATACTTAAAAAACTCACATGAGGTAAGGTGAAATTTGGTCACAGTTAAGTAACACATGCAGATGTGCGGCATCAATTTCCTTCTGCTCTAACCAGTAGTCACTGCCCGCACCCATTGCTTCTCTTTGGATAAAAAGATTGGGTATGTTGTTCCACTTGACGAGGATTCTCCCCTCTCATTGCTCCTTGCAACCCTTGTTCTACGTGACTCAACATGAGATTGAAAATAGAATTAGCAAAATGCAAAAGTTTCTTTAGCTAGGAATGCTTCGTAAATGTTGCCCTTAATCTTTCTATTCTTCATGGTGCACTTGAATGAACCAATCATCCTCTCAAATGGGTGTATCCACCGAAATTGGACCTGCCCATATTGTATTGCTTCGTACGGTAGGTAGATTGCTAAATGTTCCAAAACATCAAAAAAATGATGGAGGGGATATCCTCACTAGCTTACAAAGTATGATGTGAATATTCTTGTCCATGACTATGAAGTCATTAATGCTAAGTTTTGTAGCACATAACTCCCTAAAAAACTCACTTATTTTTTGTAAGGGATTTTCATATATTGGTTGGAAGTTCTCTGAATGCGACCAGAAGCAAGGACTCCATGAAGATGTGACAGTCATGACTCTTTAACCCAGCAAACCTACCTTGTGACATATTTGCATACCTGCCCAAGTTAGAGGTGTAACCATAAAAAAACCTTAATCCTCTAATTCACTTTCAAACATTTTGTCTCTGCTCCTTCATTAGTGCGAATACCACCTTTGGCTTAGCTCACCGTCCGTCATCAAGTCTCCTTAAGTTCAAATCTGGCCACCTGCAAATTTCCATCAAGTCTAACCTAGCCTTATTGTTGTCCTTTGTTCGCTCATCATCCATTACCGTTTGCATGATGTTATCAAATACATTTTTTTTAATGTGCATTACATCAAAACAATGTCGAACCAAGTTGTCTTTCTAATAAGGCAACTCTCAAAATATACTCTGTTTAGTCCAGTTATGCTCCGTGCCATATCCCAGAGGTCTCAGACCTGCCCTGCTATCGACGATCCATAGAATTCTTCTGACACGCTGCCAAACTTGCCTACCACCCAACCTCACAGGTGCCTCTTCGTGTTCAGTTTTATTCTTTTTGAACGAGTCCTTGTTGCCCCAAAAATGATGATCCATGTCGAGGAATCTTCGGTGGCAATCAAACCACGAGTTCTTACCGCCATTTGTCAACAAAAATGCCTTCGTATCCTCCACGACACAATAAGGACATGTCATTCTGCCCTAAGTACACCAACCTAACAACATGCCGTATGTAGGAAAGTCATTAATGGTCCACATCAATGCCACCCACAGTTGAAAGTTTGTCTTCATTGAAATATCATACGTTTGTACACCATGGGTCCACAATTCCTGTAACTCGTCCACCAAGGGCTGCAAGAAGACATCTATTTTGGCTTTTGGATTGCTGGGACCAGGTATGATATAAGTTAGAAATATGTATAGATCCTTCATGTACATTTCGAGACTCGGGTTATAAGGTGTCACGACTATGAGCCAACAAGAGTAGGAGTTACTGAAATTGGAATTTAGTGCGAACCTTTCAGAGCATAAAGCTAGTCTAATATTCCTGGGCTCACTCGCAAATGTAGGATAAACTCGATTAAAGGCTTGTAGTGCATCTATTTCATTGGAATTCTCTTTAACCAGCGTTTACCAATCTGTTCTCTCTCAACTTGAAACATCGGTGATCTACAAAATCTGCATTCATTAAGCTCTGCGTCCATCTTGTATTACATCATACAACCATTCAAACAACAATTAATTTTCACCATATTTAGACCTAATTTCAAAACTAGCATATTTGCTTTGTAGTGGTTTCGGGGATACCAGTTGACCCTATTGGTATCAGTTCGTGGCAAAGGGTGACCCACCTATCAAAAGACTCTTGGGTATGATTTGACTTTGACTTAATACTTATCATTCTAATACACGGAAATAACTCCGAATAAACGCATTTCTCGTACAACGGTTTCGCAGCAGATTCTAACATATGATAAAATCTCTTCGCTTCTAGGTCAGGCTCTTCTTCAGCCTCTTTCAATTTCGTAACACTTGCTGTATGACACACCATCTCATTGTATCTCTCTTGGTTAGCCTCTCAAATCATTTAATCCATATTTAGGTCTCTCACCACCTGAACCCTCGTTGATTGACAATCAGACCTATTCAAATTAGAGGCAGACTAGTTAATTCCCTACTCGTCCACTTCTCCGTGTTCCGTCTACATCCAATACCCATCCTTGAACCTATTATGGTAGAGGTGAAGCGTTATGTTTGCAAGTCCTAACCACTTATATAGTCAATACTTTTGACACAGACACCTAGATACACCTTCAGAAATAAACGGTTCTATGCTGAAGATATGCGCAACAAACGCGTCAACTCCCTCAAAGAATTTGGGTTTTAAACCGCTCGACCATCATTATCCCTCTCATACATCCATAGATGATGACTTAGAATTATATTAAAACACACCTTAGAATTCAACGATCAACAAAAATTATTAAATTTTTTAGAAATTTTGGCAAAGTGTCCCCTATAATTAGAATCTCCCGCCGAATACATATTATCATTTTCTGACAAATCAAATATGTTCTAAAACAAATTAAACAAAATTTTGGCAGAGTTTTCCTTAATTCAGAGACATCCATCAAATAAATATAACAGTTATCACAGAGAAAACAACTGTAGGCATAAATTAGAATAAACACGAATTCAATAACACATCAGATCCTAACCATTCTAGTGCATAACTCCTTATAACTCCACAATTTTCTAGTAAACAAGGGTTTCAATAAGGTGCCTCTATACGACCTTCTCCCAATTCCGTCCTAAAATACTATTCTAGAAAAATTAAGTCCAACATAAAACTCAAATAATTGATTATAGTTAGAGATAAAAAACCTATCTAGAACATAGATGCACAGAATACAGAAGAAGCAAAAT